>NC_090272.1:221133192-221733192 GCF_040414725.1 Anabrus simplex | reverse complement strand
CTGTTCACTTATCCATATTGGCTTCTTCACTGTACTGCTTCCGTTTAACTAATGACTGACGCTACAATATGCAGCCACCTTTTATAGACGTTGCATGGCACAGCTACGTAACCTCCAAAAATAACAATGACCTAGTCCCACAACGCCTCAAACTGTTGCATGTAATTGTGAAATGCCCTGGGGCTCCCTAAGAAAATCAAAGGAACAGAGCTCAGGGCTAAGTGAGCTCGATGACGTAGCCATGACGTGGCGATGACTTGACAGAAATGTCAGCAGTATTGCACAATATAGCAATGTCATATCCCACATCTGATATATAATAATTCTCACTATACATGTCTTGAGTGTTATTCTACACATACGTGTATATGCATACATCTAAGTACAATCCTGCAAGCGACAAGCATTGCAAAATTGAATTGAATAAGACTGATAATAGCAATAATAGTAATCATATCACAGATAAAATAATAATAATAATAATAATAATAATAATAATAATAATAATAATAATAATAATAAAATAATAAAAATACAGATATCATCCTGTAACGGGATTTGAACCGTTACAGTTGTTCTCCTGGGTTTCATGTGTCCGTAGAAACAAAGCCTTCTCTTTTTAAATGATGTGATTTTTTCTGTCTTTTTGTATAATAATTCCACATTTGATCGCAGTCGAATTTCTTGTTCCATTTTCGTAGGCCCTAGTATTTTCTTCAAGATTTTTCTCTCTTTATTCTTAATGTTTTGTAGTAAGCCCTTCATGTTCAGTGAAATGCATTCAATCAAATACAAGCTTCCTGCATTTAGCACAATGTTGTGCTGTCTGAGTTTTGCAGTGCCTGAGATTGATTTTGTTATATTCTTCTTCTTTCTATCTCTTTTATGTAAGTCGGCTTAGTATTCTTTTCTGGTTCTATATTTTTATTTCATAAAAGTTCGCGTTCGCTTACCCGAGGAAAATGACCACGCTCTGCCACCAGTGTTGCCAACACGGTGGTTTTACCTGTTAATCTAGGTTATTTACTCTTTGGGCAAATTTTATCACATAGTATGCAGTATGCTTATGTCAGTGAATATGTTGGTGGTTTTCCACGAAAGCTTTATGGAATATTACGTAGCGTCTATAATAATGTGACAGGTCAATCCATTCATTCAGGATGGAATGGAATGTTCTCTCTTTAGTTGCTGGGTTCCGCAGTAGTAGGCTGAGACATTTATTCGATTTATTCGATTCATTTCATTCATTCACTCATTCATTCATTAATGCTCTCTCCCAAGTTGGTGGCTATCCGCGTGACTGGGTGAGAAGAGTGTTTATTCATTCATGCACGAACACAATTCAATCATGAAATTATTCACTCACCAATTCATGTAGTCATTCATGATACCATTCATTCAAAACGGACGTTGTAGTTGTAGGATAACTCTATAAAGAGTGGTAACGCAAAAAATAAGCACTAATACAACTTAGGAAGGCTGAGATACTTGTTGTCCTGGTCTATGTAACATTGTTAACGTCTAGGACAAAAATAAATAAATAAATAAATAAATAAATAAATAAATAAATAAATAAATAAATAAATAAATAAATAATTTGTCCGCCTCTATGGTGTAGTGGTTCGCGTGATTATCTGCCACCTCCGGAGGGCCGGGTTCAATTCCCAGCTCTGCCACGAAATATGAAAATTGGTACGAAAG
The DNA here is from genome assembly GCF_040414725.1 of Anabrus simplex. Classification (NCBI taxonomy): domain Eukaryota; kingdom Metazoa; phylum Arthropoda; class Insecta; order Orthoptera; family Tettigoniidae; genus Anabrus; species Anabrus simplex. The sequence continues at coordinate 221,731,491 of NC_090272.1, read as the reverse complement.
CTGGAACGAGGTCCAACCTCGGGAGGTCAACCGAGTAGAGCAGGGTTGGATTCTCTCCGTTGTTTCCCACTTCTTCACCGGGGTAATACCGGGATGGTACCAAACTTAAGGCCACGACCGCTTTCATTTCTGTCCCTTCCAATGTTCCCATCGCCCAAAAGGTCCCTGTTTGGCTTCTTTGTGGGATCAAGATGGTGAACATTTGTTCGCAATGTTTTTGTTGACCACTCATGCTTCCAGCTTTCATTTAGGTCAAATCCATCCGCAATGAGTTGCCCCGCAGTGACAATTGCTGGTCTTCTTGAATGCACAAGTTTCAACGGGTAACCGTAACAAAGAGAAGAGAATCACAGATTTTTTTCAAAGGTGTTAATGGAGGTAAGTTTCTTGTTTCACCACTGTATGTACTGTATCTTGTCTTCTAAAAAGTTACTATAATAAGGGTTATAATTAAAGTGATGCCGTGATATAGAGTTTGTATAACCGAGCTCGATAGCTACAGTCGCTTAAGTGCGGCCAGTATCCAGTATTCGGGAGATAGTAGGTTCGAACCCCACTGTCGGCAGCCCTGAAAATGGTTTTCCGTGGTTTCCCATTTTCACATCAGGGTTGTACCTTAATTAAGGCCACGGCCGCTTTCTTTCCACTCCTAGCCCTTTCCCGTCCCATCGTCGCCATAAGACCTATCTGTGTCGGTGCGACATAAAGCAACTAGCAAAAAAGAAGGGTTTGTATATTTTTAAATACTGTTAAAAATAATGTATTCAGTATAAGCCCGTAGATACATACGATTCAATTATGTGCTATATATGCTCCAAACGATATTCTATATATCTCGAAATAAAATTTCGCTCCCGAGGTGATTCGAGATATCTGGGTTTCAGTGGCGTATGCTGGTATCAAGACGTGGGCTACCACTAGACTTAGGCTACCCCTTTTCGATAGTTGGTTTAGGGAGCATCAAGCCTTAAGCATTTTGGGCTGCATCCAACAGCCAACGGAGCTGCCCGCTGCGTTGTCAAGGCTGATTCACAAGCTACTGCCCTGGCCTCTGCCACCGCCAATACTCAGCACCTGATCAATCGAGTTGGTAGCCTAAGGTTTAGCAAATTGAAGTCCAGCTTTGAGGCTAAATGGATAGAATGCTTGCCTTTGGTCCGACGACCCCGGTTCAATTTTCAGAATCAACCCCCTCATACTGTTAATTCCCCTGCCTTGAGAACTGGGTGTTTATGACGTCTTCGCCATTCATTTTATCCTTATTAGGTCACCACCAAGCCTGTGTAGATTCCATGCACCATTATTATTATTATTAACATCATCATCATAATCGTTAAATAACAATGTTGAATTGTATAGCGGTCGTACCCATCGTTCAATGGTTAATTATCTTCCTCGGAAGATCAGTGCTAGTGTCCGGCCCATGATCACGGGTTCGATTCCAAGCAACAAAAGAGAACTCTAAACCTGAAAGATTGCGTTCCATTTTAGCAGATCTACCAATACAAAGAAAACTATATTACTCCTATAACAGCAGACCTGCAGTGTCTTCGTACAAGGATGTAGAAGTAAACGGGAGTGAAATACCAGCACTCCGTTATCTATATGTTTAAGACAGAAGGATGAGGTGAGGAAGTATATACGATGAGTAACGCATGGTGATAGCAGTGGCGATCTGACGGACCGAAGCCTAGCACAGCTATCCTCCGCCGGTCCCCGCACCTGTAGGCAGACAGCAGCAAGCCGCGTGAGGCGAGTCGATGGGAAGGGACGAGAGTCTAGGCTGCAATATCAGTCTCCGACGCCTTGTTCTCAGAAATACGTGCGGCGTGTTTTCTCATTGGACGGACCGAAGCCTAGCACAGCTATCCTCCGCCGGTCCCCGCACCTGTAGGCAGACAGCAGCAAGCCGCGTGAGGCGAGTCGATGGGAAGGGACGAGAGTCTAGGCTGCAATATCAGTCTCCGACGCCTTGTTCTCAGAAATACGTGCGGCGTGTTTTCTCATTGCTTTCAAGGTTTGCAAATGGAACAATGTGTCAGATGCTTACAATATAATGTGCTTTAGATTTCCATCGCTCGCATTTGAGGTTTGGGCTTCACTGATAGCCTTGGTAGCCCTCAGTATACGCCACAACTGGGTTTCACTGTATGTCAATTTTTACATGCAAACGCAGAGGATAATGAATATGTATCTGGGCTTGGAAGACGAGACAGCGAGTAGACCGTTTGTTCCCCTCTTAGTAGTCTCTTACAACATCCAGGGGTACAGGAACCTCTGGTGTCGTATCAACAGGTTAAGGACTGGATATTTTTGTTGCAATTATTTCAGGTACAAGTGGGGTTGGATCAGATCACCAATGTGTGACTGTAACCTGGAAGAACAGACGATTGAGTACTTGGTCCGACGCTGTCCTCTTCGTTCGTGCCCTGGCACTCCTGATTATTTGTTCGCTCTCACACCCGGTTTAACTGAATGGCTGAGAAGGATGGACTTTAAAGTTTGATTTTGCCTTCTGTATATATATTGTATAAAATCACCATACGATTAAATAAATAAATAAATAAATAAATAAATAAATAAATAAATAAATAAATAAATAAATAAATAAATAAATAAATAAATAAATAAATGCCGCGCTGTGGTCTGAAGTAATGATGAGTTCTTGAGGTGATGCAGGGTGCTAAGCGATATTATCATGCATGAGATCGTGTGTATATAATTTCAGTGTGTAGAGGGATGACTTGAGCGGATCTCTGGATTTTCTTCTAACATTAAGTTGTTGTTAATAATAATAATAATAATAATAATAATAATAATAATTTTTGTACCGAGCTCGATAGCTGAAGTCGCTTAAGTGCGGCCAGTAACCAGTATTCGGGAGATAGTAGGTTCGAACCCCACTGTCGGCAGCCCTGAAAATGGTTTTCCGTGGTTTCCCATTTTCACACCAGGCAAATGCTAGGGCTGTACCTTAATTAAGGCCACGGCCGCTACTTTCCCACTCCTAGCCCTTTCCTGTCCCATCGTCGCCATAAGACCTATCTGTGTCGGCGCGACGTAAAGCAACTAGCAAAAAAAGAAAGATAATAAATTTTGTACCACTAACTATTTCTCTTTAAAAATCACGAGAAAGATAGTACTTTACTGAAACCTGAGTAGCATAATACTAAAATCTGTACGAACAACAGCAAGCTGAAACTGATGTGATGATCGGAATCGAAGTAAACGCAAACACAAGGAAGGCAGTGATACAAGGTTGCTCCCTTTCCCCTTGCATATTAAATTCGTACACAGAGAAACTATAGCAGTCGTGAAAAATATTCCCACTCGTACATGTTCCCCGGTACAAAAAACCATAGAACTGTGGATAAGTTTTTGGGCTTATAAAACGAGAGATCGAAGTTACATCCTTTTGTTTTTTCCTATCTTAGTAGCCTGGTCTACCCACAGGTTAGATAAAGAGTTCCGTTAAATCGAAAGTAGAATGAGTGCGTCTAAAGAGAATAGTAAGGCTCGTAATCTGTAGGCTGACCTGCAGTGGAGCGGTGGTGTGCCTCACTCTTATTTCAAGATTCTGGGTTCGCTTTCCGTCCAGTTGAAGTGTTTGAAACCTGGACGGAGGAGCAGAACGGGGTTTCTCAAGCTCTTAGTTACAGTAGAAAGCGCACAGTGAGAAAATGACGCTACATAGACGAACAGTGGTTGCTATGGTTACAAATGTGTCGGGAAACAGATATCGATAATTCCAGATCGACCCTCCAGCCCCAAAACACATCTGTGTTAACAATCACTGAGATGACAACGGCAATGTTTATAAGCAAGGCCATCCAAAGGTGCGAGGCTCAAATAAATATTGGCAATTCACAAATTGCGAAGGTGAGCCAATTTCGTTACCTCAGAAGCACTGTGACCAGTAACGAAATAAGGATCCATTAAAGGAAAAAGAAAAGAGCCATGACTAAGAAAGTCTTCCAAAGCAAGAAACATCTGCTAAAGGGTGCGTTCATAAACATAGAAACAAGGAAGACATTTGTGAAGAGCTTTGTCTGGAGTGTGAACACTGGACACTGGGGAAGCGGGAAAGAAGGAAATTGGAAGCAATTGAGATGTGGATGGGGAGAAGAATGAGCCGAGCTAGTGCGTCACAGAAAAAAAGTAACAGCCAGCTTCTCCAAGAAATAGGTAACTCATGATATTGAAAGAAGGAAGGCAAAGACTGTGGGTTACGATCTTAGACATAATGACTTCCTTTACAACATTTTTGAAGGAAGAGTGGAAGAGGATGAACAAGAAAGAGGCCACCAGAATGATCTGCAGCTCTTATTTATAGCTAAAGTGAACTGCTCAAGATGGAACTCTGCAGCGAAAAGGTTCAGCACTTAGAGAATCAACGAACAAATAAAATGTTTACTGCTTTCAGCGACACCGAGCTGCCGAAATTTTGCCTGAAAGAAGTTCTCATACCTACTAGTAAGTATAACGATGCAAGGCTGCCATACAGTATATTAGGACCTTCAAACGTCACCGCACTGAGCCAGGATCGAACCGACCAGCCTGAGCTAAAAGGGAGGCCAGCGTTCTACAGTCTGTACTTTTCAGCTCGGCTTTTCCATGAAATCTTCAGCTTACCGAAAGAAAAACCCCGCGTTTCACCACTGCTGCTTATATATAGTTCATCTGGGGGTCTTGATTTATTAAGAGCTGACATCATATTGTATTTCAACACTGACAAACACATATATCGAAAATACCCCCCACTTAACAAAAACACATTGTTATGCCTTGTTTCAAACGTTGACCTCACGCAGAGAGTTCATCTCACTCGCGTACGCATGTGTCAGTGTCGTCATCCTCGGTTTAAGAAAGTCATTGTTCGTTGCAAAAAAAATTCGACCTCACACGGAGAATATTTCCCAGTTTACTTCTACACCGCATGCACACGTGGTAGGCCTCTCTTGATCCTTGGTTTTGCATAATAGTTTTTTCTTTCTTTCTTTCTTTCTTTCCTTCTTTCTTTCTTTCTTTCTTCTTATTTCCTTGGCTTTACCCAATCATCCGAGGTTGTAGTTATGTAGATTAGGCCCAGTTTCTTGGCTGGATGCTATTTAATACTCTAATCCTACGTGGAGGGATGTCCTCATTATTGAGTGTTTCTGTGACGGTTGCTGGTGTGATGTGCTCTGTGTTGATGAAGATAGCTACTGAGACGATCAGAAACAGTCAGTCCTGTAGTCAAAGGAATTATTCAATTAATATTATTGGCCAAACCGCGTATCGAACCTAGGTCCCTCTGCAACGAACGCCAGCACGCTGACCACTAACCCAAGAATAATGAACTGCAATAATTTAAATTATTATTTTGACTTGACACTAAGGTTTTTTGCCTCATTCTTCTTCTTTTTCTTGAAGAAGCTGTGTAGTTATCGAAAATGCTACGAATATAGTACAGTACTATTTATTTTATCGAACTTAATTCTAAGATGTTCTAAATTAATACACACAGTGACATACACACTCCACTAAGTCTCCGTCTTCCTCACAGTAGGTAATCCGTGTTCTGGCTGATAACAGTGATAACCAACCTTTGTCTTCCACTGCTGCAAGCTTAGTGTCTTCCCTCACGACAGTTGCTTGCACAGAGGCTCGAACACAGGACCAATGGCCACCACAAAACACGGCAACGGTTCCTCGGCTCGACTACAGAGAAAGTCCGCCCCTCACACAGGCAACACAGTAAATTCCCGTGATCGCTCCACACAGTGAACTACTTAACACCGAAAACTGAACAGCGACAACTGAACAGTGCTAACTTGCACTACAATATTCATCACAGCAACAACAATTGACGCCGCTCCAACTCTACGCACGTCAGCTGTTCCACATACTGACTCAAGGCGGTCTACGATCTACGGTAGTATACACACACAGTACTCCAACGCAGTACATACACATTATTCCGCCCTTTACAAGACGATACTCTTACTCTAGTGGGTCACCGAAACAAAAAACAATAATTCTGAAATGCAGCTTACTCTGACTCCGGTGGGCCACTGATGACAGAGAACATTACGGCCACCACAGTCCAACTACTCCCATTATTGACTCACTGTTCGCCGCCAGACTCCTTTCCTAAATATTGATAGTTGAATAATATAATATTCGGGGCTCGGATAGAGGCGGAAGTCTCTCGTTTCTCGTTCCAGAAGGGTTAAGGCTAAACCAGACCAAAGCACAATACACGCAAAATACTTGCTGTGTCCTCTAGCCCGGCTTGGAGCCCACTGGTCTGACTCGAAGAAGAACTGAAGGGGTGTAAGTCAGGGCTGGGACGTGACAATGTGTTCTGTTCAAAGTTTATCTCATTTGTATATTTGTCTGTTTGTGTGGACATCACGGGAAAACCAGACAATTTAAGGTTCCATTTATAGCAAAATATATAAGTGGGACACCTTATTCCTAAGAATTGCAGAGATCGACTTAGGCACTTCCGGCTTACGTCAATATTTACTGAAGCAACAGGTAAGAAAGTGTTTGATTAATTTGATTATAGGACCTCCACCGTATGTACTAACTTTGGTTGTTATATAGGATGCCAGGAACACATTCTCTCCGACTCTCAATAATAGACATGCTGTGTAACGTGGGAAAAAGTTCCCAAATTCTGCACACCAGCATTATATATGCGCCAAAGTCAGAAGAAAAGTCACATTATGCAATACTAAACGTCTAAATATTCGTTATTAAATCCAAAATATTCAAAATATGCATTATGCACGAATTTTCTCCTAAAAAGGACAAAACACACAAACATGCATGGAGAAAGAAAGGTTATTTGGAATCGTTAAGCCATAAAACGAATATCTGCAAAGTTCGATAAGTGTAACCAGCTTATATAAAAACATGTATTTGCATGGAAATCCAGGCTCTACGTTATAAGTCAGGACATGGACTTCCTGCTGTGGAGAAGGCGGAGACTTAGTGGAGTGTGTATGTAACTGTGTGTATTAATTTAGGCCATCTTAGAATTAAGTTCGATAAAATAAATAATATTGTATTCGTAACAACATTGTCGACCTCTGCACAGCTACTTCAAGAAAAGGATGAAGAATGAGGCAATAAGCCTTAGTGTCCAGTCAAAATAATAATTTAAATTATTGTAGAAGTTCATGACCCTCGGGTTAGTGGTAAGCGTGTTGGCCTTCGTTGCAAAGGGCCTAGGTCCGATAACCAGGTTTTCGCCATGATATTAACTGAATAATTCCTTTGACTACAGGACTGGCTGTTTCTGATGGTCTCAGTAGCTATCTTCATCAACAGAGCACATCACGCCATCGACTGTCACAGAAATACTCGATAATGAAGAAGATCCGGCCGAGAAACTGGGCCTAATCTACATAAGTACAAGAGCGGATGACTGGGCAAAGCCAAGAAAGAAAGAAAGAAAGAAAGAAAAAGCTACTATACAAAACAAGGGAACGAGATGCGCCTACCACGTGTGCATGAGGTGTAGAAGTCAACTAGAAAATATTCTCTGTGTGAGGTCATTTTTTTTTTTTTTTTTTTTTTTTTTTTTTTTTTTTTTTTTTGCAACGAACATTGACTTTTATAAACCCAGGATGACGTCACTGACACATGAGTACGCGCTTAAGATAAACTCTCTGTGTGGGGTCAACGTTTGAAACAAGGCATAACAGTGTGTTTTTATTAAGTGGGGGGTATTTTCGATATGTGTGTTAGTGTATGTTGAAATACAATATGATGTCAGCTCTTAATAAATCAAGACCAGAAAAAAATGAACTATATATAAGCAGCAGTGGTGAAACGCGGGATGTTTCTTTCGGTAAGCTGAAGATGTCATGGAACACCGAGCTGAAAAGCACAGACTGTTGATCGCTGGCCTCCTTCTTAGCTCAAGATGGTCGGTTCGATCCCGGCTCAGTGCGGTGATGTTTGAAGGTGCTAATATACTGTATGGCAGTAGTGATGGGACATTCGATTCATTTTACTGAATCGATTCATTTGATTCCGTTCACGTTACTGAATCCGATTCACGGCTCATTGGTCACCGCTCCTACTGCATCCGTGTAGTATGTGCTGGTAAGACAGCAGCAACAGCATTCAGTGCTCGCAGCTGCCATCTGGTCTTCATACTATGAACTCCTTTCTTAGAAAAAATGCTAGTTACTCTAATACAACGAAGGTTTCCGGCGACGCAGGGTGGGAAAAGTTAGGAAGGTAGCAGCCATGGCCTGAATTAAGGTACAGTCCCAGCATTTCCTGGTGTGAAAATGGGGAAACTACGGAAAAACCATCTTAACGGCTGCCGACGGTGGGATTCGAACCCACCATCCCACGAATGTAAGCGCATAGCCACGCGATATTAACCGCACGACAACTCGCTCAGTCATTTTTTAAAAAAGTATTTTTCTATCAGCTGATGGTTGTTTTCAATCGTCATATTTTGTATAGGCTACCCGAGATGTACAGTAGCTCGCTGGTTTTCTGATTCAACACACTGTTATTGCGTCTGTCCACATATGATTGAAGTCTTGTGCAACGATGTGACTTATGAACTGAGAGAATACTAAGCCGTTCTTCCCAATATAAAACAGGTACTTTTGAGTGGTCAAGAGCATGACTCATAGTCATAGGGCAGGCTAGAGTCGAGTTTAATTGTCAAATGTCAACTAAGTTATAATACTAAGATTCATTAAACTAATAAATAGTATAACCTAATAGCCTACCTACTTACTAGCTACTTCAGAATTATGTTGTGACTACCTTTTTAACACTGCAAATAAATCCATCTATTATTTAAACCTCCCTGTAAGAAGAGGACAGTGAATGCAAATGGGTATTATTTTCAAATGAGCTGAGCTCGAGAGTCCATTATAGCATACGATTCTTTCAGTGTAGCATGGCTCACTGTATGTCTCGCTGCAGCGGAAGCTCGGCTCTCCGCCAGTGTCCAGTGAGCCGATAAAGAGCCGTGTGTATCATGTGTCTCACTGAGCCGCGCTCGTTCACGATTCTTTCGATGTGCCATGATTCACTGTCTCGCTGCAGCGGAAGCTCGGCTCCCCGTCAACGTCCAGTGAGTGCGCCACTCAGCACTGTCCGCTGGGAGTAAGCTGAATCGTGTGCCGTGAGCTCGCCGTTCATGTGAATCGATTCACTCGGACACTTGAATGAATCGATACACTGCTTCGAATCATGCATTCAGTAGCCAACACTATATGGCAGCCTCACGTCGTTATACTGACTGGTACGTAAAAGAACTCATTTCAGACAAAATTTCGGCAGCTTGGCGTAGCTGAAAACAGTAAAACCGTTATTCGTTCATGCTCTAAAGGCTGCCAGTTCACTTTAGCTTTAAATAAGTGCTGAAGATCATTCTGGTAGCGTCTTTCTTGTTCATCCTCTTCCACTCTTCCTTCACAGATTTTGTAAAGGAAGTCATTGTGTCAACAAATGTAACCCACAGTCTTTGCTTTCCTTCCTCCAATATCACGAGTTACCTATTTCTTGGAGAAGCTGACTGTTATTTATTTCTGTGACCACTAGTTCGGCTCATTCTTCTCCAAAGCCACATCTCAATTGCTTCCAATTTCCTTCTTTCTCGTTTCCCCAGTCTCCAGTGTTCGCACTCCAGACAAAGCTTTCACAAATGTCTTCCCTGTTTCCATGTTTATGAACGTACTCCTTTAACGGATCCTTATTTCGTTACTGGTCACAGTGCTTCCTAGGTAACGAAATTGGCTCACCTTCACAATTTGTGAATCGCCAATATTTATTTGAGCATCGCAGCTTCCGATGGCCTTGCTTATTGTCGTTGTCATCTCAGTGTTTGTTAATACGGATGTGTTTTGGGGCTGGGGTGTCGATTTGGAATTATCGATATCTGTTTCCCGACACAGTTGTAACCATAGCAACCACTGTTCGTCTATGTGTCATCTTTTCACTGTGTGCTCTCTTCCTGTAACGAAGAGCTTGAACCCCGCTCTACTCCTCCGTCCAGGTTTTAAACACTTCAACGGGACGGAAAGCGAACCCAGAGCCTTGAAATAAGAATGAGGCACGCCATCGCTACACTGCAGGTGTGGCAACAAATGATGATGTTGATAATAATAATAATAATAATAATAATAATAATAATAATAATAATAATAATAATAATAATAATAATAATAATAATAATACGTGGGGGTCTGGTTCTGAAATGAGTAGGAGCTAGGTACTGGGGTGGGGGGCCTCAACCCCGACACGGCGCGTCCCATATGGCTGATAGGGGAAGCTCCTGTAGATATGCAGGACAGGTGTGAATAAGGCTTAGCCAAATAAGCACCCGCGGATCAACTGAGGTAAACAGAGAAATGGTCAACGGCCTCGACGGCAGAAGAGGACATATCCTAATGGCAGAGAGGGCGGAAGAACCGAAAGAAATCCACTTCGCGTCTGACTTGTAGCAAGCGGCAAGTGGTCAGCGTCTGATCACCAGAGGTGCGGCTGTAAATATGCTCCAGGAACTAACAATCCCTGGTTCTACACCACTAGCGAAAGCTAGAAGATTGCTTACAAGCAGACATGACTCGTACAAGTAAAGACAAAATTACCCCAGGTGGACAATCCACCCACTCTAAAGTGGCAACCAAGCATTCGGATTCTGGGGAGCTTGGGCGAATACGAGAGAGCAAGTCGGAGTGCTCTGATAAACTTCCACGAAAGACTCACACTTTCATTGGCACATTCAACATTCAGACACTGATTCAAACAGGAAAACTGCACAATCTCACAACAGAACTTACAAAGCAGAAAATCCAAATTCTGGCCCTACAAGAAACACGCTTCACTGATTCAGAAACGATGGATTACAATAATTATAGGATCTTCAAAAGTGGAACAAACAAGAAAATTGGTAAAGGAGCAGCATTGTTAGGAATGGCCTTCTGTGTAGACAAAAAAGTTTTGGATTCAGTAATAGAGGTGAAACCCATCAACAATAGGCTTATGACCTTAAGAATCAGGCATACAAACAAAAAATACACCTTTATTAATGTGCATGCACCAACAAATGGAGACAATAAAAGGAGCCTGAAAAAACAGAAAGATTCTGGGAAGAACTTGAAACAGAAATGGCCAAAATCCCTAAAAATGATGTGAAAATTCTACTCGGTGATTTCAATGCACAGCTTGGCAGAGAATACAAATACAGGAGGACAATGGGAGACTATCCAGCCCACAGATTCACCAATAAAAATGGCACACGCCTCATTGAGTTATGCCAACAAAATAACCTCAAAATTATGTCAACATCACTCCGGAAGAATCCCAAAAAGCAAAAAACTTGGCGATCACCCATCCATCATTTAGGAGAATTTCAGATTGATCATGTGGCAATATCATACGATTACCAAAAGGAAATTCATGATGTGCAAGTGCGCAGAGGTGCTAACATCGATTCGGATCATTATTTAAGCAGAATCAAAATTAAATTCACACCCAAAGGGAAATTCAACAGGAAAACATCGGTGATTCCAAAATTTGATCTGCACAAAATCAAGGACTCCAAAATTTCAGAAGAATGGGAAAAACGACCTGCAGAGAGCTGGGAGAATTTCCAGACTAAAATCATCGAAACGGCGAAGGACCTAATCCCTCTTCGCAAGAAACCAAAACATCCTTGGTGGAATCAAGAATGTGAGACCGCACTAGAAGAAAGGAAAAAGGCATTTCAAAACTACAATTGTAACAAATCAGAAGAAACACAGAAGAAATTCTTCGAAGTTCGCAAACATGTATCCAAGATTTTAAGACAAAATAAACGGAAATACATCAATGTCCAACTGAAGTCAATTGAAGACAACTTCAAAAATTACAACACACACGATTTCTACAAGACATTTGCGAACCAAATTAAAGGATATTCCCCACAGAAACTTTGCTTTCGGAAGCACGATGGTAAACTAGCCTTGACAAATAAGGAAAACTGCCAAGAATTAGCTACATATTTTTCACAGCTTTTAAATTGTCCAGAACCCAAAAAGAGATTCCCGAAAGTACAGCCAGAAATCATACCGGAAAATTCAGCACCATCAACTCAAGAAGAAATTTATTCACATATCAAGAAACTTAAAGACAACAAAGCATCAGGGGAAGACGGAATTGTAGCTGAACTTCTGAAAAATTTAGGCCCAAATTCACTCAGAGAAATTACACAAATAATCCAAAACATTTGGCAAACCGAAAAGCTCCCGGATGACTGGAAGATTGCTCTAATCCATCCACTACATAAAAAAGGCAGCAAGTTAGACGTAAACAATTACAGAGGAATCTCTCTTGTATCAGTCACATACAAAATACTATCAGCCTGTCTCTTGCATAGAACACAACAACAATTAGAACCCAAATTATCAGAATTTCAAGCAGGATTCAGACCAAACAGGTCATGCCCAGAACAAATTTTCAACCTCAAAACCATACTTAAACTACGAGCCCTCAGACAAAAGCCTACAGTATGCACATTTGTAGATTTCAAAAAGGCATATGATTCGATAGACAGACCCTCACTATTCCAAATTCTAGAAGAGAGAGGACTAGATCCCAAAACCCTAGAACTCATAAGACAAACACTAACGGGCACAAAATCTAAAGTGAAATTTATGGGAGAAATTTCAGAACCCTTCGACATTCAAACAGGTGTGAGACAAGGTGATGGACTCTCTCCTATTCTGTTCAACGTCGTCCTAGACAAGGTTATGGAAGAATGGGGGAAGGAACTCAAGAAACGTGAATCTTGGAAACCGATCCGATTGGGCTTTCCCAAAAACCACCTTTACGTACCATACCTTGCATTTGCGGACGATCTGGCGATTTTAACAGAGGATGAGGAGACTGCCATCAAGCAGCTTGAGATACTTAAGGAATCTGCAGAAAAAGTGGGACTACAGATTTCATTTGAGAAAACTAAATTCTTCTGTTCAAAGACAGATATCACGAGCCTGAGAACAAAATACGGTAAAATCGACCGGGTCTCGTACTTTAAATACCTCGGAGAATTCATCGAACCGACAGGCCTTGAGAAGATCTCACAGCAAAACCGTCTCCAAAAAGTCAAGAAGGCATTAGGGTTAGTTCAAGACATCTACAACAAAAAATGCATGTCAAGACAGACAAAAATTCGGCATTACAACACAGTCATAAAACCAACAGTCCTTTACGCAAGTGAAACATTGTCACTTAACAGTAAACAAGAATTAGAAGAAATAAAAAAGCAAGAGAGGAAGATCATCAGGAAAATCCTAGGAGCAAGATATACCCAAGATGGTTACAGGCTACAATCAATCAAAACAACAGAAAAAGTTTCAAACATTGAAATTGACATTAAGAAAAGACGAATGAAATTCTTTGGACACCTAACAAGATTACCAGAAAATCGACTGTCAAAAAGAATATTAATGCCCGAGTGCACCAACCTCGGTAAAGAGAATACCGCGGTAAACTTCACAATTTTACCAGGGTAAAGTCGTATTTCTGTTGCACCAAGCTCGGTTTCGAGTTTACCGACATTTTACCGCGGTATAATGTTTAGCGCGCGTGAGCGAGCGGTTAACTAAGAAAACCGCGGTAAAGTTTATTTGTGCTCTGTGGTTAAAGATTCCAAGATGGAGCTTAACAACTATAGGTTATATCTCCAGTATCTTAATCAGTTTGAAAGAAATGAAGGGAGAATTATAGAAGAGAGACGCGATTTATTTGAAGAATTAAGCGATGTTTCGTTCCAGAGAAGATTTAAATGGTGAACAATTGGAATGCCCGACTGGGAGAAACTGTCCTATGTCGCCTAGAAATCGTCTTTTAATAGCGCTGCGGTTCTATGCAACTGGAACATTTCAAGGAGTGATCGGTGACGTCTGTGATGTTGACAGACAACTGTATGCCGCATAATACTTGCGTCGTTATCGCCACAGTTCATTCAACTTTCACTTACGCAGCGGGAACAAAGAGAGGTTATGGATGGGTTTCATACAATAGCTGGGTTCCTTGGTGTATTGCGTGCGCTGGACTGCACTCATGTGCGAATACAGTCTCCCGGAGGTGAAAATGGGGAGGTATTTAGAAATAGGAAAGGTTATTTCTCGCTAAACGTGCAAACTGTGAGCGATTCGAACCTCATGATACGAGATATTGTAGCAAGATGGCCAGGGTCGACTCATGTTAGCACAATATTTCACAATTCTCGGCTGAGAGCGCGTCTCGAGACGAGAGAAATAGCTAATGGCTATATTTTGGGTGATGGAGGTTACCCATGTAAATCCTTCCTCCTTACACCTGTTCAGAATCCCACCTCCCCAGCAGAACAACGATATAACAGAGCCCATATTGCCACAAGGAATGTTGTCGAGAGACAATCTTGTGTGTGGAAAAGGAGGTCCCCTTCCATGTCTTTAGGACTCCGATGTAACATTCAAAACATGTCGAACATTACTTTCCATTTTAAGGAGTCGATAACTTGCTTGCGCTGTCACAAAATTTAAACACGAGGGACAAGTGACTGTCGAAACGATCACTGCCGGCTGGATAAACTAAAGACAAGTGACTATCGAAATGATCACCGCTTCCTGAATACTACTTCGAATTTCTTCCGAGGGGAATAATAGCGAGAAAATCAAGCGTCTAGAAACCACGGTAACGAAACCGGGCGATAGTAATGGTGCACTGCTTTTACGACAATACCACGGTAAAAGTTTTACCACGGTTTCGTAAAGGCTGATAATTACCGAGCTTGGTGCACTCGGGCATAAATTATGTTAGCTCACTTAAGAATTCAACACCTTGGCTGGACGAACTTCGAAAGGACCTCAAAAACGCAAACATATGTGCAACAGACATTTTAGAAAGAGACACCTTCAGACACAAAGTCAACAAGTGGGAAGTTACATCAGAGCAACCAAAGCAAAAACAGTGCAGACCGAAATGGTCGGATGAACGTAAACAAGCCTTCTCAGAGAGAATGAAAGCCTATTGGAAGAACAAGAAGAACCCAAAGAAAGCTTGATTGAGTTGTTTGCTTAACGTCTTCCATTATTGGGAGAATACGCTAATAATAATAATAATAATAATAATAATAATAATAATAATAATAATAATAATAATAATAATAATAATACTTTTAAATGAATATTACAACTTTTCACAAGATCTAGGATGTCTTGTGTTTTCTTACAAATTACGAGCCTTACAATTCTTTTTCAGACACACTCATTCTACTTTCGATTTATCGGAACTCTTTATCTAACCTGTGGGTAGACCAAGCTACTAAGAGGGGGAAAATCAAAGAACCTACCCTCGCTTCCTCGTTTTTCAAGCCCAAAACTTATCCACAATTCTATGCTTTTCGCTGTACCGGGGAACATGTACGAGTGGGAATATTTTTCATCACTGCTATAGCTTGTCTGTGTACGAATTTAATATGTAAGGGGAAAGGGAGCAGCCTTGTATCACTGCCTTCCTTGTGTTTTCGCTTGCTCCGATTCCGATCATCACTTCAGTTTCAGCTTGCTGTTGTTCGTACAGATTTTACTATTATGCGACTCAGGTTTCAAAGTCCTACCATTCTCGTGATTTTTAAAGAGAAGTAGTTAGTGGTACAAAAACAATATATTACGATTATTATTATTATTATTATTATTATTATTATTATTATTATTATTATTATTATTATTAGCAACGTAATGGTAGAAGAATGTCCAGACCTCCACTCAAATCATCCCTCTACACACTTAAATTATACACACTATCTCATGCATGATAATATCGCTTAGCACCCTGCATCACCTCAAGAACACATCATTGTTTCAGACCACAGCGCGGATTTTTCATCGCTGACCACTTAAGATATCCCTTGAATGCTTATACACACCATCCCATAAATAATAATATTACTAAGCACATGGCACCAGCTCAAGGACTATCCATTAATTCAGTCCTCATTGGTTCTTTTCGACATCTGAGGTTGTCGTCAGGAAAGGCATTCGGTCGTAAAACATGGCGTATAAGTTCATCTCTCCTCATCTCGGCCTCGTATCAAGAAACGGGACTGAGCTGTAGACAAGCAGTGATGCTCTAGGAATGTCTTAGTTACTGCTTGAACCGAGTGCTTCACCTGTCAAGTGCAATGCTTTTCCACGGAAGTACGCGTACTCCTGGTTTTCTATGAAGAGGGCTAAGTTGAATTTTAATAACAATAACAACAACAATAATAATAATAATAATAATAATAATAATAATAATAATAATAATAATAATAATAACCTTGTTTAAGCTTGTTTTGGAAAAAGTTATTAGAGCTTGGGAAAAGAAGTCAGTGCGCGATTGTACTTCGCTGAGCACTCAGATTACGTGAAAACAAAATTAATTTACAGTCTTTGGCCTTCGCTGATGGTTTAGCAGCGTTGCACTGTAACAGACAGGAAACAAAACTCCATTAAATTGCTTCCACAACAGGACTCCAGATCTCATATCAGAAAACACACTACATGGAACAAATTTTAACAAGCAATGCTCTGAACTCACTCTTATGAAGCCCTAGATTTAAGTTACGTCCACCTCTGTGGTGTAGTGGTTAGTGAGATTTGCTGCCATCACCGAGGCCCGGATTGGATGGCACTGTCACGAAATTTAAGAAGTGGTACGAGACCTGGGACGTGGTCCACTCAGCCTCGAGAGTCAACTGAGGAGAGGAGATTCGAATCCCAGGAGGAGCAGGTGGGAATCTAGTGATGATCTACCCAGCCTGAGCCTCAAACTCCTCTTCCTCCTCCCCCTCATAATTAGCCTCCTCCTCTTTATCCTTATCTTGAACCTTCTCCTCCTTCTCAGCCTTTTTCTTAGTCGTACCTTGAGCCTTATCCTTGTCCTTCGCCTTAGCCTGAGCCTTATCCCCATCCTCCACCTCAGCCTTAGGCTTGAGCCTTAACCTCCTCCTCCTCCTCCTCCGCCTTGGCCTTCCTTAGCCTCAACCTTTGCTTCCTCGTCAGCTTCGCAGGCCTAAACACGATTTCCGATCTGCATCAGTACAGTTTGTGGGTCATCTCCACCTCCAGTTGATCGTCAGCATGTGAGGAGCTAGTAACGATACAGTGATCCTCAAAACATCGAGATAAACGCACGTGATCTTTGAAAAATCGGGATGGTAATCCTCAGCACATCTGTGATGTCAACGAGTATGACCTTATCGATTGTAAATCAATATTTTCATTTCATTTTAAAAACGTTCTACTTATAACGCCTTTTTTCTAGTCATCCCTGTAGGACTCTTCTAGTACTACGCTTTGTTCACATCCTTAGCTCATATAATTACATCATGTAGGTACGAAATCTACACAACTATACTTTCGACTACCAACGTTGCAGCCGGATGCAACACTATAACCTGTAACGACATCTACTATAGAATATCTTATCTTTTTAACATAGTTGCTTTTATTATTTTAAAATTAAGGTGTGACATGTTTTAGGACTAATTAATTTGATTGCAAATCTGCTGTTCAATAGATTCCAACTACTTATCCAACCACTTCTATGCATGCGTAGCAACTAACCACGTTGTACAACATTACATCATCCTGTCGTTACCAAGAACCTGCATCGAATTGTCTGGACTGTAACTTGGCTTCACGGTAGAGAGTTTTATCTGGTGCTGTGACGTAGGTAGTTGAAACAGTGGTAGTTGGAGGTTTAGTGGTGTAGATGTCGTACTTATATCATAACTGCGATGTTGCAAAGCGCGAACAACAATAAGTTGAAGAAGAGCCAGTCAGGTTAACACGTGGTCAGCGTCACGACAAGCCTGCACTTTTAGCTAACGTTAGATTAGGTTGGGTTGTATTAGGTTAGGTTGGGTTAGGTTAGGTTAACGCGTGGTCAGGTTAAGACCCCGCCAAAGTGTACGCCCCTCCAAAGTGCGAACTTAAGCCCCAGCCAAGGTGTGAAGTTAGGCCCCTGCACTCACATAGAGTATGAGTTTAAGCCCCTGTTGTTAGGCGAGTTGTGAGGTTAGCTTAGCTTAACTTATCCAAGGTGGAAATTGAGGCGCAGGCCGGTTGAAAGTGGATGCTGCTGGAGCCTCAAATACCCACTACCAGGGTGCACACGTAATATGCCTTGCTCATGTCAATCATACTGATATAATATCCTGATTTGTCAGATTGGGTTGAGTTAGGTTGGGTTGAGTTGGGTTGGGTTGAGTTGGGTTAGGTTAGGTTGGGTTAAGTTGGGTTAGGTTAGGTTAGGTTATATTAGATTGGGTTGGGTTGGGTTAGGTTGGGTTGGGTTGGTTTAGGTTAGGTTGGGCTATGTTAGGTTGGGTTATGCGAAGTTGGGATAGGTTGGGTTAGGTTAGGCTGGGTTATCTTAGGTTGGGTTGGGTTAGGTTAGGTTGGGTTAAGTTCGGTTAGGCTGGGTTAAGTGGGTTAGGTTATGTCATGTAATGTTAGGTTGGGTTGTGTTAGGCTAGGTTATGTTAGGTTGGGTTAGTTTAGGTTGGGTTAGTTTAGGTTCGGTTAGTTTAGGTTGGGTTGGGTTAGGTTCAATTGGTTTAACCGAGCTCGATAGCTGCAGTCGCTTAAGTGCGGCCAGTATCCAGTATTCGGGAGATAGTAGGTTCGAACCCCACTGTCGGCGGCCCTGAAAATTGTTTTCCGTGGTTTCCAATTTTTACACCAGGAAAATGCTGGGGCTGTACCTTAATTAAGGCCACGGCAGCTTTCTTCCCACTCCTAGCCCTTCCCTGTCCCATCGTCGCCATAAGATCTATCTGTGTCGGTGCGACGTAAAGCAACTAGCAATTGGCTTAGGTAAGGTTGGGTTGGGTTAGGTTGGGTTGTGTTAGGTTAGATTCAGTTAACGCGTGATCACCGTGAGGTTAAGCCTGGCGTCTTCGTCAAGCCTCTACTCTTGGCAACAGTATGAGCTTAAGCAATGCTCTTGGTTAAAGTGTGAGGTTAAGGCCCCGCCAAAGTGTAACCCCCTCCAAAATGTGAGTTTAAGAACCAGCTAGGGTATGAAGTTAGGCCCCTGTTCTCACATAGAATGTGAGATTAAGCCCCTACTCTTAGCCGAGGTGTGAGGTTAGCTTAGTTTAATTTATCCAAGATGGAAATTGAGGCGCAGGCCGGGTGAAAGTGGATGCTGCTGGAGCCTCAAATTCCCACTACTCGGATGCACGCGTAATATGCCCTGCTCATATCAATCATACTGATATCATGTCCTCTGCACCTATTCGCTGCTTCGAATACCTCGCGACTACACCGTGAACCTTCCGAATAATCTTTATACGAGCTGTGTGAATACTTTAATATTGTCTTCATAACTGATTCCCGAATAACACTCTCCGTACAGCATAAAATAATACTAAGTATGCTTCTGAGAATAAGTTCGAGAATGATTCCAGATTTCGGCTAAGACTGAGTCAGTAAGAGCCTATGCGAACGCTGCACATGCATGATTTAACACTGCAACTATCAAGAACTGAGAATGGAAATTCCATTGCTACAACTTTCAGAATGCCAGTACGAATACCAATGGAATGCCTCCAGAATAACAAGCTTCTGTCTTTTAAAAATCTCTCCGCTCTTGTTTCCTTTACTTCCCCTGTATCTGGCTCTTACGTGTACTCCAATCGTATCCACTCTGGCTCCTTTGATCCCATCTCATTGGTTGGTTACTCTGGCAAGGCAATGGTGTCCCCACTCTCCTCAAGCTCAACTCTCAATATTCGTTCCACTGTACCATATATCTCCAATTCTGTCGTAGTTTTATCGCCTCCGCTCCGTCATGGGGTGAGTGTATCGAATGGTTTAATTTTTCGTACAGTGTAGTTTTACGATCAGTCTTCCGGCCTATCTTAATTTTCTTAAAGAAACCCTTCTTATTACACTCCTTTCAAGACATCTCCTTTTTTCGGCTGCAAAGTTTTTCTACCAGATTTCTAAAACATTGTTTCCTTGGGTCGAGCGCACCGTCCTGTCTCCATTGTCTCCGGGCCGTAAAGTTTTATAGCCTCATTGTCAGTGCCTAACAAAACCTCAACTTGCTTTCGTTGTCCCTTTTGGGTCTGGACTTCTGAAGTCCTTGGACCTCGGTGCTTCAATTGCATCAAGTAGCCTTTACAATTATTCCGTTCTAATCACTCAGTATCTTTTTATGAGCGTACCAGCATGAGCTCAGTATGTTATCTAATTGATTTTTGAATATTACATGTTATTATTATTTTAAATTATATAATTGATTTGATTAAGGCGATGAAAAAATAATCCTTTATTTATTAGTTATGCACTTAACCTACATAGTATAAAAACGGTACATTATTAAGGTTTTCGTATATCCACAGTAGTACCGTTATTAAAGGTCTCCTTTGAAATGTTTAAAATCTAGCAAGCCTAGAGACAACCCTCAGACAAGGCCCACAAGAAGCGTAGTACTAACAATAGGAAACTTGCTCAACAAGGAATGCTGAAAAAATGAAATTGCATATATATTTCCGTGATTATTGTCCATTTTTGTTTTGTTTTTAATGTTAATTACTTTAGGGTTTAATCTCAAAGAGGAGAACAAATCAGCGCCTGACATGAGATAATGCCCGATAGAAGATAATCAGCTCATGACGCAGACTGCTCGGATGTATGGCTCTTTAATTCGCAATCCTTATGTGAACGTCACTATGAATAACTTGTGGAGGATTCCTTGAATTCGACTCACGCACTCAAAACGGGAGACTAATTTCCCTTACACACTGTAGCAGCATGATACGGAGCTCTCAATGAATGGTGAGGGGGCTGGGGACGTCAGATCAGTATTTCTTGCAGACTCGACCACGCCGTACCAAAAAGTAAAGGCGGGCCTGTCCTTAATGTTTCAAAAGTCCTTGGTGCTTAGCAAATACAGTAGAGACAATACGCGACACTCTGCGTGATATCGAGGGACAGCGATTAGAGCTCTATCTAGCGGACTGACGTGAGAGTTATTGATACTGTCGTAAGAGCACGTTTGTTTGTGAAGTTTTTGGGGTTAGTTATGCGTTTGCATTAAGTTGACATAAGCAGATAATAGCGTGTGTCATTCCTTTATATCTCCCGCCAATATGAGTGGAAAGATATGTGCTGCGTTTGGCTGAAATAACTATGAAATGCAGAAGGATTTGCGGTTTTTCCTCCGTTTCCCTCGTGACAAGAAAATGTAAGTGACTACCGTGTTTGCATATATACACTGACTGACAGAGCAAATGCAACACCAAGAAGGAGTGGTTCGAAAGGGATGAAAGTTGGGGAAGAAACAGAGACGGCACAGACGAATAATTTATGTTTATTTCAAACCGATATGCAGGTTACACAATGCGCACGGCATCGACTCAGTAGGATGTAGGACCACCGCGAGCGGCGATGCACGCAGAAACACGTCGAGGTACAGAGTCAATAAGAGTGCGGATGGTGTCCTGAGGGATGGTTCTACATTCTCTGTCAACCATTTGCCACAGTTGTTCGTCCGTACGAGGCTGGGGCAGAGTTTGCAAACGGCGTCCAATGAGATCCCACACGTGTTCGATTGGTGAGAGATCCGGAGAGTACGCTGACCACGGAAGCATCTGTACACCTCGTAGAGCCTGTTGGGAGATGCGAGCAGTGTGTGGGCGGGCATTATCCTGCTGAAACAGAGCATTGGGCAGCCCCTGAAGGTACGGGAGTGCCACCGGCCGCAGCACATGCTGCACGTAGCGGTGGGCATTTAACGTGCCTTGAATACGCACTAGAGATGACGTGGAATCATACGCAATAGCGCCCTAAACCATGATGCCGCGTTGTCTAGCGGTAGGGCGCTCCACAGTTACTGCCGGATTTGACCTTTCTCCACGCCGACACCACACTCGTCTGCGGTGACTATCACTGACAGAACAGAAGCGTGACTCATCGGAGAACACTACGTTCCGCCATTCCCTCATCCAAGTCGCTCTAGCCCGGCACCATGCCAGGCGTGCACGTCTATGCTGTGGAGTCAATGGTAGTCTTCTGAGCGGACGCCGGGAGTGCAGGCCTCCTTCAACCAATCGACGGGAAATTGTTCTGGTCGATATTGGAACAGCCAGGGTGTCTTGCACATGCTGAAGAATGGCGGTTGACGTGGCGTGCGGGGCTGCCACCGCTTGGCGGTGGATGCGCCGATCCTCGCGTGCTGACGTCACTCGGGCTGCGCCTGGACCCCTCGCACGTGCCACATGTCCCTGCGCCAACCATCTTCGTCACAGGCGCTGCACCGTGGACACATCCCTATGGGTACCGGCTGCGATTTGACGAAGCGACCAACCTGCCTTTCTCAGCCCGATCACCATACCCCTCGTAAAGTCGTCTGTCTGCTGGAAATGCCTCCGTTGACGGCGGCCTGGCATTCTTAGCTATACACGTGTCCTGTGGCACACGACAACACGTTCTACAATGACTGTCGGCTGAGAAATCACGGTACGAAGTGGGCCATTCGCCAACGCCGTGTCCCATTCGTTCGCTACGTGCGCAGCACAGCGGCGCGTTTCACATCATGAGCATACCTCAGTGACGTCAGTCTACCCTGCTATTGGCATAAAGTTCTGACCACTCCTTCTTGGTGTTGCATTTGCTCTGTCAGTCAGTGTATATATATTCTTTCAGTTACAAATATATTTTTATGGAAGGCCTACTTCCTAAACTTCTGACCTGCGCAACCCATATTTTAACTGGCTTAAAGTATAATAAGCTTATTTTATTGTATTAGTGCAGCAACCGATGTGTTGTAGGTGTGATCTGTGGGTTTTGAATTATTTCAGGAAAATGCATATGCGTATGTGTGTGGCTGGTTGTGTTCCAAGTTACCCCATTTGGAATGCCGTAATGCGTTGTCAAGCACTAAAGAAAATATGGGTGATTTAAGAAATTTGATGATGATGATACAAATTTTCTTTACCCTAATGTAATGGCAAGTATTGCTTATAGGGAAATTTTGAATATTTCTGCGGCTAAATTTATAGATTTTCTTTCTGTTAGTAGGCTTCAAGTTAAAAGGAAAATTGTCCAGCTCTTAAATGTAAATTCATTGAATCATCTGTGTAAGGAATGTGCCGATATTTTTATTTACAAGTGTCCTAATGTGATGTACAGTGCTTTTAAATAAGAAAAAAGCCAAATCTAACTGTGAAAGTTCAGGCAGGTATGCTAAATCTAAAAAAGTAATGCATAAATGAATGATCAAGCCCTTTCACAGCAGTCCATTACACATCTTGATTATATGTCTAATTTCAGTCTTTAAATAATAACCTGTTAAATAATTCTTCATTCATGTATCCAGAATTGCTTTAGCAGATTTGAAGGTAATATTTTAGCAACACTTAAATTATTTATCCATTTCCGTATATACATTTCCATTGATATTTGAATTTAGCGCGAATTTTCATTTCACGCCACTAGGAGCGCCACTTGCGACTTGTCTCCCATTTTAACAAGGCTAAATCTGGAAGTGTCGCGTATTATCTCTACTGTATTTGTCCTTAGCATTTTTTTTTAAATTTCCGTAAGCCTTAGAAACCCCGGCTGACTGGCGCATGCTCTAATCTGGGACAAAATATCAAATGGAGTACAGAAGGCGGGTGAAATATAATTGTAATTCATACCTGTTAGACCACTATTTCATACTCTGTATAGAAAGACATTCACTTTTATTTTAAGAACAACCGAGCACATTTGCTGCTCAACAGAGCAGAGTGCCTTCAGCTATCAGTGGCTTTGTTGTTGTTTGAGTTACTGTTCCATAGACTGGGTTGATGCAGCCTCGATGCCACCCTATCTGTGTTAATCTTTTAATTTTTACGAACTACTACATCTTACATCTATATATTGCACCATCCTGAGGGGTGGTTTCATCCTTACACCATATTGGACGATCATTTTTAATATGAACATTAACTTGGGTAACGATTGCTCCGGCTATTTTCCCCTCAATCTCCCATCACTCTAATAGTTCATTTAATGGATGAATGCATAATAAATTTGATGCAACGTGTCGTTGGCTAAGTTCGCTTTAAATATTCATCAAATACGCAGTTATCGCCTCATAAAATTCTAGCGAAATCGTAACTTAGAATTCTCCCATCAGAATATATGATGTGGTAATCCTTACTTTGCCTCGTGACACCTCTCAGGGATAATTAAATTACTTTTTCGAAAAATACTATATTAACGTGAGGTCAACCGAAGCACCACATTTCCAACAAATTATTCTCGGTACCATTCATCATCCAAAATCATTATTATGTTTTCCAAGTCCAGTCATCCGGATATAAGTGGAAAAAAAATATATATATATTTTTAATGGATTAATTCAAAAATTACCTAAATCTTAATAATATCAGCCTATCTCCTAAAATAATAACCTCTAAATTAGAAAATCTATATTTTATTTCTTGATTCCGGAATCATAAAAAGAAAATAATATTTATCATTATCAATTATCTTCTTCTTCTTCTATAATAAAGAAATCTTTTGGTTGAAAAATAAGTCTGAGTCCCTAATCCTAATTAAATTTCTTAATAGCATTATTTAATTTAAGTCCAGCAGTTCTTGTTACTTTTATACATAATCAACTGGTAATTAAAAAAATTAATAAAAATAATTTGAAGAGAAAAAAAAATTCTTATTTTCGTCACTATCATATCAACATTATTTCATTATTCACTCTTTTTGGCGTCTTAACGTTAGTAATCACAAGTAAGTTCCAAATTATTTTGGCCCAAAAATGGCTATTTCAAATATATTTTGTTCTTAAATTGAAAAATATTGGTCTCCTCGAAAGTATCATTAGATTAAAATATTCAAATAACATCTTAAATAAATGTAGGTATCGTTCAAAGTTTCATTATCATTGTATTTCTAATAGCAATTGTACCAAACATGTTTTAGGGTTTAGCATTAAT
Organism: Anabrus simplex; assembly: GCF_040414725.1. Taxonomy (NCBI): domain Eukaryota; kingdom Metazoa; phylum Arthropoda; class Insecta; order Orthoptera; family Tettigoniidae; genus Anabrus; species Anabrus simplex. The sequence goes on along the minus strand of NC_090272.1, from coordinate 221,706,500 downwards.
TAATCGGGTATCATTAATTCCGTAGGAATGCATTTGGTTAACTCTTATATGTAATTGCGTTAAAGATTTTAAATTATGGGATTATTATTTGAATCAAATTCATTCTTGACCACAAACTTCCAGTAATATTTAGTACAACGTTGGTATAAATTAACTATGAAGACGACAAGTATCCCTTCATTTATTTCCTATTTGGATATTTCTTCCGAAGACAGTGTATGGTAACCTAAATATACGAAATATGCGGTGTATTACATCGTACGCGTGTACTATTAACCCTATATACCACTCATAACCATTTTATTATTCTGCCGCAAATGGTAATCATCACCATCGGCCCATCTTACGTCGTATTTACCGCCAAAATTACTCATAAATATATCTATCTCTCCGTCTACTACGATTAATTACCATCATCACATATAATTCAATCTCATAAACATATCGCGACGAATAATTATTCACATTTGCACATAAACATGCCATTCAAATCATAAATTCTCTCTGTAAACATATATCATCACCAACATGACGGCAAATCATTCCAACATCGCATTACATTACTACAATGGTACTCTTTTGGGTTAAAATTCATATATCATATGCGTAAACACGCTAGCTTAAAAATGAAATGCACATATAAATCAAATAAGTTAATATCTACTTACATTTCATTGCGTCGTATCGGTAAACACATTCAGGTTACACGTAAACCAACTATCTTCTTCAAGAATATATTTAAGGTTACGTCACTTTAAATACGAAGTTTTTATCCCATACTGGTTAGAAATTACATTTCAAAACTCTCCTGGTTTAGTTTTACGCATTCCTATCTTATGGCATAGATTGTAGAATCTGGAAGAAGTACCTATTCCCCTGTTAGTAATAATAGCTCAACATGGACAATTTCATTTCGAAGATAACAACGTCTGTGATTTTATCACGAAGAACTAGGTTAAACAACGTACCAAATATACACTATACTATCATTACAAATTTACTACATATCAATTTCAAGAAAATAAAATATCTCTTTGGAACTTATCTTGTGATCACTGACGTTAGATGGTCGGCTTCGGACTGGATGTTGTCATCTAGGGATTGCGTCGTACAGCTTCATCCTCTGCTACGTCACCATCTAGTTGTGACTCGGGACTCGGAATAGCAGTTACAGCTGGGCGGTATCCGTCAGACAGCCGGCTCCATATCCAGTTTAGCCTTGCATCATGATGTTGCCGTCAATCATAACAGAAAGAAACATTTCCAAACCATGAATTAGTTTCATATCCATACTCTCAGGAATAAATATCAGGCTTGTAATTAATGTCAGGTTTTAAAAACAATACTTCAATATTAATCTTTAGTGGCAATTTGACAATTAAATTATTGCAAGTTATTTCTGTAAATATTCTCTTTTCTGTTCGGCTAATCAATTTATACTTCGTAATATTTAACTTGGTTGCTTGTACGGACTTGAATATCCACTTCGACTACTGTTAGGGTATTTCCTAACTCTCTTCACGATATTCCGTTGTGAATGTCTGTTTTCCAATTTGTTCTCTCACTTCGCGAGTTCTCCACTCGGTAACTTGTATAATATCTCCTTTCTATTCACACGAAGACTGGCTATATTTCTTGAGGATAAATTTATTTCGATTTTACGTTGCGGATTTTTCTTTGTTCAGCTTCTTGTTCTTGTTTTAACAATATTGAAAAACCTTCTATTATTTTATCACGGCCGCATGGATCCTTGACAATTTTCCGTCTCGGTCCGTGATCTAGGCATCTTTAATTCATCAAATAAATATCTTTGCCGTCACGTGCACGGCCTTCTTGATTATATACACGCTCGTAAAATGTATACATTTCGAAATCACGGCCTAATTTACTTAATATATGCATTCCTTTGTGACGTATGACCCAATTACGTAATATTCGCGATCATTACCGTGCATGGCAAACTTATAGCTTCGTATGACGACCTTCATTCCGACATTAGGACGATGAAAACGGTACAATATATAAAATAGCTTGTCCTGACTGACTGACTGACTGACTGACTGACTGACTGACTGACTGACAGATTCATCATCGCCGAGCCAAAACTACTGGACATAAGGAAATGAAATTTTGGGCATAGATTCATATTAAGATGTAGGTGCTCGCTAAGAAAGGATTTTTGGATATTCCTTCGCTAACGGGGTGAAAAGGGGGTTGGAATTTTAAAATGAGTGTACCTATATCTCAAAACTTTGAAAGTTTACAGATGTAAAAATTGGTATTTAGAATCTCCTTTAAAAATAAGGAAATACGTATTTTTTTGTTTTCAGAAAATCCCAATAGGAGGGGTGAAACACGGTAAAAAAGGGGGTTGAATGCCTTTAATCAGAATACCGGTACTTATATCTCAGAAACTGAAGATATTACAGACCTGAAAATTGGTACTTTTGATCTCTTTTAAAAATAAAGAAACACGTATTTTTTGTTTTTGAAAAATCCAATTAATGGGAGGGTGAAAAGGGGGGTGAATTTTTAAAAACAGTGCATCTATATCTCAAAACTTTTAAAGTTTACAGATGTAAAAATAGGTATTTACATTCTTCATTAAAAATAAAGAAACACGTATTTTTTTTGTTTTCGGAAAATCCCAATAGGAGGGTTGAAAAGGGGTGAAAATGGATTGAATGCCTTTAATGAGGCTACTTATATCTCAGAAACTGAAGATATTACAGACCTGAAAATTGGTACGTTTGATCTCTTTTAAAAATAAAGAAACACGTATTTTTTGTTTTTGGAAAATCCAAATAATGGGGGTGAAAAGGGGGGTGAATTTTTAAAATGAGTGTATCTATATCTCAAAACTTTTAAAGGTCATAGATGTGAAAATTGGTATTTAGAATCTCCTTTAAAAATAAAGAAACACATATATTTTGCTTTCGGAAAATCCTAATAGGAAGGGTGGAAAAGGTTGAAGAAAGGGTCGAATGCCTTTCATGAGTCTACTTATATTTCAAAACCTGAAGATATTACAGACCTGAAAATTGGTGTTTGGGATCTCCTTTAAAAAAGAAACACATATTTTTTTGTTTTTGGAAAATCCAATTAATGGGGGGGGGGCTGTGAAATGGGGGTGAAATTTTAAAATTTGTGTATCTATATCTCAAAACTTTTAAAGTTTATAGATGTAAAAATTGGTATTTAGAATCTCCTTTAAAATAAAGAAACATGTATTCTTTTGTTTTCGGAAAATCCCAATAGGAAGGGTGTAAAAGGGTGAATAATGGGTTGAATGCCTTTAACGAGGCTACTTATATTTCAGAACCTGAAGATATTACAGACCTGAAAATTGGTATTTGGGATCTACTTTAAAAGTAAAGAAGCACGTATTTTTTCGTTTTTGGAAAATCCAATTAATGGCGGTTAAACAGGAGTGACATATTGGGGTGAATTTTTTGAAAGACTATATCTACAGAATATCTTGGAAACGTATAATGTTCCAGACGTAAAAAGTGGGTGTTTGGAATCTCCTGTAAATGTAAAGAAATATAGGTGATTTGTTTTTGGAAACTCCACTTAAGGGGAACTCAAAAGGGGTGAAATTTTAAAATGAGAATTTTTACAGTATATCTAAAAAAACTTAACATGTTACAGAAGTGAAAAATGGTATTTTTTTCTCTATTAAACATAAAAAAACGTGTATTTTTAGTTTTCGGAAATATCACTTGGGTGGAGGGGGGGGGGGGGTAAAAGTGACTGAAAATGGTGTTGAATTCTTTTAATTAGGCTACTGATATATCAAAAATGAAGATGTTAAGACGAGAAATTTGATATTTTCAATCTGCTTTAAAAGTAAATAAACACGCATTCTCGGAAAATCCAACAAAGTGGGGGGGGGGGGGTTGAAAGAATTGAATAATTAATTGGCTTAATTGTATGAGAATACATACATCTAATAAAAACTAAAGTTGTTACAGACGTGAAAATTCGTATTTGGATCTCCTTTAAAAACAAAGAAAAACGCGTTTTGGGCGGGAAACCATCTCGGAGGGTGGGAGTGTAAAGGAGTTGAATTCCTTTCATGAGGACACATAAATCAAAAACTGAAGAAGTTAGAGTCGTGCTAATTGGTATTTAGAAGATCCTTTACTATTAAAGAAACGAATATTTTTTGCGGGAAAGTTCACTTAGGGGGGGGGGGAATAGTGTGAAATGAAGTGAAAAAAGTAAATTACTTTTATGGGGATACTTATATCTCAAAACTGAAGGTAATAGACGTGAACATTGGTGTTTGGAATCTCCCTTAAACATAAAGAAACAAGCCTTCTTTTAATTATCTTTTTTTTTGGGGGGGGGGATGGCGGTAAATAAACTTAACGGTGGTGAGGTGTAGAAGGAGGTGAGACCAATTGATTTTACTGTTATTAATGTACTTATAAGGATCCTCCGTTGCTCAGGCGGCAGCGCGCCGGCCTCTCACAGCTGGGTCCCGTGGTTCAAATCCCGGTCACTCCATGTGACATTCGTGCTGGACAAAACGGAGGCGGGACAGGTTTTCTCCGGATACTCCGGTTGTCCCTGTCATCAGCCATTCCAGCAACACATAATAGTGATAATAATAATAATAATAATAATAATAATAATAATAATAATAATAATAATGTTCCGGACCGTCGTCAAATGTGCGGACCGCGCTGGTAACGGCTCCTGGACGGGTAATGACTAAGAATGCAGTCCGGCCGCGGGTTCAGTGCCGCCAAGGCACCCAATATGACACCACGCCGGATCTCCTAAAGGATTTTATCCATATTAAAAATTATTAAAGGAAAGGATGGCAAAGATGTACGGACCCAACTGACCGGGAGAAATACCTGAGCCTAGCCCGGGAAGTACGAAATCGATTGCTGGAAAGGAAGATTGAAAAATGGAAGGAAACGTGCTGTAAAATAATAGAAAACGAGTCAGATCGGGAATTTTGGTGGATTCTCGCAGAAAACGAGTCAGATCGCGAATTTCGGCGGATTATATATCTAAAACAGTAAGCATTCAATTATAAATTTCAGTATAATACTGTAGCGAAGCACGGGTATCTTGCTAGTCTGTTATAATCTACTTGTCATATTCATACCTTGGTATACCCCTACCTTTCTTACCATCTGCACTTCCCTCAAAAACTAACTAATGAAGTCCTGGATGTCTTAAGATATGTCCTATCATTCTGTATCTTCGTCTGTTCAAATTTAGTCCAAATAATCTCCCTCAACAATTCTATTCATGTATCTCTTCATTCGTGATTCGATCTAACCACGTCACATTCGTCTTTCTTCTGTAACACCACATTTCAAAAGCTTATATTCTCTTCCTTTCTGAGCTAGTTATCGTCCATGTTTCACTCCCATACACTGCTATGCTTCAGGAGAAAGTCATAGAAAACATAACCTTCTGATTCCTATATCACTGTTCGAAGTGAGCAGAGGTTTTTTTTTTTCTAGTTGCTTTACGTCGCACCGACACAGATAGGTCTTCTGGCGACGATAGGACAGGAAATGGCTGGGAGTAGGAAGGAAGCGGCCGTGGCCGTAATTAAGGTACAGCCCCAGCAATTGCCTGGTGTGAAAATAGGAAACCACGGAAAACCATCTTCAGGGCTGCCGACAGTGGAGTTCGAACCTACTATCTCCTGAATACTGGATACTGGCCGCACTTAAGCGACTGCAGCTATCGAGCTCGGTATTTATTTACTTAAGAAGGGCCTTCCTTGCTTTTGATAGTCTGCATTTTATGTCCTCCCTACTTCTACCATCATTGAATATTTTATTACACAAGTAACAATACTCATCTACTTCCTTACAACTTCATTTCCTAATGTGAAATTTCCTCCATTCGACTGCACTCCATTATTTTCGTCTTGGACTTATTTATTTTCATGCTGTACTCCTTCCCCAATATTTTTTCCATAGCATTCTGCAATTTCTCAAAAAAAAAAAAAAAAGGAATTTGGAAAGGGAATCACAATGGAAGGGTGGGAAATCAAAATCCTGAGATTTGGCAGTGACATGGTTATTCTATCAGAGGCTCCAGAAGATCTGGAGAGACGTTTTGAGCTCGGTATAAATTCATGAAGCAGGATGCTACCCTACTTACACATGCTGTAATCCAAGTGAGGAGATCTCCTCTAACAGGTTAGGGACCATCGGCGAATGGCATACCCTGAACCCAAGGAGGGCCATGATTCAGAATATGTCCGAGCCGCCCACTCCCATTCCGTAGCAACTGGTATCCCGACTCTCAGGACCACTTACTAGGCCAGTCAGCCGTTGCCCATGGTTCACGAACTAGGACGAGACCACAGTAACCCACACCATGAAATATTATTATTATTATTATTATTATTATTATTATTATTATTATTATTATTATTATTCGCCAATGGGTCAATTAGGACTAGGCGGAATGACAATTTGTCAGCTTTTTATTTTAGCCCAGTATTGTTTCATACGTAATGAATGGGTGTGTTTTCGTTGCAGGGACCATACATGTCGGTTAGTCTTTCATCCTGAAAAACCCGCGTGAGTGTGATTTTCCTAATTTCATCTCGGTGCAGTAGAGTTGGTCATCCTAATTCCTTCAAGCCTTTCTCTGTTTCTTTTTTTAAATTTGATCCAGTGGTTTTATTCTTTAAGAATGTGTAAATTGTGCGAGTCAGTCTGTTTGTGTCCATTGTTTCTAAGTGTCCAGGAATTGTTTTCTTCGCATGCGCGTTGTGTCCGTAATTTTGAAGAATCTCGTATATATTTCCGCATTTGGTTGTAGAAAATATACTCCATCTTTGATTCTGTGTCCTATGAATTTTCTCATTATTTTACGTTATTTATTATTATGATTATTATGATTATGATTATTATTATTATTATTATTTTGTCCAGCTCTTTTGCATAAACAGGATTAGTATTCTTTCCTGGTTATGTATTTTTATTTCATTAAAATTTACGTTCCGCTTACTCGAAGAACATATCCACGCTTCATCTCCAGTGTTGCAAACACGGCGGTTTTCCCAGTAAATCTAGATTTTTACTCTTTTTCAGTGGGCGAATTTTAACACGTAATATAAGTCAGTGGATATTTTGGTGGTGTTTCTATTAAAGTTGTAAGCAATATTATGTAGAGGGTATAATAATATTATACTTGAATCCATTCATTCATTCATTCATTCATTCATTCATTCATTCATTCATTCATTCATTCATTCATTCATTAATGAACGCTCTCTCCCCAGTTGGTGGCTATCCGTCACTGGGTGAGAAGTGTATTAATTAACGCTCTCTCCCCAGTTGGTGGCTATCCGTCACTGGGTGAGAAGAGTGTTTCTTTATTCATGCACGGACGCAATTCTATCATGATATAATTCTCTCACCAATTCATGCAGTCGTTCATTGATACCACTGAGTGGGAATAGTTAAATAGTTTACTTTTCTTTTTACAATTGGCCTTACGTCATACCGACACAAGTAGCTTTTATGGCTACGACGTGATAGGAAAGGCCGAGGAATGGGAAGGAAGAGGCCGTGCACTTAATTAAGGTACAGCCCCACCATTTACCTGGTGTGAACATGGGAAAACGCGGAAAACCATCTTCAGGACTACCAACAGCGGAATTCAAAACCACTATCTCCCACAGCTGCGCGCCCCTAACCGCACCGCCAACTCGCCCCGTGATATTAAATGGGACAATAGATGAACAAGTAGTAATAAGGTAAAGAATGCATGTATTAATAATAATAATAATAATACTAATAATAATAATAATAATAATAATAATAATAATAATAATAATAATAATAATAATAATAATAATAATAATTGAAAAACTACATGAAATTGCCATCAAAACGGGACTTCAAATTTCGTATGAGAAGACTCAGTACATGGATGCAACCTCACGATACTTAGATGGATAACCTATGATTACAAAATTCGGCAAAATTGTTCAAGTGAACCAATTTAAATATTTGGGAGAAATTATTCAGCCCTCTGGTTTAAACCGCGAAGCAAATAAAGAAAGAATTTCCAAATTACAGAAAGCATACGGGATTACTTGGAACAGGTATGATAAATCAATATCTCGGAATGCAAAACTTAGACGCTATAATACAGTGATCAAACCTGAAGCGTTATATGCCTCAGAAACCTTAATCATTGGTGGCGGATCTTTAACCAAAGACATTGAGAAACAAGAAAGGGAAATTTTACGAAAAATTTTTGGCCCAGTTTGTATGGATGGAATATGGAGAAAAAATCATCCCAGGAGATATATTGTCATTCTGAAGAAATTCTCACACTTCTCGGAAAAGACGATTGAAATTTTATGGACACGTTATCAGAATGAACACTAACAGGCTAGACCTAACTAAAAGAATTATCTACCTGTCCCTTTCATTAAAAACCAAGAAATTGAAACAGATCTCCAGGAAATCAACATCTCAGAAGACATTGTACAGGACAGATGTATATTCAGAACCAAAATCGACAATCACCACTTTGAAGACAAACCCAACACCAGAGCTACTATAACTTGGACAGAAGGACGAAGGAAGAAGCTCAGCGAAAGGATGAAGAGATTTTGGAAGGAAAAGAAGGCCAACACATCAGCTAAGCAAGTTCAACCGTGCTCCTGAGTAGGGAACAACGATGTAAAAAAATAGTGTTATTGGCTTTATGTACCACTAACTACCTTCCTTTACGGTTTTCGGAGACTTCGAGGTGCCGGAATTTAGTCCACCATGAGATCTTTCACGTGCCAGTAAATCTATCTTCACTGGGTTGACGCATTTGAGCACCTTCAAATACCACTCGAATGAGCCACGGGTCGGACCGTCTGACCCACTCAGCACGCCGATGCATGTATCAAAGCACACTTTGGATTACAATAAAAGATCACTCTCTCTTCGCAACTTCAGATCTGGAACTAGAGAATGGAAGTATTCTACTTTATTCTATTCTCATGGTTCAAATTTCAGTTCTTGTTGTTAGTCGTGATGCCATCAAACGGCGAGCCGGAGCGAGACCTGAACTGTAGGCGGAGTGGAGCTCAGTAGGAAAGCAAGATCGCTTTAGTGCGTCTTTCATTCTTCTTTCATAGTGAACCGTTCTTCAAGAGTCAAATGCACTGAAGGTTTTTATAGAATCATTGATTCCCCGTCTAAAATCATGTAACTCGGTCTCCAGGTCATGATTAAAATAAGCTGGAAAAACGTGCTCTTAGTATAATTTTCAAAAACCATGGAGACCAATCAATTTCTGGTGTAAAATGATGAAATACTGCCATTCGAGTAACACCAACGCATTTCAGGATTTTTTTACAACTAGCTTTAGAATAGAAATATATTTATTTAAAGTTAATTACAAGTAGGACCAGAGGTCCCTTTGACTGTAACTAACTGCCACTTTAACTTAAATGTATCACCTAACATACAAAATCTAATGAAAGAATACATAAAAAGCGTAAGATACATTTTCCTACTGAGGATATAAGAATAAGATTAAAAACTAAACATCTAGGAGGCTACAATAATACTTTAACATTTCATAAACATACACTATACTAACAAGGAACAGAAGACGAAACAGAAACCTAAGAATTTTAAAGCCGAGGATGAATTAAGAGGAAAACTGAGCATCTAAAATGTATCTAGGGGATTATGATATTTCGTACTATTTAATTAATTTGGTGAAAATTCATTTACATGGCTTAATAAGTGGAAAGGTAGCGGTATTTAAGATATTTTTTCTGAGTTCCAACACTACTTTGCTGAATTTCATATAGTTTAAGATCGTTGTATAATTGAGAGGCAGTGACAATGAACGACTTACTGCACTTTACCGTACGATGCTGTGGAACCTGAAGGGTGTTAGCTGTAAACCTATTGTCCCGGTCGTGCACTTGACTCATCTGGACAAAGGACTTAATCAAATATGAGGGAGCATTAGATTTTAAAATTCTCAGAAGTAAACAAGCAGCTCAGTATGATCGTCTATCCCTGAGTTTCAACCACTCTGCGGCTTTGTAGTAAGATGTTACGTGACAGTCTTTACGAATATTGAAGACGAATCGAACACAGGCATTCTGAATACGTTGGAGTTTGCTATTATATTTCTCAGAGATATCGCTGTAAATTACAGCGCCGTAATCTAAAATAGGAAATACCATAGTTTGGATCAGCATCTTTCTCACCGAGAAAGGAAGATACGGCAAGTTTCGTCGAAACTGATGCAATATGCCAGACACTTTCTTGACCAAGTGCTTGGCATGAAAGGTCCAGGACAGAGTGTTATCCATTAGAATACCTAAATTCTTAACACATTCCTGATACTTGACTACAGAACCGTTTACAATTACTGGAGGAATGTCCCTGTTGAAAATATTTGATAAGTTTCTTCGATATCCTAGAAAAATAGCTAAAGTTTTGTTTTCATTTAATAGTAAATTATGACTTAGTGTATATTGATGTAGTCTGTCTATATCTAGATTTATTTTACTAATACTTTCGACAACACGATTCACAGGAAAATGGTAATAGATGGTAATAGATGGTACGTCGTTGCTTTACGCGAGCGAAAGCTGGGTGGACTCATGCTATCTTATTCATAAGTTAGATGTAACAGACATGGAAGTAGCGAGAAAGATTTCTGGTACAAACAGCTACGGCAGGAGGGTACTTGGGATGAGGAGATAAAAGCTGAGTTAGGAATGAGCTCGATGGATGTAGCTGTAGGCATAAACCGTCTTCGGTGGCGGGGTCATGTGAGGCCAATAGAGGAGGATAGGTTACCTAGGAGAATAATGGCCTCTGTTATGGAAAGCAAAGGAAATAGAAGGAGACCAATACGAAGATGGTTAGACAGTGTTTCTAACTATTTAAAGATAAGAGGTATGAAGCTAGTTACAAATAGAGGATTGTGTGGGCGGTTAGTAAATTCACAGAGGCTTGCAGACTGAACGCTGAAAGGTATAACAGTCTACAATGAAAGAGTATTTTTATGTCGTACGGACCCAGACAGGTCTTATGGGATAGGGCTAGGAGTTGGAAAGAAGCGGCCAGGGCCTTAATTGAGGTACAGCCCCAGCAGTTGTCTGTTGTGAAATGGAAAACCATGAAAAAAATCTTCAGAACTGACAACATTTGAGTTCGAACCCACTATCTCCCGAATGCAAGTTCACAGCTGCACACCTTTAACCGCACGGCCAACTCGCTCGGTAGTTGACCGTTATTAAAACTAAAAATAGAATGCGACCGAAAGTGATGAATTTGCTTTTATCACTTCAGACAGGAAGAACTGAAAAGAAACAAACAGTTCTGCCATACGGGCTACCAAATGAAGTAGGGACTGTGGAAACATATCAGACAATTGTTTCTACTCCTACTTCTTCCAACATCAGTGATCCTGGACTATTAGAGGACTTTCTGTCTTTCTTTCTTTCTTTCTTTCTTTCTTTCTTAATCCGTTTACCTTCGAGTGTTAGTCCTTCCCTCTACAGCCTTAAGGGCAGTGTACTGGGAAGATTGGAAGGAATACGCCAAGAATAGGGAAGGAAGCGGCCGTGGCCTTAAGTTAGGTACCACCCCGGCATTTGCCTGGAGGAGAAATGGGAAACCACGGAAAATCACTAAGAGGATGCCTGACGAGGGAATCGAACCCTCCTCTAGTCAGTTGACCTCCCGAGGCTGAGTGGACGCCGTTCCAGCCCTCGTAACACTTTTCAAATTTCGTGGCAGAGCCGGGAATTGTATTCGGGTCTCCGAGGGTGGCAGCTAACCACTTCTCAACATTTCAGGAATAAAGATATGAAGGCAGTATTCAACTAATAATAAAATACAGAGCTACCTACTTTATTCCTGCACATATTGCTGTATACTCTGAGAAGTTCAGGTTAGTCCGGTAAGAACACTGTCGCATGGCACAGAGCTGGAAACGTTTCAAGGTAGGAAAAGCAATTTAAAGTTTTAAGGACCGCCCTGGACTGTAAACTAGTTTCTCCTCGTACGCACAGAGTAAAGATATTCCAGCGGTGGCACTGAAATGCTAGTCCGAAAGAACTTTGAAGCTTATTTTGTCTGACAGTGTGAGACAAAGCGGCGTGGCCCTGCTCTATATACACCGGACCATCGCCCTCTAAACCCGACATTTAGATATTTAAAATGTCATTAGACTAAAATCTGATGGCAGGATTTTGAAAGAGGACGATTTATTTATTATTTATTTATTTATTTATTTATTTATTTATTTATTTATTTATTTATTTATTTATTTATTTATTTATTTATTTATTTATTTATTTATTTATTTATTGACTTTAGCAGTGGCGAAGTTAGGGTTCGTGGCCCTCTCTTACACTTAACCACATAATTGATCTACAGATAATACATATATAAAAGAAATGTACTATTCTATCACAAAATCAAAGATAAGCTAAAAATTACAGATTTGGACAACATATAATGAAAAAAGAAAGCAGAGTTCAACAAACAAAATAGAATAAAATTCGGAGCGTATAGACGGAGCGTATAGAAAGAGACAATCATAATGAAAAAGTAAGATACAAACTGAAAAAATAAGCAATACATAAAGAGAACACAATAAGTAATAAAGTAAATGGAAATATAAGTATGGCAATAAAAGTGATCTATGTACACGAGTAAGAAGCTAAATATTATGTACATAAAGGTCAAAACAGAAAATTCGATTTTTTGGTCAAAAAGCGCTACCAGGCACGACTCTCCTGAATGTTCGTGTCCATATAGTTCGAATTTTGTAACTCAGCGAAAACCTAAGGAGTGGAAAAGCGGAGGTGGGTGGACTACTGGTATCTGGTGGTTTTCAAACAGCCGTTTAGCAGGTAATCCTGTTCCACTGTTGGCAGCACTTTATCATTGGCTCCTGCTATTCCAGTATGTGTGTAAGTCTCTCCCTTCCTCCACCTGTTGTCCTGATGGAGTCCTTTTCAGTATTTTCTTGTTTTATTTTCTGTCGCGACTGCAACAAAGACATGATATTAATGAAAGATATGTTTGAATGTTCCCCAACTGCGACACCAGCTGTGGGACACATTCTATTCAGACAGTTGGAAAATACAAGTGCTCTGAAGCGTCTAAACCACTATTTAAAAGAAGATCAACCTTCCGCTTCCCCCAATCTTGAACGAGCTAGCAGTCTGTCGGTGCGCTCTTGCAAGAAGTCATACAGATTGATATTTTAACAACATTAAAGTAATAACCAAATCTTCGCATTATTAGAAATAATATTTCTGGAAATTAAGAAAGCAACACGACGCATAGTACAGAATTGTTGAAGAAAGAACATACTACGTTCTCTTCCTGTGTCAAGAATATCTATGTAAGTATGTTCAAGAAAATGATTCTTTGTTGTTATGTGATTGATTGATTGATTGATTGATTGATTGATTGATTGATTGATTGATTGATTGATTGATTGATTGATTGATTGATTGATTGATTGATTGATTGATTGATTGATTGATTGATTGATTGATTGATTGATTGATTGATTGATTGATTGGTCAATGGTACAGTGTCCAACTCGTGATGCCAAGTTCACGGGCTCGATTCTCGCTGGGGTAGTCGACTTTTGAATGACGGCCAACAGTCCTGGCACTCCATGATTTTGATGTTTGAATGTCACACGACAAAACTAAACCATCTCAGCATTCGTGAAGTAGACGTGCACTCTCGTTGTCAGATATCAGCACAATCAGAATGACGAAATTGGCAAGCAGGCCGTTTAGATGGCACTACATAAGAATACATGCAACCCGGTAGTTGAGGCCTCAATATTATTATTATTATTATTATTATTATTATTATTATTATTATTATTATTATTATTATTATTATTATTGCCTCCGTGGCTCAGCCGGCAGCGCTTCGTCTTCTCACCGCTGGGTTCCGTACTTCAAATCCGGTCACTCCAACAGACATTTGTCCTGGACAATCGGAGGAGGGTGAGTTTTTTCTCCGGGTACTCCGGTTTTCCCTTTCATCCTTCATTCCAGCAGCACCCTCCAATATTCCTTCATTTCATCTGTCAGTCATTAATCATTGCTCCAGAGGAGTGCAACAGGCTTCGGCAGCCGGCACAATTCCTATCCTCGCTGCTAGATGGGGGCTTCATTCATTCCATTCCTGACCCGGCCGAATGACTGGAAACAAACTGAGTATTTTTCGTTATTATTTTTAACTATGTTCATTGTGTGGGCTGTGCAGTCGGGTGATGTAGTCACTGACGTACGCATATAGCAGACCGCGATTCGAATTCCTCGTAAAACTACAAGATTGCATTATTATTATTATTATTATTATTATTATTATTATTATTATTATTATTATTATTATAATCATATGTTTTAAGCGAACTGAGTGGCAACGCGTGTTGACTCGACACGGTTACGGAACCAAGCTCTGCTTTCAGGAGGCTTGTGGGTTCGAACCCAACCAGCAGCTGTCTTGAGAATATTTGTAGTAAGTTAATTTATAGTCCCTTTAACCCTAAGATCTTATAGCAACTTCTACTTCTATATTTTACATTACAATACTGCAACCACTGTGTACACAGTGAAGAACAAGAGAAATATGAGATTTCGGTAGTTTAAATGGAACAGTTAAATTTTTGAAGACAGTCCAGTGTCTTCGAAATATTGAATTATTTGCTTGCAGAGTGAAGGAGACGATAGTGCATGTCTGAAAAAGTTTTCATTCCCCACCCTGAAAGGGTGGGGCGGGCCAACTATAAGGTTACGCCTTCTGTGTGGCCAGTGCCTCCTTAATCTTCATAGGGATATCGTGGTACTGTAATATGAACAGTCTGTGACGATGTGCTTCACAGTCAGCACTCTATTGCATGTTGTTCTTCTCAAGGAGGTATTGTGACTTGGAGTAACCGATTCTTCCTTTCTTATTCCGTTTAAGCTCCAGGATTGGTTTCTCCCTGGGACTCAGCGAGGGATCCCATCTGTACCGCGTCAAGGGCAGTGTTCTGTAGCGTGTGACTTTGGGTCAGGATATACAACTGGGAAGGAGGACCAGAAACCCGCCCAGTGGGTCTCACCTGCTATACTGAACAGGGGCCTTGTGGGGACATGGGGAGATTGGAAGGGATAGAAAAGGAAGAGGGAAGGAAGAGGTCGTGGCGTTAAGTTTTGTACCATCGCGGCATTTGCCTGGAGGAGATATGGGAAACCACGGAAAACCACTTCGAGGATGGCTAAGGTGGGAATCGAACCCACCCCTACTCAGTTGATCACCCGAGGCTTAGTGGACCCCGTTCCAGACCTCGTACCACTTTTCAAATATCGTGGCAGAGTCGGGAATCAACCTGGGCCTTCGGGGGTTGCAGCTAATCATGCTAATCACTACACCACAGAGGCGGACCGTAACCGATCCTTATTCTAGATATTAGGACTTGATCTTATCTGTGGAGATGATGTCGTACTGTAGATTCCGTTATTTCATGGAGGTTACTGTTTAAAGATTTAAGGCAATTTATCTTCCACTGTTGGTATAATTTTGTTTTAACATGGGTAATAAGGTCTGTGTGGAGGGATTAGATCGCTTAACGGGAGATATGTAGCTTCAGTAGCTGCCTGATCACTGGGTTCATTGCCATGATATCCACACAAGGATGGCTTGTTTGCCGCCGTTCATGATTTTGCTAATCAACAGTTGTATTTCTTGTATAGGAATGTGGTTCGACAATGGGCTCTGCATCGCGTGTAATGCACATTTTTAATCAGAAGGAATCACGAAAGAATTTTTGCAGCTTGAAAAAATTGTTTTCCGTGGTTTCCCGTTTTCAGTTCGTATTCACGTGCCGCAGTCAATAGTTTTCACCTCGTTACCCGATTTTTATCACCATCCCTTTCATCTCCATTAGCTTCTTAACTGAGCTTCATATCAGGAAGGGCATCCGGTCGTAAAACATGCCATATAAATTCATCATCTTAATTTGTACATTACCTCCGACTGGGGATTCTACTTTTACTCAGTACATTATGAAGTAGAGTAAAACCCAAGGAACTAACATTCCTTCCCGCTGTATAGGCCTACAGGATTCTGGGTTTAAAAAGGTGGTTAAGAAATAACGTAAAAGTTAGACGTACATACCTCCGTAAGATAATCCAGCAGTATATTGATATGATTTTGTGCGGTAGTAGATACAATGTCTGCCTCTGTGGCGTAGTGGTTGGCATGATTAGCTGCCACCCCTGGATGCACGGGTTCGATTCCTGGCTCTGCCACGAAATTTGAAAAGGCCTGGAACGGGGTCCACTCAGACTCGCGAGGTCAACTGGGTAAAGGTGGATTCGATACCCACTTCAGCCATCCTTGAAGTGGTGAACTAACTTAAGGCCACGGCCGCTTCCTTCCCTCTTCCTTGTCTGGTGTTTCCAATCTCCCCATCCCCCACAATGCCCCTGTTCAGCATAGCATGTGAGGCCGCCTGGGCAAGGTACTGGTACTCCTTCCCTGTTGTATAAAGTCTGACACTCCAGGACACTATCCTTCAGGTAGTAGAGGTGGGATCCCTCGCTGAGTCAGAGGGAAAACGGATTAGGAAGACGTAGATACAAAAATGACACTGACTACACAATTATATATACTAGTTCATCAGCTCTAATACAATTTATTCTTGCTTAGAACTTCCTCGCAGTACACAGTAGTACACTTATCACATTGTCCGGCTCCATGGATAAATGGTTAGCCTGCTGGCCTTCGGTCCAGAGGGTCCCGAGTTTGATTCCCGGCCGGGCCGGGGATTTTATCCTTCATTGGTTAATTCCGATGGTTCGGGGGCTGGTTGGGCGTGTGCTGTCCTCTTCATTAGAATCTATCATATTAGGGCCTCATACTCATAGTCGGGCGGGTCACCTGTACGCTGTTAACTAGAAAGACCTCTACCAGGCATCTTCGGAGGCTAGACGCCATTATTATTATTATTATTATTATTATTATTATTATTATTATTATTATTATTATTATTATTATTATTATACATATGGCATTCTTTATAGAAATAACACCAATACTAATACTGTACAATACTGTCACTTCTTCCAATATTCCAGAATTGTATGCTAGACCCAACTATCCCTGGTAGCGCTCTTCTCAATTAAATAATTTCGAACAATTCCCCTTCATGTTTCGTTAGCGAAATGGACTGAATGTTCTTTACGGTTGATAGGGCAAGTCGGTAGGACTTCTCGTCTTTATCGCCACCAATTTCCGTTCCTTTCCTTCGAGGTATTGGGTGACGAACTGTTCAAAGTTTTCTACCGCTGCCTCTAACTCAATGGCCATGTTATCTTCTGCACTGACATTATCACAATTACACTGTTCGAGAGATCGTTGTAGCAATCAGTATCTCGGCCATCTTAGATCCTATTGTAATACACATGTACTGTAAAGGGTTACGAATTGAATTTACATCCTTTGTCCGTTATAGTCGCAGAATTCTCTTCCGTTTCCGCATCAGACAGGTTCCACTAAATACGGATGAAACTGAATGAATATTAAACAGTGAACATTTTCCGATATGGACATAAATGTTCTGCTAAAAGCAGATTCTACAGTAATTCCTAGATTTTCAACGCCGATGTTAATTTTTGTATTTGTCCAGAACTTGGTCAAGTCTGTGGGTAAAGATGATTGTTGAATTGTTAAAAATATACTTTTTGTGAAGTGTTACATTTAGGAGTAACACAGGCTTTTCGAAGTTTTATATTTTTGTGCTTTTCTAATCTCCGGCTCATGTCATTAATTATAAACAATCTGTAAATTCAGCATAGAATTTTGTTTGTTATGATTTTCTATGAGCGGTTATAGTAATGTCATTCCTTATGCGGCCAGTCTGTGCTTTGAATGGTGTGAAAAGTTTGGTCATAGGGTTGGTTGGTGCATGCATTTCAGTGGGCTTGGCAGACTGATATGTAATAGCAACTTCTGGCTCGGTGAGGAAAGCAACGGGATACTACCTCACTCCTGATTTCCTTAGTGTGCCTCTTCAATGATGCCTAGGGCAGCTAATGGTGGAACTGGTGAGGATCCAAACAGTCTTCGAGCTGAGGATGAACATTTTATTTATTGAAAAGGTATTTGTTCGTGGTGTTGACCTCTGCAGATCTTTTGCCACAAGAATGAACACACACACACACAAACACTCATATATATATTCATTCATTCATATCATTTTTGCCCTTACGGACAGTGTTTGAACTCCAATATCTCATGATGACACAATTTTCACTTCTTTCCCTTCTTCCTCTTCTCTTCTCAAAATCTCTTCATCCTTTGGCTGTGCTCCCGTTTCCTTTGTTCTGTCCACAATGTTCCTGCCTTCTTCTTCTTCTCATTTACTATACATTTTGTATTCCTAATTTTGTTTCTGAATTCTTTTCTGTCTCCTATCATTTGCCTGTTGATCCCCACCTGCCATAAGTCTTCCTCTATTTCATGATACCAATTTGTTTTCTTGCTTGAACTGTTTACTACATCAAAGATTTTCTTTGTAAGTCTGTTGCTGTCCATTCTCTGTATGTGCCCATAAAAAGTTAGTCTGCGTTTCCTGATCATGTCTGTGAGTCTGTCAGTGTGCTGGTACAGCTCTTTAGTCGTTTCATCCATATGCCATCTCTGTGTATTGGTCCAAATATTTTTCTGAGAATTTTACGTTATATTTTTTTCTGTCTCTATGATGCCTGATGCTCCAATTGTGGTTGTTTCTGACGCATACAATGCTTCTGGTAATACGACTGTTTTGTAGTGTCTAATGATATTTTTTCCATAACTGACTTTCTATTCTTTTGGGTTTTCGTATTATTTTGCCTCTTACTAAATACTTTGATCCTAATAATCATAATAATAACAACAATGAGGACTTATCAACTGACCAAGGACGTTTACAACAAGAAGTCCATATCCTTGAATGCAAAACTCAGTCATAATTGCCCTGTCATAAGACAGTAGGCAGAGGAATGCCTTGCTATGGACAGGAGAAGCCTGATAGAAAAAGTGGAAATTAAAGAAAGAAAGAAAGAAAGAAAGAAAGAAAGAAAGAAAGAAAGAAAGAAAGAAAGAAAGAAAGATCTTAAGGAAAGTTATTAGTCCAATTAAAGACAAAGATGAATATAGACGTCGGCATAACCTTGAGCTGTATAGTCATGTCCAGAAGATCTCTGATGTCATGTGGAGAAAGTGAATGGCATTTGTTGGCCACTTTCTAAGAATGAAACCCACATGATTATAGAACCAGATCTTTACCTTTTTTAATATAAGAAGACCCAGCCAACTGGGTTCAAGGATGTTGAAAGTGGCCTACAGGAGATGGGGATCACTTATGAAGATATACAAGAACGCACCCCAATCAGGAGGAAACTAAAGGACCACCAGGGTTTTCAAGAAAGGCCAAAGTTGAAGACGGGAAAGACGTGGATGCAGGAAAGGAAAGAACGAAACCGGCATCGAATGAAGGACTATTGGGCAAAGAGAAGAAAGCTGAAATAACGTGGCCCTTAGTAGGCCGATAAGAACGAGTAATAATAATAATAAGAAGAAGACCGTCAGACTTCCAGCAACGATAAATCGTCGTTTAGACACTGAACTTTTCTACGCGCATTTAGTTTTCTTGAACCACTCAGATCCTCTGTGTCGAGTGTCATTTCCATAGAGGAAACAATGTAGTTTCTGATTATGTCATAATACGTTCAGTCGTTTCCGCTGAATGAATCCGCAAACTTCGTGTCGTGTTTACCTTGAAAATGGAGTAACTTCGTAATTACTGTATTTTCTGCGTGATATTTTCTGTGTTTACTCTCTTGGACATAAGTATTTTAGATAAAATGGTATATTTCATGTAGGAGTTGTTATTATTTCTGCTTGAAATTTGATTTCCCTGTGTGTTGGGGAGGAAGAATAACATGCACGATATCCCCTGCTGTCGTAAGAGGCGACTAAATGGGGCCTCAGTTACTCCTAACTTGAGACGGTGTGTTGGCTACCTCGGGGTACATAACTAAGTCCTGTCATTGCTTCCAGTTACTTGTGCCAGGCTCCTCATTTTCACCTATCCTGTCCGATCTCCCTTCATCAACTCTTGTTCTTTTCCGAACCAGACGCTATCACGTATGGAGGCCTAACGAGTTTTTCATTTTTACGGCCTTGGTGGCACTTGTCTTTTTTTGGCCATTACCCTGATTTTTCGAAGTGTTGGATCCCTTCCATTTTCCCCTCCGATTAGTGTTAATAGAGGATGATTGCCTAGTTGTACTTCCTCTTAAAAGAATAATCACCACTACCACCAACACCATTTGAAATTCGAACTCTAAACTTTTCTTCAACGCAGCGTTTATAAAAAAGGTAAACATATTTAGAAGTGCCACTGTAGATAGATCTTTATCAGTAGTGAAATGATATTTTGTCCGCCTCTGTGGTGTAGTGGTTAGTGTGATTAGCTGCCGCTCCAGGAGGCGCGGGTTTGGTTACCGGCTCTGACACACAATTAGAAAATTGATACTAGGTCTTGAACAGGGTCCACTCAGGCTCGAAAGGTGAGTTGAGTAGAGGGGGGTTCGACTCCCATCTCAGCCATACCCGAAGTGGTTTTCCGTGGTTTCCCACTTCCTCTCCAGGCAAATGCCGAGTGGTACCTAAGTCCGCGGCCGCTCCCTTGCCACTTCTTTGTCTCCCACATCCAATATTACCATCCCCCCACAAGGCAGGTGAGGCGGCCTTGGTGAGGTACTGGTACTCATCACCAATTGTATCCCTGACCAAGAGTCTCACGGTCCTGTGCACTGCACTCTGTGAGCCGGGAATAAACCAACCATGAAACTTAAATGGATAATTAAATGAAAAATTGATTTTGATATTTTTATAACATGTCGAGTAAGATTAAGGTTAAAATACTGTTAATTTACAATCAAACAAAAAAGCCTCCTGAACTAGAACCTGTAGAATTCTGTAAATCCGTGCGACAATCTGAGCGCCTAATGCTCGGATATTTGCCTGTTATACAAAAAGTATTTCATTCCGGTTTCATTACCATAAAATCCTGCATACTCCAATAAAATAATCATTTTATGGAAAAATGAGTACGGTAGTTCCGTTTTAGCACATACATAGAGACATCAAAATTTCTTATTTTGTGATCTATTTCAGACAGTGAAAATCTTTCGTGATATGCCATAGTTCCTTAGTAACATTGAAATATTAATAATTATCAGTAAGAACAGAATTTCATCCCAAATAGTTTTGAATACATAATGGTACGCTGTGAACGCACGTGTACATATTTTTTACTTATACTTGCGGACAAACATGACGACCTCGCCTCGCATCACTACCCTCCAGCGGCAACCCAGTGTCTTAGAGGATTGACTACGTCTACTGAACTCGACATGAAGAAAGGGTAAAGTCTGAAGGCTGTGGAAGAAAAAGGTTTGGCAACCTCTCAAAGATCACTTAGAACTCGCTAACTCAGCAGGGTGCAGGGTGTGATTGACATCTGGCTTCCAGATCGCTTCCAGGAACTCAGGCCGTAATGTTTCTTCCCCAAGTATACAAATGCATAATACATAATTAAAATAATTTATTTCTGTTAATAATGATTTCAACGGGCATTCATATTATGCAAAGTATTATTTATTTATTTATTTATTTATTTATTTATTTATTTATTTATTTATTTATTTATTTATTTATTTATTTATTTATTTTTGCGATTATTTCGTAATGAAATATGATTTTTAATATATTATTAGGTATGCAAAATGTTAGTTCAGTTAAATATTTTAATAACAAAAATTAAGCAGTTATTTTTATTTTATTTTTTCCAAACTAAACATTGCGATCTTCTCAAAATGCAGGCGGTATCGACCGATTGATTGTGATCGACTGTTTGGACGACTCTGGTCAATCCGTTCTGCAGAACTCTGTGCAACACGTTAGGGGTCTCTAAATGATCTTTACATTAAAGCATAAGCTACAGGTTCATGTGCATAAACTTGCACAATGGGTATGAAAGGGCTGAGGGTCTGGTGGGGACGTAAGTCCGTTCGCATTGTAATCCATACAGCATGAATATTTATCCTGGGAGAACACAACCCGCACTACAGCAGCGATAACACAGGTATCCTTGCACTGGCGTGGCCAGGAGTTAAGCCCGCAACTTGTCCGTCCACACCGTTAGGTGGATATGCTTATCTTCCAGGCGGGGGGAACACAACCCGCTCTACAGCAGCGATTACACAGGTGTCCTTGCACTGGAATGGCTAGGAGTTAAGCCGGCAACTTGTCCGTCCAGGCCGTTAGGTGGCTATGCATATCCTCCAGGAGTTCTAAATAGCGATATGAACGGACTTCTCTCCCCACCGGATATAATCCTGGGATCTGAGGCTGCTGCTAAGAGAGTTAAGAAAACTAGACACCAGATTAATTTATAGAAAAAAATAGGCAATAAATTAATTAATAGTGATATTTTTGTTTGTCTTTTAGATTTAGATGAGAGTAAATCAAAATGAAGTGCTACTTTGATTCATAAGAAGATTTCTATTTCGATACTTGAGGCAGAAATGGTGGGGCCATCGCAGCACAGCGTCAGTCTTAAATCTCGTACAAAAATGGCGCAGCAACGCTTACTTTCTCCTCGTGTGAATGGAGATGAGGTACGGAACAACCTTCAATAAAATAGTTTTGTTGTTGGTAGACAAATTAAGTATTTTCATAAAAACATCATGCATAGGAAAAATATTTTATAACAATGAAACAACATAAACATTCAAATCAAAATTGTTTAAAATAATGGTTATGTATTTATTTATTCTTGACTTACATTTGTGGCGCAGTTAGGGCTCACGGCCCTCTCTTACACTTAAACACTGTGAATACTAACATTTAAAAATGTAAAATAAAAAAATAAAAATCATCATAATTTTGAACTAGCTCCAATTTTCCGCGTGCGATTAATGAGCGCTCCCCATTTACTTCTGTCGATGTAGATGTCTTCTTCCATAACCTGCTGCAAATCCAGACCACGTTCTGTAATAGTTAGATCATTTCTAATCTGATCGATCCATCACTTCCCTTTGCCGACTTCTTGATCTTTTGCCTTTCAGTTCTTTCTCAAACCACACTATAGCCATTTTTTTTAGATGACCAAACAATTTCAGCCTAGCTTTGACACAGATGTCACTAAGCAATATTTCATTTGGACATGATGGTGTATCTCCTAGTTTCTTATGTTGTCCCTCCTCGTTTTGTGAATCATAGTTATTAAGAATTTCATTTCCACTGCTGGTAGTTTGCTGCTGATATCTGTGTCCGTTTGGATGCAGGCTTCTAGAATTTATGTGGTACCTAGCACAAAAACTCTTGTATAGTACTCGTATTACTTTTGATCTTAACGGTACTTCCTTATCTCAGAGAAATTTTCTCACAAGGTGATAACACTGTGCTCCATTCCGTACTCTTCTAGTGATTTCTGCAGATGGCCGGCTATCTGTTCTTACTCCACTGCCAAGATAAATGTTTTCATTATTTCATCCATTACAATGATGAATGAAAGTGGCGATAGTTGGCTGCCCTGTTGTTCGCCCTGCCTAGTCTCAGACCACTCCGAATATCCGTTCCCTATTTGGACACAACTCTGGCAATGCTCATACAGCATTTTGACCTTATTCATTAAAGTACATGGCATAGATCTATTCTCAAAACCAACAGAATGAGTCCTGTGCGTCTTAAGATGTGTCCAATTATTCTGTCTCTTCTTCTGGTAGAATAAGAGCAAGATGTAGTAATTATAAAAATATAGGGACAGATAAGCAATACTGTTGATACAAGACAAATACAATTAAAATTAAATACTGTGCATATTATGTTATCTAAAAACCTGCACCAAAATATCCAGTCTAATTTATAATAATTGTCTTATTACTGATAACAGGAAATGTAAAGCACAAACTACCCTTGTGTGTTTTAAATATTAATTACGAAACAACATGGTGAAAATATAAACACACAAGATCAGGATGCAAATTCATAAGGCAATGGAGTGATCAAAATCATAATAAAAACAGGAAGTATTATAATAATTACTGAAGTGCATAATAAATTACAGAAAACCTTCACACGACCTGCACACACTACTAATTACGTGTTCATGAAAAACAGACACTCTAATTGTGCCTTTTGAGAAGAAATTTAAGTTAGCCTATCCCATGTTTCAGATACCATACCTAGAAATTACAGTATGTTGTCAGCAATCCGCAAACGAATAACAAACAAACATCAACACTGGATGATATGGCCGATATATTTCTCCGAAAATGTGCTTTAAAAAATACGCCGTTTTATTTCATATGTCGTAATAAGCGATGTCGAACCAAGAGATTTTAAAATGTATTTCTGTATTGGATTTAGAATGTTAGATTTCGTCGTTATATCCAATACGTCGTTATAAGCGATGTCGCAATAACCGTCTCGACTGTATTATCTAGGAAACAAAGAGCTAAAGTTTAAGGATAACGAGATAACTATTGATGGTGTTAGATACTAGAGCACTATTGGATTGTTTTATAAAACCCAAACCCAACGTTGGTGTACCAACGAGATCTTAGAGTAACTATAAATATATACTAGAACAAATAAATTTTCACCATAAGGCGTACTCATCGACTGGTACTTTAAAAGCATGTAATAGTAATATATACATTAAATAACTAGTTTTCCTAAAAGGATAAAATATCCACACTTCTAGCCCTTCAGGAAAAACACTCAATGTTGAATACATCCTAGGGATATGAGCTACGACTTTTAGGCAATTAAAATATAATAAAGTATGAGAATTATTATTTTCTTATTCTTAAAAATCGTAATCCTTCTCTTACTCATCGTTATTCCGTCGATCAGATTATCAATTTGCCTTTTTCTACCACTACGAGCGCTAACATGAGTCAATGCATAGCTTCACTTAAGCCCCATATGACTACATTCGGTGTGAACATTTTTTCAAAAAATCAAAGGACGCCTGATGGTATTGAACCGAGGAACACATTACAGAAATAATTATGTAAATAAGTTAATTTGTCTAGAATTTGAACCAAAAAGAGAGCGAGAAAAGAAACAAGCGATTTTAGGACATTCTGCCGGAACTGCATTTAGGGCGGAAGTGATTTTCATAATTTGTTCTTTTAAGTTTGATAGAGCTATCAAAGGCACACAATTTGAAACCTTCCATGGCCCTTCAGCCCTTCAACTTTCGGCGCAGTTGAGGAAGGTGCTCAGTTTTACGTTTTTTTGTAGTATGGGGACAGCTACTTTGTCTGCTAAGAAATGGTTTCAACGTTAACACAACGAGTAAAAATGAACTGCATAGTGAAAGACGTGGTACGGGGAGACGATGAAGACATTAGGCAAGTGCAAAAGAAGTGTGTTACATTGGAACGATCCAAGTGAACTTGTAGCACGTTTGGCTTTACTGCACGAGTCTAGAATGGCAGGAGATAATGATTACCAGGATGAAATTATAGCGGCTAAGGAAGCGTTGTTAGAAGCGGAAATTATAGTATAAAATAATAGGAATGTAAGATAGTACAGTGCAAAGTGATACGAGTAAGTCATCATCACAAAAGAAGGGGATTGCTGCAGAGCCATTTAAGGAGGAATTATATACATCGTCACGTTATTACTAAAGGATTGAATGACCTTCGCCAAATCGATCTTGTAGTAATGTTACCATAAGCCAAAGAAAACTATGGATATCGCTGTATGCTAACTGCGATGGTTCGTCCTTTAAGAAGCAAGCAAGAAAGGTAGTAGCTACGGTGGTTGACAACGTATACACGCGTTACCATAAAACAAGTAAACAGATAAAGGTAAAGAATATTTCAACAGTCATGTGAAACAGTGGTGTTTGAAACATAACGTTAATCACAATTCCAAGCACGGGAATCTTAAAGCGAGTGTAGTAGAACGATTTAATATGGACGTTAAAAACACGCATTTGGAAAATGTTTACTACCCAATTGCACACAATAAACTTTATGCTTGAGCGTGTGTTTTCATAATTATTAACTTGTGAAGTCCTTATGTCAAATATTCCACCTTTACAATACGTGTTGATATTATTGACAGCATGGGCCCCATCGTCCGTGCCTTGCCGTCTGAATCACCTTGAGTGTTTAACACACGACCAACTTGTGCAATTCATCAAAAGTCCACCAGTCTCTTGCCACATTTTATGAAATTACTTTTATGTGGCATCAAACTTGTATAGTCTATGCGTAGAATATATAACGTGTGCAATAATTTTAAATGCCGGGTCAACATCCGCACGATCAATTTATTTTATAAGTCATGTTGCATTACGTCTGTGCAGTCCACGGACACGGTGATGTAGTTAAAACAAAATATCGTCGCTGCCGGGACAAAACCTCCTATGTGAAATATTTTAGCGTAAAAGTTTGGCCGGTAAGGTTCTGTCATCTAAGGTGCAGTATTGTCAAGGCATTGTCGCTCTTCATAATGTATGTGCTGCGGGTCAGTATACCTCCAAAAATATTATCACATAGGAGGTTTTGTTCCGGCAACGACGGTATGTAATATTTGTATGTTGTGATCTATGTTACACTCATGTGTAGGTTGTTTTTAAAACTTTGTTTATATAATACCAAAGGTTTTATGACAAGACGTCAACATATCGCGTTTCAACGAGAACGAGTATGCAAAGACGTTTATCAAATATTTAAACTTTGTCCTTATTACATTTTTAAAAAATATTTCTTGTTCTTGTTTAACTCAAGATGTCCCGAAAGCGGGAGAAAAAGATTTCATTATTATAGCTTAATGAAGTCTTAACAACAAAGATGTTTACAGTATTATGAAGGTGGAGTATTTGGCATAAGGATTTCACAAGTGAATTACTATCCAATACTCATATATGAGGGTTAATCAGTTATTACTATACTATTACTATACGCGTTACCGGAATATCAAGAATGAAACTGGAAAAAGTTAAACACTATCACCTACTGCAGACGGTACAATCGAATTAAAAACTGATTCATGACTACAGAAACTGATCGTTGATAGTTCTCGTATTTCTAACATTTGTTTGATAAAAATGGTTTCACACCAAATTCGGCTACAGAACTCTTCACAATTAGTAAAGTAAGACGAACTTACACAGTTATCTACTTACTGATGGACTTCGAAGGCAACTGCATTGCTGGTGGATTTTATAGTGAAGAGCTTCAAAAAATGAAGTATCCAGTACGAAGTATTTGTTAGAAAAGTACTTAGGCGTAAAGGTGGCAAGGTGTTGGAAAAGTGGTTAGGATTCTCCACTGATTACACTATCTGATCAGATGTATTCGGATATCTACGTCAAACTGAAGAAAAAGTTTGCTGGTAAAATATTCTCTAGTAGTCGCCATTAAGATTATGTTGGTCCGCCTTTTGCCTCTGTCAAAACCATGGCTCTGCTGAGAAGATGTTCCACCAGGTGTCGGAACAGTTACATGGGAATGTCATCATATTCTTCCCGAAGAGCCGTAACCAGAAAACGTGTTTGTTTTGAACGGTGAGGTCTGGAGAAATTTTCAGTTCTAACTCATCGCACAGGTGTTCTATTGGGTTTAGATCGGGACTATGTTTAGGCCAGTCGAATTGAAAAATATTATTATCCTTATCATGCTGGTATAGACAATGGTCATCACTGAACTGATTTTCCACGCTAGGCTGTACGAAAGAATTCAGACTGTATGTATTCATATCCTTCTGCGTTTACAGTTACACTGCCCTGCTGGAGGGCGGACTCCATGCCAAGAGAAACATCCCTATCCCGCGAGGCCACCTCCTCCAAACTTCATTGTTGGTACTAAACATTCAGGCAGATAGAGTTTCCCGGGGCATTCACCATACCCAAATCCCGCCATCGGGTTGCAAAACTTCACGAAATGATTCATCACTCCTAATTACCTGTTTCCACTGTTCCAGTATCCACTAGTGTCGCTCTGCACACCGCACCAGGAGGTACTGTTTATTAAGAGGGGAAATATTTGGTTTATAGGCAGCCTCTCGACTTTGAAGCAATATTCTTCTTAATCCCCCATGTACAGTCATGGGACTGCCTGTACTTTGAAATATAATGGTGTTTGTTTCTGCAGATAAGCGACAATTTTCTCGTACCACCATCGGTACAGTAATGACCGTTGGTCTCTGGGTGTCAGTAAAATGTGGCCGACTACATCGGGGTTCTGCTGTAGTTGGTCATCCATGCTTCCACTTTACAGTTACGACACTGATAGTCATTTCGAAAATATTTATTGTCCCCATATGCCACCAAAATCTGGTTTTGCTCCGACTTTTGCTCAGTATATCGGGGGTGACCGTTTTACACCCTCTCGCGAACGTCTAACTAATTGTACTAAGCTAAGATTTCGGGGAACATATACTTCCACTGACAGACAAAAATAAGGTTGGAGCTATGCTAAAATAATGGCAACATTTGGTAAATTTATTCTAATTTATTCAAAGGAAAATCAAAGCAATTATTTAGACAAAAACATACTATAATTGCGACCAAAACTCATGCCATTAAAATAATAGAATTGCACTCAAATTCATCCCCCAAATGTCTGGAATTCAATATATATGTGCACTCAAAAACTACGAACATAATTAACCGTCGAATATTTGATCATTTAGCCGAAGGATTTGCTTATTTCTCATCACGATGTACCTACCTTCGATGAGTCCCTATCCACCTCGCGCAGATGTTTTAGGAGAACACTACAATTTAACCTAATCTACAATACTGTACATCCTGAGTGAATCGTCATCTTATCAACTACACACGCAACATCAAATAAACATGGATTTTAAACCTCGCGTGGATTTCATTTACCACACACAATTATTTACAAAGCAATGAATCACAACACAAATTAATACACATCAACACACGCACACACACACACAGACCCTTAAGAATATAATGTCACTCCGTTATAGCGAATACACTCTCATTCACATTAAGCAGATCTCCATTCATGCAGATAAGACTGATAATCATGGCAGAAACTAAACAAACCTACTCCATTCTAACGTTCTTGCAGTTGTTTCCTGGTCTAAAATACTCGGTTCTGGAAATTGATAATCTATACTCGTGAGTAGTGCGGTGCTAATATTATCATCACATAGGCCTCTGCAAATCTGACACTCCTTGGGATCCATATAAATACCTTCGCGGTCCAGCTGGCATATAACACCAGCTGACAGCGATTACCAATACCACACATCTCCCGAGACGGGAATTCAAATACGTTCACTTCGCAGGGCACTCGCCTGCACACACCTGGAGAACGACGCTTCGTAATAACACACATGTGGTCCCAAGGCTTGTCCACACTCTCATACCATCTTACCTTAATGGCCTCTCTGAAAATCCCTGTCTTCTTATTTAATTATCAAATGCGCACTCTCAATAGCATTGCCTAACTGCAGATGACGTTGATTTAACCACCAAAACAAAACTCTATACATTTTAGTCAGCATGCTAACTTCAACCACGCTCAACACTCACAATGATACTAATTTCCATCTTATATCAACTGCATATGGTAATTCTTGAAAATAACTTGCCTTTATCAACTGCACAATGTTACATTTCCTATCCCTGATTAATAAACTAACTAGATAATTATAGCCATGATACAATACATTTTTAATAAATTTCTCTAAACAACGTTGACTCTGAAATACTAATCACATAATAATCACTTCTATATCTGAGTCGACCCTTTCATACTAACACAAATTCATTCATGCGTACTACCCTGTATGCATGCATTACAATCAACCTTCTCTACGGCTTGACATTATATTCCGTCCCATGTATGTCTCTGCTCTTATCCCTTGACTCCCATAACGTTTAAATATTTACTTCCCTGTATTTACATGTATAATTTATCTCAAGTGGTCCCCGTGCATTTTAACTAAACCACCCGTCATAACACAAGATGAAATGAAATGAAACGAAACCACTCAGTTTACCTTTCTTTACAAATTCCTATCATTTACTGTACCGTAAACTACGGTTCTCAAATCTTTAAAATAACAAAATCCAAGTGTCTACTATTTACAAAATAAACGTTCCCTATAAAACATCTACGTGAGTTTTTTTACATGCTAAGAGTTTGTTTTACTCATCCTTCGGCTGTCATCTCTCCTCCAGCGTAGGGTATCTCTCCCTACTGCCTCTACTCCATCATGATGCCATCGCTGGGTCCCATTGGATCAACTGCTCTTTGGATGCTGAGCTAGATCATGACGTCGTCTGTTCTGGATACGACACTGCTACTGCTGTTGTCCTTCGCTGATATGACTGGACTCGTACTGGTGGCACGAATAGCTGGTAACCTCGTGACAGTCTGTAACGTCACTCGGACCTCATTTATTATTTATCCTTTGACTTAAGGAATTATTAATCATTAAGAATGGCTATCGTGATCTATTTTGTCTTGTAGATTGTGTTTCTACTACGATTTCCTACCGTCTTTCTAATGTTTTTCTTCACTAGCGAACACCGTTCGTGGATGCCCGTCTCACTCATATCAATCATACTGATATATATACTCCATACCTGTTTACTGCTTCTAATGCCTCGCAATTACACCGTGCCCCTTTTGAATTACCTTTACACGAGCTGTGCGTATACTTTAATATTATTTTCATATTTAATTGACTTCCGAAAGACACTCTCCGTACAGCATAAAATAGTTCTAAGTTTGCTTTTGAAATTAAGTTCGATAATGAGCTCAGAACTCGATTAAGGCTGAGTCAGTAACTATCTTCGGCGGACGTAACGCACGCACGAATTAACACTGCAACTCTTTAAGAAAATGAGATTGACAATCAGAAATTCTATGTGACTACATTTAGAATGTCTCAGAATACTAACAGAACGTTTCCACTGATACGAACTGAATCTCTCTGCCAATACGAACTGAAAGTCTCTTCTCACACGAACACGAATGAATGACTGTCCTCCATACTTAGGTTCTGTCCTTTTTAATAACTCTGTCAGCCGTCGTATTCATAAATTCCCTCTATCTGGCTTCTATGCGTCCTCCAATCACATCCACACTCGTTCTGTTTTTATCCTATCTTATTGGTTGATTACTCTGGCGATGGTATCCCCATCCATCTTCGAGCTCAACTCTCCATATTCGTTCCGCTTGTACCATATATTTTCCAATCCCGTCATTGATTTACTGCCTCCATTCCGTCATGGGTTGTGTGTGTCAAATAGCTTAATTTTCCTCATAGTGAAGTTTTACATCTTTATTCGGCCCGTCTTAAATTTCTTATAGAGACCCTTCTTGACACAACACTCCTTTCAAGAACTCCCTCTTTTCTTTGGATTTCTAAAACATTGTCTCCTCTGCTCGAGTAAACCTTGCATTTCCATTGTCTTGGCGTTTTCTAAAGAAGTCTTGCACTGACCCTACAGTTTTATAGCGATATTGTCAATATCAGACAAAGCTTCAACTTTCTACTGTTGACCCTCAATAGCCTGGCCCTTCTAAGTCATTGGGTCTCATAACTATCAATCACAGCATTTATCTTCTACAATTATTCCCCTCACATATCTCAAAATCTATAAATCTATCTTTTCATGAGCGCGCCAGCAAGGGCTCAATATTTCTTTTAGAATTAGCTTTACCGACACAGATAGGTCTTATGGCAACGATAGGATAGGAAAGGGCTAGGAGTGGGAAGGAAGCGGTCACGGCCTTAATTAAGGTACAGCCCCAGCATTTGCTTGGTGTGGAAATGGGAAAGGACGGAAAACCATCTTCAGGGCTGCCGACAGTTGGATTCAATTTCACTCTCTCCCGGATGCAAGCTCACAGCCGCGCACTCCGAACGGCCAACTCGCCCGGTTTTCTTGCTTACATGGAAACTGATGATTACTGCACATTGAAAGACACTAAGTTCATCTGACCTGCCCTTGTTGCTGCTCCGTTGTCACACTGAATATTACAAACCTCTCTGCCTCTACTTACTCTTTTACCATGTGTCTTTTTTTGTTGTTTACCAGTGTTCAATGGTGTCCGAATACTTTTGGTCAGATAGTGGGGGTATAATGCTACAGAGGACGGTCGGAAGCAACGTAAACCAGATATACGAGCGTTAGAGGGTTGGTAATGTTCATTAATAATTTGAAAGTAATAATTCGATATCGCGCACGGTTGCCATTTTATCACCTGCTGAAGTTAGCCAATTAGATCACTTCGTGGGTGGGTTCAGATGGGCTTTACGCGGTACTGTGGTTGTGGGTTAGGAACGGTTTGAGAGAAATCAGCATCACACACAAACATACCGTGTGTCACTGTAGCGCACTTGCTTTCGTACGCTCCTCTCAGCTCGGAGATCTGTAATCCATTCCCTCCACTGGCAAAGTTTTATTCTCCAACTGGCGCTCTCTTGCCGGTATTAAGCTACGTATCTGCCTATCTAAGGCATTTGATACGGTAGATCATGGGAGACTACTGGCAAGAATGAGTGCAATTGAACTTGACAAAAGAGTGACTGAATGGGTTGCTATGTTTCTAGAAAATATAACTCATAAATTAGAGTAGCCGAAGCTTTAACTGTCCCTGTAATAATTGAGAGGGGAATTCCTTAAGGCAGTGTTATTGGACCTTTATGTTTTCTTAGATATTATCATTGAAATGCGTAAAGAAGTGGGGACAGAGATAAGGCTTTTTGCAGATGATGTTATTCTGTACAGAGTAATAAATAAGGTACTGCACAATGTCCTCGATAATGTTGTCAGATGGACAGTAGGCAATGGTATGATGATAAACGGGGTTAACATTCAGGTCGTGAGTTCAACAAATAGGAAACGTCCTCTCAGTTTTAATTACTGCGTTGATGGGGTGAAAGTTCCTTTTGGGGATCATTGTAAGTACCTAGGTGTTACTATAAAGAAAGACCTTCATTGGGGTAATCACATAAATGGGATTGTAAATAAAGGGTACAGATCTCTGCACTTGGTTATGAGGGTATTTAGGGGTTGTAGTAAGGATGTAAAGAAGAGGGCATACAAGACTCTGGTAAGACCCCAACTAGAGTATGGTTCCAGTGTATGGGACCCTCACCAGGATTACTTGATTCATGAACTGTAAAAATACAAAGAATAGCAGCTCGATTTGTTCTGGGTGATTTCCGACAAAAGAGTATACATACATACATACATACATACATACATACATACATACATACATACATACATACATACATTATCATTATAGACTGTTATGCCTTTCAGCGTTCAGTCTGCAAGCCTCTGTGAATTTACTAAACGTCGCCACAATCCTCGATTTGCAACCAGTGTTGTGGCCTCATTTAGTTCTATACCTCTTATCTTTAAATCGTTACAAACCGAGTCTAACCATCGTCGTATTCGTCTACCTCTACTTCTCTTACCCTCCATAGCAGAGTCCATTATTCTCCTAGGTAACCTATCCTCCTCCATTCGCCTCACATGACCCCACCACCGAAGCCGGTTTATGCGTACAGCTTCATCCATCGAGTTCATTCCTGAATTAGCTTTTATATCCTCATTCCGAGTACCCTCCTGCCATTGTTCCCACCTGTTTGTACCAGCAATCATTCTTGCTACTTTCATGTCTGTTACTTCTAACTTATGAATAAGATATCCTGAGTCCACCCAGCTTTCGCTCCCGTAAAGCAAAGTTGGTCTGAAAACAGACCGATGTAAAGATAGTTTCGTCTGGGAGCTGACTTCCTTCTTACAGAATACTGTTGATCGCAGCTGCGAGCTCACTGCATTAGCTTTACGACACCTTGATTCAATCTCACTTAAAATATTACCATCCTGGGAGAACACACAACCTAAATACTTGAAATTATCGACCTGTTCTAGCTTTGTATCACCAATCTGACATTCAATTCTGTTGAATTACTTACTGACATCAATTTAGTCTTTGAGAGGCTAATTTTCATACCATACTCACTGCACCTATTTTCAAGTTCCACGATATTAGACTGTACGCTTTCGGCACAATCTGCCATTAAGACCAAGTCGTCAGCATAGGCCAGACTGCTTACTACATTTCCACCTACCTGAATCCCTCCCTGCCATTTTATACCTTTCAGCAGATGATCCATGTAAACTACAAACAGCAAAGGTGAAAGATTACAGCCTTGTCAAACCCCTGTAAGTACCCTGAACCAAGAACTCATTCTACCATCAATTCTCACTGAAGCCCAATTGTCAACATAAATGCCTTTGATTAATTTTAATAATCTGCCTTTAATTCCATAGTCCCCCAGTATGGCGAACATTTTTCCCTCGGTACCCTGTCATATGCTTTCTCTAGATCTACGAAACATAAACACAACTGCCTATTCCTCTCGTAGCATTTTTCAGTTACCTGGCGCATACTGAAAATCTGATCCTGACAGCCTCTCTGTGGTCTGAAACCACACTGGCTTTCATCCAACTTCCTCTCAACGACTGATCGCACCCTCCCTTCCAAGATGCCACTGAATACTTTGCCTCGTATACTAATGAGTGAGATACTCGATAGTTGTTGCAATCCTTCCTGTTCCCTTGCTTATAGATAGGTGCAATTACTGCTTTTGCCCAATCTGAAGGTACCTTACCAACACTCCATGCTAATTTTACTACTCTATGAAGCCATTTCATCCCTGCCTTCCCACTATACTTCACCATTTCAGGTCTAATTTCATGTATTCCTGCTGCCTTATGACAATGGAGTTTCTTTACCATCCTTTCCACTTCCTCAAGCGTAATTTCACCAACATCATTTTCCTCCTCCCCATGAGCTTGGCAGTTCACAACACCACCAGGATGATTTCCTTTTACATTGAGAAGATGTTCAAAATATCCCCTCCACCTCTCCAGTGATTCCCTGGGATCTATTAAGAGTTCACCTGAATTACTCAAAACACTGTTCATTTCCTTTTTCCCTCCCTTCCTAAGATTCTTTATTACTGTCCAGAAAGGTTTCCTTGCTGCTTGACCTAACCTTTCTAGGTTGTTACTAAAATCTTCCCATGACTTCTTTTTGGATTCAACAACTATTCTTTTCGCTCTGTTTCTTTCATCTACATACAACTCCCTGTCTGCCTCGGCCCTTGTCTGGAGCCATTTCTGATAAGCCTTCTTTTTACGTTTACAAGCTGCTCTCACTTCATCATTCCACCAAGATGTTCGCCTTTTCCCATCTTTACACACAGTTGTTCCTAGGCATTCCCTTGCTGTTTCTACTACAGCATCCCTGTATGCCACCCATTCACTTTCTATATCCTGAACCTGCTTACTGTCTACTGTTCGAAACTTCTCACTAATCATATCCATGTACTTCCGTCTAATTTCCTCGTCCTGGAGATTTTCTACCCTTATTCGTTTGCAGACAGATTTCACTTTCTCTACCTTGGGCCTAGAGATACTTAGTTCACTACAGATCAGATAGTGGTCTGTATCATCGAAAAATCCCCGAAAAACTCGTACATTCCTAACAGATTTCCTGAATTCGAAGTCTGTTAAGATATAGTCTATTATGGATCTGGTACCCCTAGCCTCCCATGTGTAGCGGTGAATAGACTTATGCTAGAAGAATGTATTCATAACAGCTAAACCCATACTAGCACAGAATTCCAGCAAACGCTTCCCATTCCCATTAGCTTCCATATCTTCCCCACATTTACCAATCACCCTTTCGGATCCTTCAGTTCTATTCCCAACTCTCGCATTGAAATCGCCCATTAGCACTATTCTATCCTTGCTGTTGACCCTGACCACAATGTCACTCAATGCTTCATAAAACTTGTCAACTTCATTCTCATCTGCACTCTCACATGGTGAATACACGGACACAATTCTAGTCCTAATTCCTCCAACTGACAAATCTACCCACATCATTCGCTCATTTACGTGACTAACAGAAACTATGTTGCGTGCAATGGTATTCCTGATAATGAGCCCTATCCCAGACTCTACCCTTCCCTTTCTAACACCCGTCAAGTACCTTTTATAATCTCCTATCTCTTCCTCGTTATCTCCCCTTACCCGAATATCACTTACTCCTAGCGCATCCAGATGCATCCTCTTTGCTGACTCAGCCAGTTCTACTTTCTTTCTTCCATAAGCCCTATTAATATTGATAGCTCTCCATCGAATTCCATTTCGTTCGCCAAGTTGTTTCCAAGGAGTCCCTCACCTGTCAAATGGGAGTGGGACTCCGTTACTCCCATAGGTCCGAGGCTTGCTTAAAATGTTCTGACCTCGGTCGATTCATGAAGCAGGATGCTACCCTACTTGCACATAGTCCAAGTGAGGATCTCTCCACTAACGGGTTATGGACCACCGGTGGATTGTATAGTCCTAGCCGCCTGAGCACAAGGAGGGCCAGGACTCAGAATATGTCTGAGATGCCCACTCCCATTCCGTAGCAACTGGTATCCCTACTCTCAGGACCACTTACTAGGCCACTCAGCCGTTGCCCATGCTTCACGAACTAGGACGTGACTACAGTAACCCACAACATGAGAGTAGCGTTACAAAAATGTTGCAAAGTTTGGGCTGGGAAGACTTGAGAGAAAGAAGACGAACTGCTCGACTCAGTGGTTTGTTCCGAGCTGTCAGCGGAGAGATGGCGTGGAATGATATCAGAAGACGAATAAGTTTGAGTGGCGTCTTTAAAAGTAGGAGAGATCACAATATGAAGATAAAGTTGGAATTCAAGAGGACAAATTGGGGCAAATATTCGTTTATAGGAAGGGGAGTTTCGGATTGGAATTAACTTAGCAAGGGAGATGTTCAATAAATTTCCAATTTCTTGGCAATCATTTATGAAAAGGCTAGGAAAACAACAGATAGGGAATCTGCCACCTGGGCGACTGCCCTAAAAGCAGATCAGTATTGACTGATTGATTGAGTGATATAGCTGAGACGGGCAACCCATACCCATCGGCATTCAAACATTTCGGCAAACGTTTCATCTCTTGGAGCCTCGCTTGGCCGGCAGGGGTGAATTATGACAGTGTATGTATGTTTAGTCCTCAGCCCGGAGGATGGTTGAATCCTCAACAGTTCCACCATCAGCAGTCATAGATGGCCTAGGCATCACTGAAGAGGCGTACTAGGGAAATGAGGAGTGAGGTAGTTTCCCATTGCTTTCCTCACCGAGCCAGAAGTTGCTATTTCATATCAGTCTGCCAAGCCCACTGAAATGCATACACCAACCGACCCTACGTGCAACATTTTCACACCATTCATAGCAGGGACTGGCTGCATAAGGAATGGCATTATTAGCATCGCTCATACCTTAGTCACTTTCATATTGTCAAAGCCAAGGATAAGCCAGAGACAGATCTATGAAAGTAACAAAATTGCTCTAGCCTATACCAGAAGACATAGTGCACTGTAAACACTACGTCCTGCCAGCAAAGGCATAGTGGGCCTTTAAACCAATGTTCTCATTCTCCAACCGAAATACTTAGAGCTCTGTTGCCGATGAACTTATTAGTAAATGGACTCAGTCCCTTTTTTTAAGCTCAGACAATTCACACGTGCTTTGTTCGCTGTTTGAATGTCTTGTAAAATATGCTTACTTAGTATTTGTGAAGCGTATTTCTTTTTATTTAGATTCATTTAGCTTCATGAATGCCGTGGGAATTAAACCCGGCAATTAACGCACCGGAAGATCTTGAATTAAATGTGCCAGTGCACTCAAATGATCCTCAACCGAGCACCAGTAGCAGTTAGTTCTGCGAAGAAAAGAAGGTGTCGAGTTTATTTGCCAATTCCTTCTGTCTTTCTTTCTTTCCTCCTTCAAAATCTGCAACCACAACACGGGTAATGTACGAAACTAAATATTTTGTGACATGGATTTGAGGTGTGGTTCCTGGTCAAGCTTTTATATTTATATTTTGTATGGAAGATAAATTAAATGCTAACATCTTTAAAAAATCGAGGAAAAATACGACTGCCTTGCTCTTAACAACGCGCCTCTTGCGTCCAGACTGACAACCCTCATTATATTTAGGGTGGGCCACGTTTGAGGATCAGAAGCTGCCACCTGGGGATAATACGTTCGCCGTCCAAATTTTACATATTTAGCAACGCCGCCGAACAAAGTATATTTTAATTCACCCAGGAAGCGAAATTCATCAGCTGATTAAAATACAACGGCGCTAGACATCGAATTATATTTTCAAATGATTTGACAGTACGACCAACCTTCTAACGCTCGTATACCAGGTTCATGTAGTTTATGACCAATTTGTATAAAGTTTGTCTATAGCTAAATTAACAAATGAAAAGTATTTTTTGAGTATTTTATTAAGTATGTAAATAATATTTTAATTATTATTTGTATGTAAGTCCTTCCACTTCTTGTATATTTTTTTTTTCAATTTACAGCTAAGTGTCTATCCGAAGCTACACAAGGCTTGTAGACAGAGTCATGGTGTTAATAACTCCAATATTCCTCTGCAAGTATGTGATTGCGGTAGTGTGGTCATTAAGCCTAGTTACATAGGTAGGTTCGTTAAGCCTTATGTTTGGTTCTTCTACAGCTGCCCTGTCCCTTTATATTTACTAAGTGTTGATAATTCTTTTGCAGACATGGATCTTTACCTGAGCCGAGATCTAGCTCGTGACTCGCTGCCGTATGTACGTCCACTCGCCGTGCTGAGCGACCACGAGCAACTTGTCACTATGGAGAATATTAAAATCATTATTCCCATACTTAAAAATACTCAGAAAGCGTATCTGATTTATTTATTTAGCTATAGAAAACATTATATAGGAATATCCTTACATTTAATCCACGCAATTAAAATAGTAGGCAATCCTAACCACTTTACCAACACCTTATCGCCTTTATGCACACGTAATTTTTCTACCAAACACGTATTTGGATACTTCGTTTTCTGAAGCTCTTCGTCTTAATGACAATCAGTGGGTATTTGTTTGAAAAATACTTAGACGTAAATGTGACAAGGTTCTGGTAAAGTGGTCCGAACTTTCTGCTGATTATAATGCAGGGATTAAACGGAAGGATATTTTATCCCCCGGGATGCGGCTAGGGAGCTGTTAGCCTACCTGTGGCGGCCAATGCTCCTGCTTGACATAGAGCGACTGCCGCACGTCATAGTCGCCTGCAGAACTGAGAGGGAGAGACTAATTCAATGTACAAGTCGAGAAAGGTGTTATGACTTCCTTGACCTCGCGCATCTCGTCTCTGATGCCAATTTGGGTCGGTTTGGATTATACGTTATCGAATCGCTACCACGGCAGTCCTCCTAACGCTGCATAGACTGTTGTCGTAGGCGAGATTATCATGACCGCCATCGCACGGCTGGATCTGTCGGGGCATTCGACGCAACGGGAGGAGCTGTCGAGGCATCCGTCACCGCCACCAGCCTACGATGACGTTGTTGATGCATGACCTCCGCCACCACCTCCACAACTTCCGCCGCTCATAGATTCCAGGCTACGCCTAAAGCGTGTACAACAACAACAACAACAACAACAACAACAACAACAACCTAGTAGCGACATTAGCAGTAGTAATGCAACCACGTTGCGACGGCTGCTACGAACTAATAAACAAATGTCTTTATACAAATTGTAATTGTGTCCCTTAATAATAAACAAAGTTAAAGAAAAGTTCTGTTTTTATTTTTATTTTTTTCGCTAGAAACAGCTATTACATAACAATAGCCTTACGTTTAATCCATGAATTATTTACAGCAGGGAAACCTAACCACTTTATCAACACCTTATCCCCTTTACGTTTCACTATCTTTACTAAGTACGTGTTTGGATACTTCGTTTTGTGAAGCTCTTCGCTGTAGAAGCTACCTGCAATTCTGTTGCCTTCAAAGTCTGCCAGCAGGTAAGTTACTGGGTAAGTATAATTCACTTTTTGTATTAAACAGTTCAGTGGTTCAATTCTGTGTAAAACCTTTCTCAAACAAGTGCTTATGTTTAGAAATATTGTACGTACATCACCAATTTCAAATTTATGTGTTCGTAGATAAGTCTATTTCATTCTATTGTGCACCGTACGCATTAAACTATTGTCTTTTACTTGTGTTTGTTTTATACCTGTAGTTCGGTGACGTGTATAGTTGTAGTCACGGAATGATTTGTCTAACTGATTGAACCATAGGTACGTGTCTTGATTGATAAACACTTTCCACATGCGCGTTTTTAGAGTCCTATTAAATCGTTCTAAAACACTCGCTTTCAGATTACTACAGGATGAATACTGATTCACATGATGCTTCACACACAATTCTCTCCCTTTTTTCAGTTTGCATGTTTTTAGGGTAATGGTTACCATACTTGTACATGCTATCAATGACTTCTGCTACTTCCTTGCCTTGTTTACTTTTCAATTGACGCGCCCAAGCATATTTTGAATACACATGAATCGCAGTAAACATGTAGCGATATCCCTTATTGTCTTTCGCGTACGGTAACATTCCTACTAAATCGTGTTGGTGAAGGTCATTTAACCCGTGCGTAATCACGTGATGACGTCTGTAATTCTTCCTTACGGGGCTATGCAACTCTTCAGCTACACCCTTCCTTTGTACTGATATCATCGTCATATTACTAAAGCATCAGCATACACTTCTCTTCTTTTATGCAGTAATGGGAGTGATCTAGGCGAACTTCGTGTTGCCACCACAAGAGTGCAGTAAGGATCGGAGGGGTCCTGGCGCATACGAATGGGCGGACATGCTTCACTCTTTCTAATGCGATCAGCTGTTCTGTGAGGCATCGAAATGAGTGGAAAAAAAGGAATTATGGGAACTGGAACTTATTTCAGCTGAAGGCGGAACTCAGAAGAAGAAATGCGGAAGTTCATGGAAGAAAGGGTGAACTTATCAAGAGGTGTTCTTGTTTGGATTATCGCTGCTATATTTAACTTGACATAGGCCTAGTACAATGTCAATTTTATGCATGTTTTATCGTCAATATCAGCGTAACATTTCGTAATTTATCCTTTATAGACTCGAAGATTATGATGCCACATTTAATGTGGAAAATTTGCAGGATGAAGAGGAGGATATTTTCATAATGAAGGTACCATGTGCAGTAAGTTAATTTACTTTTTTAAAAGCAGAGTTGCATCAGTGTATAGAAAAAATGTGTTATACCATGTAGACTTGACAATAGCAGACTTCTTAATTGAGGAGTGCCAGTGTGAATGTAGAGCTGGCATGGGACCTTTTGCTTACTGCAAACATGTATGTACCGCATTGCACGCTTTGTTAGATTTCAATACCAGCAAGACATTCATATGCCAGAAAACCTGTACAAGCCAGCTACAATCTTTCCACAAGTGAAAAAATTTAAAGCCTCCCCAAATAAGGCTTATTCACTAGTTTTAAAGACAGTCCAGTTCAAGTCATCTGTTCAAGATATAAGAAGTCATGATCCCCGGCCACACCAGTTCCTAAATACTTAGTGATACAATGAGTACTTCACAAATCTAACCATAAACTTCACTGCAAATTACCCATCCCCGAATCCCATGCCAGTCTTACAGTTGTATCCCACTGCACATATTACAGCTGTTTATAATTATAATGATTATTTTGGATCTGGCGAGGAGAAATTTTTAACTTCTAGAAAGTTGAAAGATGTTTTTCCAGGGGATTGTACTGATGTGGAACATAAAACTAGGGGATAGAGTGTAAATCCACTTTGGTTCACAGAATGCTTCATCAGAATACCTTAAGCATTGTTTAAACGTGTTTGTCACCTTACCGAGAGGACTGACACAAAACAGTTCTTATCTCAAGTAACATCAAGTCATGAATTTTCTACACCTCCTATTGTTCTTGAAGAATGTATGAAGCTGTGGCAGTTGTAATGATGGGGCATACATATGCACAAATGATAATAATAATAATAAATATTATTAATTATACTAAGGCAAGATCCGCATATATTCACAACACCGAGAAGTTTCCAGATCAGTATGTTTATAGAATTCACACCATCCAGTTATGGCAGATGGATAAATAGAGGCCGTGGTAATAATGGTAATTTCCTAATACCAAGATAGATTACATTCACATCCAACTGGTGAAATAGCGCAGTGGAAACCATGCATATGAGTATTAGAAATCAGGGAGTGTGAAGTCAAAGTAGGAACATGATAGGGCAAGATTAGAAAATAAGAGAGAAGCATGAAAAATTTTGAAGACAGATGTACTGAAATAAACCGAACTTTTTACAAATTTTCAAAAAGAGCAAGAAACATACAACTATGGTGCTTTCCCAACCATTAACCTTAAAATTCGGAACTTTATACCAGACAAAAGCTACAAGAGAGAAGGAAAGAAAGAAAGAAAGAAAGCAAATGAGGAAGAATGAAACAGGAATGGGAAGGAAAAAGCAGGAAAGGGGAGAAATACGCCTACCTATTGAGAAGTCAAGAGTAACAAGAAATATGAATTTAAAAAGTGTACATGATTGTAAGCTCAGGATACAACACCAAAGTACTTCGAAGTGAAGTCCATATATAAATCAGAACTGCATCAGTTACAGCATGAGTAAGATTATCACCCAGGCCGAAATCACGATTATCCAAGAAAGCTGTTCTAAGACAGTCATATTCAAACATAAACAATTGAAGCAGTGAGTGAGAGAGTGGGCTATGCCAGAGTTGGGTCGAAG
Source organism: Anabrus simplex (assembly GCF_040414725.1). Taxonomy (NCBI): domain Eukaryota; kingdom Metazoa; phylum Arthropoda; class Insecta; order Orthoptera; family Tettigoniidae; genus Anabrus; species Anabrus simplex. The sequence continues at coordinate 221,663,678 of NC_090272.1, read as the reverse complement.
TGACATATTTAGATCTTTGTGTTTGCTCTAATAATGGCAAAAACATTCCTATTAACATATCATTTATTGTTTACCATTTCAAAGTATACATTTCGAACTCTTTAGGAAAATTATTTACAGGGTGTAATTCCATAATTTAACCGGCTCTTTAGGCCCTTTCCACCTGCAAGCAACCGAACGAAATAACCTTTGCATTACTACCTATAGGATCGCTAACAGTCCTTTATAACAGTCCGGCTCCATGGTTAAGTGGTTAGCGTGCTGGCCTTTGGTCGCAGGGGTCCCGGGTTCGATTCCCGGAAGGGTAGGGAATTTTAACCATAATTGGTTAATTCCCCTGGCACGAGGACTGGGTGTATGTGTCGTCTTCATCATCATTTCATCCTCATCATCACGCGCAGGGCACGTTCGGGAGTCAAATCAAAAGACCTGCACCTGGCGAACCGAAGTCTTCGGACACATCCCGGCACTAAAAGTCATACGCTATTTCATATCATTTTTATAACAAATATTTGGAACTTCAGTTGATTAAAATAATTGAAGTAATTCCAGAGTAAACAAAACATTTCAGTACGGTACCTCTAGATACCAGAGTCTTCCTCCACATCCTCAGCTGTGCTAGAGCCGATATTAAATTTCGTATTAAATATAGTCCTCTATGTGCCACAACTAACGCTCTTCATGCCAGTATCATCTCTTTCTTCTTTGTATACCGTACATCTCTGCAACTGATTTCACAACTGGAATGAACTTTTTTTGAACCTTCTTACTTAGTGACTTACATAAAAGGGATTTTTTTAAGATGGTACATTACTGATTTCTCATCTTCATCACTTAACTTATGCTTCTAATTAGCGTGTTTACCTCTTAGATCCACATGAGGTGATACTGTCGAGCTGGTACATGATGATGATCCTTCGCGTTCAGATTCGCCTCCTTCCGACACATTAACGTGTACTCTAATCCGAAGTTTCTACACACTTTAGCCCGTTTGCACTTATCATAATTTCTAACTCGTTTTTTAGGTTTTTCACAGCGACTCACTATTACTTCTCCTTCACCGTCCGCCATTTTGTACACAACCAACAAGACGTGTTTGAGAATAAGCGCAGTGATTGGCCAGCTCGCATAGCCGACAGACAGCGCACACATTGAATGCTTCTAGCTGCTTGGCATACCTCACTCTCTCGCAGCATAAACGTGAGATGAGTAATTCACAGAAAATATGTTCTTTAAAAAAAAAGGAGCCTACGGAAGTCTTTGATATTTTGCACACTGAAAGATGAATGTAAGCCCTACACAAGGGTACCAATAACTCAATTTTGATAAAATCTCGGCTTAGCCCACTCTCTCACTCACTGCCTCAATTGTAAACACGAATGCGAAGCACTGTTCACGTATAAGCGTGTGTAGGACTCGCCAAGTGCCAGATACCGAACACGCACAGCTCGAAAGAGAGTTGCAACTAAGTTCATGAATGAATAAGTAATTTGAAGGTAGGTATAATCTTGGTCTGGAAATGCCATGCTCCCTATTAAAATTTCAAAGGAAAATCGTTCCTTTTGAAGCTGGAAATTTTACAGGACAGAAATGATTTGTTTGTCATACCTCATCTTGATGTTTGTAGTACTGGCACAGAAAAGACACTCATGTGCACAAGGTCCCAAATGACGGAAACGACATTTAGTGTTCCACTCTCCACACAGGCTAAAGTCCATCTCAATTAATACGGAGAAAGACCTGATTTTTATATGCTAGAGTAGAGGGAAAGTAACTGAGGAGAAATACGTCGGGAATGTTCCAGATATTACGGGAGCATGCGCAGCAAACAAAACAGTATCGTGCTACGTCAACAGGCAAGAAGGTGGTCAGTTGACAGCAGATAGTAAAGCCGGATAGAGCTGAAGTCCGTGCAAAGTATGTGATTTTCAATAAATATATTCGCTGAGGTATTTGAGTCCCAGTTGCAGAGTAAATTACGGCGTGTTATCAAATGAAGGTAAGTCCATATTAGTAATAGAAAGATAAGAGTTATGTGCATGGCGAATTTCGTTGATGGAGATGCCGGTAAAGTGACGAGTCCGTTACACAGTAAAAGCTTTTGAGGAACTTTATTCTATGAAGGCATATGAGTGTATATTATTCATAAGCACAGAACATCCGTAGTTGTGTGCTTCACCTGACCAAGTTCTGGATGAGAATGAACTTCTTAAAATGAAGTGTCCATACTCATGCAGAGATGAAAACGTTTCCTGTGAAAATGTGGAATTCTTGTATGCTCGTGATGTATCAGGAAACCTAGCTATGAAAACTGATCACTCATACTACTATCACATACAAGGGCAGCTGTACTGTGCTGACAGGAGTCTTTGTAGACTTGTAATATAGACCTTCGGGCACATGAAAGTTGTTCTTGTTCATAGGAATGAAGAATTTATTATATATATGATTTCTTCTCTATGACTCTTTCACAGTAACCATCACAAATCATATATCATAAATGAGTTCGTATACTTAGGCAGTGAATAAGAGATGAGTTCATAAACATTGTGAAATACAAGTTTTTCTTGTAATCTTAATGCTGCAACATAATTTACCTTAAGTGAAATCACAATTTAATACATTTATTTTTTACATAATTTCGTTTCTTAAACTTAATTCTTAAAATCATAAGCACCTGTGTTCATATCCTAAAAGGAGCCTATAAATCAATAAGTATAATGGAAATTGCTACACATCACTAGAAGTTCCTTATTTATAGGTATTGTATTATACAACTACAGTTAGTTAAAACTGACTTCACAGTTATTAATCAAGCATCCTTCCCAACAATATTTCTTCTAAAATTGCAGAGCATATAACAAATAAATATGATTTCTGATGACAAGGAAGTATGTGAGGGACTCATTGGAGAATCAGTATTTAATATGTTTTACCCAAGCCTATCAGTCTTTCGATATGTACCCTTTTACTGGCTACTTTCTTGTCTCTTCTTAAAGTTTCACTTGGAAGCCTATTCATTTTCTTAAAAACTATTGAGATGTCAACAGTGACACCATGAGGAACAAGCATATCTTGTATATAAAATCCCTTATCATCCATAATGGAATCACCAAAGTGATTTTTTCCAGAATGTCACTTCTTTCCATCATCTGTCTATCACTAGTTGCACCTCCATAGCATTGTAAAATATATTAAATTAACCCACCTGGTATTGAACCAACCAAAACCTTTACTGTGTTTCTAATTTTTTAGGAGGATAATGTTGCTTGTTGAGCTGTTGGAAGAGATTGTTTTTTGATGGGGCATTCAGTTGAGTATATGATCAAGTGTGTGGTTACATACTTAATTTTAAAATCAGTCGGCATATAAAACTTCACCAGCTGTTTTGAAGGCCATATATCTACTTCTTGCCACTGGAGATACATGCATCTTATCTAAGTGTTAAAAATGTTTGAGAATTGAGGGACAGAAGTAGAAAACATCACATTTCACATAGCTTTATAAACCAGTATAATAGTGCAGCATGTTGTCCTTACCGTGAAAATTATGTATACCGGTAGTGTATGGGACAAATTTGCGCCTAGTTTGGGTAAAGTAAGATACTCTAGAAATTTCACTTTTTAACTGCAGGCCTATTTCTTCAGTCTGTGTTGCAGTACCTGTAGATTGTAGCCTTGCTGTATTTTGGTTAGGGGGATGATCAGTAAGTAGTAAACACCTCTAATTATTCACGAATTGGAAAGGGAGTAATGTCATCAATAACCTCATTCTGGATACTCACAGGAGGTACACAGACACTGCTATCTTTGCCTCCTTGGATTGACAGTAGCTGTCTTCTGTCATGTCTCTCGCTTCGTTTCTTTTCTGCTTCACTGCTCTCCTTTGCTTTTGTCCCTGGCGTTAATTAAGATACCGCCCCAGCATTTGCCTGGTATGAAAATGGAAAACTACGAAAAACCGTCTTCAGGGCTGCCAACAGTGGGCTGGAACCCACTATCTCCCGATTATTATTAATTCGTGTGGCTATTCTTAGCCTAGTGCATTGTAAGACCGGACCTCCAAAAGGTAGTGCAGCATCTGCCGTGTATGGGATCTGAGAGATTTTGTAGTAGAGGATAATGTTGTGTGTGGTGTACGAGTTGCAGGATTGTTTGGGACAGTACAAACACCCAGTCCCCGAGCCAGGGGAAATGACCACTTCAGGTTAAAATCTTCCAGCCGGCCAGAAATGGAACTCGGGGTGTTTTAAACCCAAGGCGACTACTTTGAACCTTCACCCGAATTACCGGGAACGAACAGGAAGGATTGCCAGCTACCATCGAGGTATGTCATTGATCAGTATACCAGACAAGGTGTTCACTGGCATTTTCAGAGGGAGGTACGATCAATAATTGTTGAGATTCAGTTGGTTGAAAACCAATGTGGTTTTACATCACTGGGGGGCTGTCAGGTACAGATTTTCATTCTGCGCCAGGTAAACGAAAAATGCTACGGGATGAACAAAGACGTTCACTTACCAAGGGAGATGTGCAATAAATATTCTATTTCTTTGAAATCATTTAAGAAAAGGCTAAGAAAACAACAGATAGGGAACCTGCCACCTGGGCGACTGACCTAAATACAGATCAGGATTGATTGATTGATTGATTGATTGATTGATTGATTGATTGATTGATTGATTGATTGATTGATTGATTGATTGATTGATTGATTGATTGATTGATTGATTGATTGATTGATTGATTGATTTGTGTTTCGTGGAACTAGAAAAGCCATATAACAGAGTACCTAGGGAAAGGGTGTTAGTCGTACTGAGGTCTTATGGAATTGGGAGATTATTGCAGTCAGCTATGGATATTTATGTCGACAATCGGACGGCAGTGGGATTTGATGGTAGAATGAGTTCGTGGTTCAAAGTACTCACAGGGGTTAGACAAGGCTGCAATCTTTAACTTTTGTTGCTCATAGTTCACATGCATCATCTACTGAAAGGTGGAAATGTAGCGACCAGTCTAGCCTATGCAACAACTTGGTTTAAAGGCAGACTGTGTCGAAAGCCTGCAATCTACTATCTTGAAATTCTAATACGTACAATGAGTATGATATGAAAATTCGCCTTTCCAAGACTAAAATCTTAGGCATTATACGCGGCTTCTAACCAACCGCGGATTCTAACTCAGTGCCGGTTCTTGGCAAGCGCCACAAGATGGCGGTATCATGGCAAATGCTGTGGCTCTAAGGTGGATGAAGCGTAGTTCTACGGTTGACTGCCCTTCCCTGCTTAGATTAAACAAATACGTGTGCCGGTTCTGATTCACAAAAATGGCGGCGTTCTAGTAAACTTGCTGTGATTCTAAGGTGGAAGAAGCGCACTTTTACGGTCGAATGGCGTTATCCGAGGCCTAATTGTACGGCCGGCTGCCCTTCCCAGTTTGCGTTCGTGGAATTGATTACGGCTGGTTGCCCTTCCCTGTATAGGTTTATGGACACTTATTAGTTCGACACTTCGCTGCCGATCTCTGTTCGTGTTTATGAAGAAATAATTCCGTACAGGAACGAAAAAAAGCTCAAGGCACACTGTTTCCGAGATATTTGCCCTATTTAACCCTTAACACAAAAATATGTATAGCTGTTAAAAAGTTTAACATACGAACTTGATTATGTTTTTGCCTAAAATTAAGTCTTAAGGACCACTTGAATGTAAGAGGATCAGGACGGGTGTGACGGGGTGAAAACAGTTATTTTAAACATTACGTACCGGGCGAGTTGGCCGTGCGCGTAGAGGCGTGCGGCTGTGAGCTTGCATCCGGGAGATAGTAGGTTCGAATCCCACTATCGGCAGCCCTGAAAATGGTTTTCCGTGGTTTCCCATTTTCACTCCAGGCAAATGCTGGGGCTGTACCTTAATTAAGGCCACGGCCGCTTCCATCCAACTCCTAGGCCTTTCCTATCCCATCGTCGCCATAAGACCTATCTGTGTCGGTGCGACGTAAAGCCCCTAGCAAAAAAAAAAACATTACGTCTTGTATGGTTAAAGAACAGAATGTTATACTTACGATATTCCTGAGACATGCAGCTGGAACGCAAATACGAAGACAAGTGAAGCACTTGCTGGATGAAACGCACAGGTAGCTTGCTTGGTACCAGTTTGTGTGGCATAGCAAGAATGTAGGCTACTGGTGAAGAACAGACATATGCTCAATGTATGGGTAGCTCTGTAGATAAATACACATGCAACAGAGGAGATGATTGCTAGGAGAAGTAGCGAACTTGATTTAAAAATAGGGAGGAGAGGCAAGATGAAATGGTGATCTTAATTATAAGAAAATAAATAAGCTGTCTGAAGCATATTGCTGTTGACGGAATATGTAGGGCCTAGAGCAGGGCCTCTCAAACGCCCAAAATCTCACGCGTGCAGATAGAGGCGCAAGAGCTCCGTGCACTGTGCATCGCTGCCGCTCGGCATGGCTCGGATCAACGCTTCGTCTCTGGGCTACTCGGCTAAGCTCGGCTCAACTCGCCTATGCTCGGCTCAAGTCAGCCTGGATTTGGAGCGCTACGGCGCAAGTGGGGCAGAGGGAGACAGGCGGAGCGAGCGAGACAGGCGTGAGGAAAGAGAGAGTAAGCGCTATTGCTCCGAATCGAGGAGTGAGGGGTCTGCACTCTGGTCAACCAAGCCAAGTCGTCTCTTGCACCGTGCACAGTGCATGCACCACGCGCATGCACCCTGAGAGGCCCTGGCCTAGAGTGCTGTCGGTCTTGACGAGGGAAGTGTTTCTCTGCAGACCGTTTCAGCATGACGATACAATAACGCACTACACACAAGAATGGCATATACACAGTTACGTCTAATGCGACGACAGAACAGTAAGTCTACTATAGAACAAGTAACAGGCTTACCTTTTGAAGATTATCCAGGGCAACAACATTGCAGTATTACACAACATAGACCTGGTTTGAGGAGGATTTACTAAACATCGAATCATACATCCACACAACACACGAGTGAAGTGAAAACGAACCTGAAAAATGAAAAGTTTAAATGAAAATTCAAAACGTCACAAAATATGAAATTAAAAGGCACAACGCGCCTTTTCCTTGTTGAAGGTCACCAATGCTCAATCACTACTGATCTGCATTTAGGGCAGTCGCCCAGGTGGCAGATTCCCGAGCTCGAAAGCTGCAGTCGCTTAAGTGCGGCCAGTGTCCAGTATTCGGGAGATAGTAGGTTCGAACCCCACTGTCGGCAGCCCTGAAGATGGTTTTCCGTGGTTTCCCATTTTAACACCAGGAAAATGCTGGGGCTGTACCTTAATTAAGGCCACGGCCACTTCCTTCCCACTCCTAGCCCTTCGCTGTCCCATCGTCGCCATAAGACCTATCTGTGTTAGTGCAACGTAAAGCAACCAGCAAAAGCCCAGAACAAATCGAGGTGTTTTTCTTTGGAATTTTTCCAATTCTTGAATCAAGTAATCTTGGTGAGGGTCCCATTCACTGGAACCATACTCTAGTTGGAGTCTTACCAGAGACTTATATGCCCTCTCCTTCACATCCTTACTAGAACCCCTAAACACCCTCATAACCATGTGCAGAGATCTGTATCCCTTATTTACAATCCCATTTATGTGATTACCCCAATGAAGATCTTTCCTTATATTAACACCCAGGTACTTATAATGATTCCCAAAGGGAACTGTCAGTGTGTCAACAGTGGTCTCACAACAGCACAAGAAATCACTCGCGGGGGTAGTGGAGGTAATAGATGTACCTGTTTCTCCTCATACAACCTACCAAGAGCGACGAGAGGGGCGATGTTTGATGCGCCTTCTACCGATAGAGCTGTAGTCGCAGATGGTGAATAGTGTTGCTGCTGGCTCAGGGTTGACATCCACGTGATGGTCTTTCACACGAGGATCGAGCAGGGGTGGTGCGGACTGGGGAGGTGATGTACGACATATCGACTGCGCTATCTGGGATGTTGATAAATTGCACCGGAACAGTAGGCAATGCATTACCGTCAAAATGCTCCATGGAATGCTCACTAGCATTCCCCCAGAGTACAGACGAAGTCTATGAATAAATCGTAAACTTCCTTGTCCATACTGTTAAAGATCGGTTGGTGCTCTTGGTCGAACCTAGCAGCAGCAAGGTTTGGCTCTCGAGATCGGCGAGGATAATTAATTTGTCAATGTACTTGAGGAAGGCTGGTGGGATGTTAAATACTTGCGCTGCTATGGGGAGAGTAGCGTGAAGCGACTTTACTCGCTGACAATTCAACCAGATTTGGTGAGTACAGGATAGTAGATATAAGTGCGCAGAATTCCTCAGCATGCGGGTGGTATGGGATAAAAAAGCTCTTGAGAACGAAGGGTATTGACTCGCTCCTCTGAGCGACAAGCTTTGTTGGTGATGAGTCACGATTATCTTATAGCATTTATCAAGTTAAATGGTTTACGAACTATGAATATTTTGTGTTAAGGGTTGAAAAATGTACTGTCGTTAAAAAACAAATTTCGATTCTAAATAATGGCAGGGAGGGATTCAGTTAGGTGGAAATTTAGTGAGCTGACGACTTGGGCATAATATCAGATTGTGCCGAAAGCCTGCAGTCTAATATCTTGGAACCTGAAAATAGGTGCAATGAGTATGGTATGAAAATTAGCCTTTCGAAGACTAAATCGATGTCAGTAGATAAGAAATCCAAGAGAATTGAATGTCAGATTGGGGATACAAAGCTAGAACAGGTCGATAATTTCAAGTATTTATGTTGTTTGTTCTCCCGGGATGGTAATATAGTGAGATTGAATCAAGGTGTCGTAAAGCTAATGCAGTGAGCTCGCAGTTGCGATCAACAGTATTCTGTAAGAAGGAAGTCAGCTCCCAGACGAAACTATCTTTACATCGGTCTGTTTTCAGACCAACTTTGTTTTACGGGAGCAAAAGCTGGGTGGACTCAGGATATCTTATTCATAAGTTAGAAGTAACAGACATGAAAGTAGCGAGAATGATTGCTGGTACAAACAGGTGGGAACAATGGCAGGAGGTTGCGCGAATTGAGGAGATAAAGGCTAAGTAATGAAATCAACTGATGAAATTTTCACATAAACAGGGTGCGTTGGTGTGGTACTGTGAGGCGAATGGAGTATGATATGTTAGCTGGGAGAACAATGGATTCAGTCATGGAGGGCAAGAGAAGTAGAGAGAAACAAAGACAACGATGGTTAAACTCAGTTTCTAATGATTTAAAGATAACAGGTATGGAATTATACAAGGCTAGACAACTGGTTACACATAAAAGAACCTGGAGGCGTTTAGTAACATCACAGAGGCTTGCAGACTGAACGCTGAAAGGCCTGTGTATGCATGTTGCGTATTCAGCCCGAAGGCCGGTTTGATCCTCTACAGCCCCACCAACAGCTGTCATACAGTCTTTAATGATAATGTATGTATGTATAAGAAGCTAATGCTTAAACAAACCAATTCTTACGTTTTGATGTAGCCTATTTTTTCCAAACAAGCAATTTTCACACACACACACACCCACACACACACCCTTCGCAACCCCTCTTAACCGCTCACCTGCCAGATCTCCTCGAGACTAAAATTTGGGTAAAGGAATCATGTTCGTACATCAGACGGTTTAAGAGCTGTAAATATGTTTGTGTTAAGGGTTAAATAAGCTAAATATCTCGGAAACTGTGCGTCCTAGAGCTTGTTTTTTGCCCCCCTATTCGGAATTATTTCTTAATAACCACAAACAGAGATAGGCAGCCAACCGTCAAACTAATAAGTATCTATAAACCCACACAGGGTAGGGCAACCCTATGTACAACTAAGCATCATCCATAAACTTAAACAGCGAAGAACATCACTATACAACCTGGCGCCGTTATTGTTCCCAAACAGGGAAGGGCAGCCAGCCGTAACTCCAGTCCTTAGATAAGGCCAGTCGACCGTAAAACTGCCCTTCATCCACCTTAGAGTCATAGCACGTTTGTTAGGAAGAAAGGGACAGGGGAAGGGCACAGAGGGGGTGGGGGACAGTCACTTCGCCGGCATCTTGTGCACTACTAGGGTGAAGTACTGTAGAACACCCGCATAATAATTCCCCAACTCCATTAAACTACTTAAACTGATGTCAGCAGGGAAGACACCAAAGAGAATTGAATGCCAGGTTGAGAATAAAATACTTGAGAAGGTAGATCGTGTCAAGTATTTATGAAGTGTAGGCCTATATGCCTTTGCTGGCGAACCTAGTGTTTACAGTGCACTATGTCTTCTTGTATTGGCTAGAACAGTTTTGTTCTCATCCACGGCACTGACAATGTGAAAGTGACTGAGGTATAAGCGATGCTAGTAATGCCATTCCGTATGCAGTCAGTCCCTGCTATGAATGATGTGAAAATGTTGATCGTGAGGCCGGTTGGTGTATGCATTTCAGTGGGTTTGGCAGGCTGATTTGTAATAGCAACTCCTGCCTCAGTGAGGAAAGCAACGCGAAACCCTCATTCCAGATTTCCCTAGTACGCCTCTTCAGTGATCATCTATGACAGCTAATAGTGGAGCTGTTGATGATACAACCAGGCAACCACATATACAGGAGGTGTGTTCTCCCAGGATGGTAATATAGCAAGTGAAATTAAATGGCGTATGACTTTTAGTGCCGGGAGAGTCCGAGGATAAGTTCGGCTCGCCAGATGCAGGTCTTTTGATTTGACTCCCGTAGGCGACCTGCGCGTCGTGATGAGGATGAAATGATGATGAAGACGACACATACACCCAGCCCCAGTGCCAGCGGAATTAACCAATTATGGTTAAATGGTTAAAATTCCCAACCCTGCTGGGAATCGAACCCAGGACCAAAGGCCAGCACGTTAACCATTTAGCCATGGAGCCGGATAGTATAGCAAGTGAGATTGAATGAAGTTGGAGTAAAGCTAATGCAGTGAGCTCGCAGTATTCTGTAAGTAGGAATTAAGCTCCGTATGAAACTATCTATGCACCGGTCTGTTTTCAGACCAACTTTGTTTTATGGGAGTGAAAGCTGCGTGGACTCGGACTATCTTATTCAAAGCTAGAATTAGCAGACTTGCAAGTAGCGAGAATGATCGCTGGTAGTAAGAATGGCTGGAGGGTACGCGGAATGAGGAGACAAAGGCTAAATTAGGAATGAACTCAATTGATGAAGTTGTATGCATAAACAGGGTGCGGTGGTAGGGCCATATGAGGCGAATCAGTGTTTCCTGGCAGAATAATGGACTCCGTTAAAGAGGGCAAAAGAAGTAGAGGAAAACAAAGCTAACGATGGTTAGACCCAGTTGGCCACGTGCGATTGTGTCTTTTATCATCCCCTGGGTCGATGACGTCAAGCTCTCCCCCTGTGATTCCGACATGTGGAGGGAGAAAAAACGACCCCCCCGAGTGTCTCGACCAGTATTTATATAAGCGATCGCCGACCTCACGGTACACACAGTAGTGCGCCAGCGAGCAGTCTCATACTCAGCCCGCAGATACAGCACATCATAAAGGTGAATAATTTATCAAAATTAAATTATCCAATTAACAATCTAGTGTTCGCAATATCACAATTAATAAATTGTTGAACAAAAAAGAGATTTCTTAATTTTGTTCGCAAGTTGATTTACGTCACGCACACACAGATAGATATTATGGCAAAAATGGGGTAGGAAAGGAGTAGGGGTGGGAAGAAAGCGACCGTGGTCTTAATTAAGGTACAACCCCAGAATTTGCCTGGTGTGAAATTCGAAAACTAGGGGAAGCTAGAAAGATTTTTCTTACACTAGATGTAAAATAATGCAAATATGATTTTGTAGAAAAATCATCAATTTGATTATGATGGAGATGGGATATACGAGTTTCTTTCATATTTCCCGAAATTAAGAGGGTATCACGAAGTAATTGCACTACAAAAGTGTTGAAGAAGGAACGCGTAAAGAATATCTGTATAAGTATGTTTAGGATTTTTTATATAGGAAATGTACATCTCGTGATCCGAAGTTCGATTCTGGCTGGGGGTAGTCGACTTTTGAGGGACGCACAACAATCATAACTCTCCATGTCTTTGATATGCATATGTCCCTTGGGAAAGTTAAATTAATAATTAATGCATTTTTAAAAATATTTCGCTCTCCAACTTATCTCGTACACATTAAGAGGAAGTTTCACTTGAACAAGTTTCTAGTACTGTGCTTAGGAATGTTATTGGTATTGCATGGCTATTTACCACTTACTATTATTACTGTCTCTGATAAGTCAGCGTTTTGGGGACCCAGATTCGATTCCCGGCCGGGTAGGGAAACTTTAATCTTTGACGATTAACTCCCTTGGCTCGGGATGTCATGTTTATGCAGTTTCCAACACTCCTGCAACTAACACACCGCACAGACACAGATATGTCTTATGACGACGATGGGTTGGAAAGGGCTACGAGTGGGAAGGAAGCGGACGTGGCCTTCATTAAGATACTGTCCCAGCATTTGCCTGGTGTGAAAATTGGAGACCATGGAAAACCACCTTTAGGGCTGCTGACGGTGGGTTTCAAACCCACTATGTCCCGACTGCAACCTCACAGCTGCGTGCCTCTAAGCGAACGGCCATATTTCTCGGATTATTATTATTATTATTATTATTATTATTATTATTATTATTATTATTATTAGTAGTAGTAGTAGTAGTAGTAGTAGTAGTAGTAGTAGTAGTAGTAGTAGTAGCAAATTCTCCCAATATTGGATGACGTTAAGCAAATAATTCAATCATTTCTTCTGTGGGTTCTTCATTCTTTCCGAGAAGGCTTCTTTACGTTCTTCCGACCACTTTGATCTGTACTGTTTTTGTTGCGGTTGCTCTCATGTAGCCTCCCAGCTGTTTGTTTTTTTGTCTATAGATGCCTCTTTCTAGAATGTCTGTTGAACTTACGTTTGATTTTTTGAGGTCCTTCGAAGTTCTTAAGCGAGGTTACATAATCTATTAACCTTTTTGCCAAGCGACATTCTGGTAATCTTGTGAAGAATTTCACTCGTCAGTTCCGATGTTTCAGAACTTTTCTGTTGTTTTCTGTGACAGTCTTGGGTGTGTCTTGCTCCTAACATATTCCCAATGATCTTCCTCTCTTCTTGTTTGATATCTTCAAGTTCTTGTTTCCTGTTGAGTGCCAATGCTTCACTTGCGTAAAGAACTGTTGGTTTTATGACTGCATTTTAATGCCGAATTTTTTAATGGATATAATTTTTTGTAGATGTTTCTGATTAATCTTTATTCATTTTTTTGTTGTGAGATCTTTTAAGGCCTGTCGTTTCTATAAATTCCCCGAGGTAATTAAAGTATGGGACCCTGTCAATTGTACCATATCTGTCTTTGAACATACGAATTTAGTTTTCTCGAAAGATATCTATAGTACCATCTTTTTTCTGCACTTTCTTTATCTCATCCTCTGTCAGTATCACCAGATCATCTGAAAAATCTTCTGGCTCCATGGCTAAATGGTTAGTGTGCTGGCCTTTGTTCACAGGGGTCCAGGGTTCGATTCCCGGCAGGATCGGGAATTTTAACCTTCATTGGTTAATTTCCCTGGCACGGAGGCTAGGTGTGTGTGTGTGTCATTTTCATCATCATTTCATCCTCATCACGAGGCGCAGGTCGCCTAAGGGAGTCAAATCAAAAGACCTGCACCTGGCGAGCCGAGCCCTCCTGGGATCTCCCGGCACTCAAAGTCATACGCCATTTCATCTGCAAAAGCGAGGTATGGTATGTAGAGGTTATATTTGGGAAAGCCCAATCGGATTGGCTTCCAAAACTCATTTTTCTTAAGTTCTCTCTCCCATTCTTCCTTAACCTTGTCTAGGACCGAATAGGAGAGGGTCCATCACATTGTCTTACACCTGTCTGAATGACGAAGGGTTCTGAGATATCAGTTTAGATTTCGTGCCAGTCCGGGTTTGCTTTATGAGTACTCGAGTACCCTCTTTTCTAGAATTTGGAACAGTGAGGGCCTGTCGATCTAATCGTAAGCCTTTTTGAAATCTATAATTGTGCATACGAGGGTTTTTGTCTGAGAACTCACATTTTTTGCATGGTTTTGAGATTAACATTTATTATTATTATTACTATTATTATCGTTTCATCCACCTGTGGGTTGCGATTGCACAATTTCCATCATTTTCTCAAGTTCTCTATGTCTTCCCTCTTTCGCCACTACTCCTTCATTCGTTTGTCTTACTCGTTCTTGTGCCGAGAATACTCTGCTTTTCCTTGTTTTCTCGTCGGACAGATACTTCACCTCCTCAACCTTTCTCCTGAAGACTTCTCTGTTTGATACGTCTTCTCCTCTGATTCCACACTTTTCTAGATTCCGATGGACTTCTTCCACCTACAGACTTGAGTTTTCCTGTTCTCATGGAAAGTGAGAAGCCTGCTGGCGAGCTTTTTTGGTTCCATCCTTTAAATATGTCCATAGAAAGCCATTCTACTTGTCTTCATTGTGTTGTGACAATCAGCTGGTACTTCGGCTTGCGTGCAACCACATCCGCGTAAGCACTAGGTAACTACCCGGAGCTAGACACCGATATACGGGGTTGGCTAGACTGATTTTCAGCGACTTCTCGCCTTCGACTGAGATGCTATCTATCATTACACGTATGAACCTCATTTCGATTGTCTTATTTTCCTGTTTTTGCATCTGCTGGTTATCACAAACAAGGCTATTTAAACCGAGCTCGATAGCTGCAGTCGCTTAAGTGCGGCCAGTATCCAGTATTCGGGAGATAGTAGGTTCGAACCCCACTGTCGGCAGCCCTGAAAATGGTTTTCCGTGGTTTCCTATTTTCACACCAGGCAAATGCTGGGGCTGTACCTTAATTAAGGCCACGGTCGCTTCCTTCCCACTCCTAGCCCTTTCCTGTCCCATCGTCGCCGTAAGACCTATCTGTGTCGGTGCGACGTAAAACAACTAGCAAAAAAAAGGCTATTTAAAAAAAATAAGGGGAGTCTGCAGAGTTATTTATGTCAAGCTTTCGTGAGGTTAATCTTTGAGGTTCAAAATCAATACCTAATCGGGCTTTAAATCTCCAGATTTTTAATGTTTTCTTACGCCAGTTATAAGTTGTCATGTAAGGCAGCGTTTCGGAAAGTATTCTCGCAGTAGAGTGGTCATGGCGCTCGCTCCGAAGTACGAGGAACGCAGATTCCCTTTGTCTTTTTAATTTAAAGTCAAACTTATTTTTGCTCCCTGCCGTTGCTTTTAACTCTCTTTTACGTCCTTCGATATACGTATATAAACACATATTCCTTATAGACTTTATGCCTTTGAGCATTCTACTTGCAGGCTTCTGTGAATTGATTAGTTATATCCACAATCCTTCACGCTGCTACTTTAAATAATATTGTAATTAAACATTTTCTTCTTCTTTATCTTTTTACCTTTAAGGGTCGGTATTTCCCTCGGACTCAGCGAGGAATCCCACCTCTACCGCCTCAAGGGAAGTGTCCTGGAGCTTCAGACTATGGGTCGGGGGATACAACTGGGTAGGATGACCAGTGCCTCGCCCAGGCGGCCTCACCTGCTATGCTGAACAAGGGCCTTGCGTGGGGGGGGGATGGGAAGATTGGAAGGGATAGGCAAGGAAGAGGGAAGGACGTGGCCGTGGCCTTAAGTTAGGTACCATCTCGGCATTTGCCTGGAGGAGAAGTGGGAAACCACGGAAAACCACTTCCAGGATGGCTGAGGTGGGAATCGAACCCACTTCTACTCAGTTGACCTCTCGAGGCTGAGTCGACCCCGTCCCAGCCCTCGTACCACTTTTCAAATTTCGTGGCAGAGCCTGGAATCGGACCCGGGCCTCCGGGGGTGGCAGCTAATCACACTAACCACTACACCAGAGAGGCGGACCTCGATTTTAATACTAAGTCATATTTGCCAAAAACAATGTTATAGTGGCATATTTTTGTGATAGCACAATTGCCTTTTTCGATCTTCAAGTTTTTTTTACATTATTTATGCCGAAAATGGCCCCAAGGTGAAGGAGTACCCTGACTGCCTCTTACACGGCAAACCCGGGTTCGATTGCCGACCTGTTCAGTGATTTTTACCTGGACCTGAGGGCTGGTTCGAGGACAACTCAGCCTAGGTAATTACAATGGAGGAGCTAACTGACGGTGAGATAGCGGTACCGGTGAATAACGGCCGAGAGGATTCGTCGTAGCAGCTACACGACTCTTCGTATTCCCCAGGTCTTCGGGCTAAGCAGGCCAAGGCTGTTTGAGTCTGTTGATGCATGGGGTTCGGTTTGGCGCGGACAGTGCCATGTGATTCTGTTGGTGGTCGGCAATTTTGAATTTCTCGTTAGAAAAATTTCCTGGTTAAATGAAGTTTGAAGGTGACAGGTTTCACGTGCTGTACAGAATGTACAAAATAATCTTAGCAATATATCTAATTTGCTGCGGATCATTTTGCAGAATAGAAACATTTTCTAAGCAATTTTTGGACAATATTTAATTTATTTTGCATCATTTTTCCAATATTATAAGTTAAGTCATGTTTCAGTAGTTTTATTGTAGAGGGATACGGTCCGACTCCTTCGCTGAATGTTCAGCACTGAGGCCTTGAGTTCAGAGGGTGCCGGGTTCGATTTCGGGCCGGGATTTTAATCGCGTCTAATTAATACTTCTGGCTCAGGAGCCTGGGTCTTTGGGTTTATCCAAACAATTTTCTCTTCATATTCATACAATACTCTTCACAACCAACCACCACAAAACACGCAATAGTGATTACATCCCTCCATATAGGGTTGGCGTTAGGAAGGGAATCCGGCCGTAAAACAGAGACAAATCCACTTGTGTTACACAGTTCGCAACAGCGATCCCACGCATGTATGACAGACGATGGGGAATCCGTGTTCCAAGAGTTATTATGTCATAGAAATATGAGCCTTAATAATAATAATTGCAGTAAGAATAATAAATTATCCTTCCTGAAGGAAACCGTTAATTTATTGTGAATATTACATTATTCAAACTATTTAGACATTTTTATTCATGAAATTACCAATGATGTCTCAATGGAGCAGCAGTGGAAAACGTATTGGAAAGGTGTGACAACCTAACTGACGAGCGCAGTGCCACATCGGGGCGAAACGTTGGTAATTTCACAATTGGAAAGACCTAAAAAGCTTGAATAATAATAAAAATAGTAATAATAATATTATTAATAATAATAATTATAATAATAATAATAATAATAATAATAATAATAATAATAATAATAATAATAATATCTTGAAATGTTGTGCCATCATGCTTTTTGACTTGACTTTGCTTTGGACGGGTACCCATCCTTTTACAACTAGGGTTGTTAGCCCTAGAGGTTGCCTCAAGATGTTTTCTGGCTTCTGATCATTTACCAATCTTCGCCGTAACCCTGGCAAGGGACCAGTTTCTTTTTTTCAGGGTGGTATTTTATTTCCCTACTACCCTCTGACTCTGCTGGCGGCAGAGCCAGCGAGCTTCCCCAATTCCAATGGGACGCGCCCGATGGAGGTAACCGGTAAATCCCCACACGGGGGAAACCAACTACAGTCCATTGAGAATAGGAACCAAATCCAAGGGGATCACAACAGACTGCTTAGCATTTGCCGATGATATTGCTGTTCTCTCAAACGACATAGAAACCGCTAGAGCTCAAGTTGAAATTTTAAAGGAAATTGCCGAACAAACTGGTTTGCAGATATCGTTTGAGAAAACAGAAGTAATGACTAACATGAAAGAGGCTCCACCAAAACTCCATACAAAATACGGGGACATCACCCGAGTAGACAAATTCAAATACCTGGGTGAAATCATCATGAAAAATGGACTGGACAAAGAAGCACTTCAGGAGCGAGTACGAAAACTGGAAATAGCCTACCAAACATCCCGCACAATCTACAACAAAAAATGCCTTTCCCAAAACACCAAGATACGTCACTATGAAACAGTTCTGAAGCCAGTTGTTCTATATGCAGCCGAAACCCTGTCTCTAAATGCCAACAAAGGACTCCTTGAAGAACTGGAGAAAAGAGAACGCAAAATTATGAGAGGAATCTTGGGATCAAAGTACAGAAATGGAATCCATCCAAAGGGATCCAACAAGGAAGTCTACAGCAAAATAGAGAAAATTACCGACACAATCAGAAAAAGACGGGCACGATTTTACGGTCATCTGAAAAGAATGGACGGAAGAAAGTTAACTAAAGAAATCTTTCACTTTTCTGATTCAAACCCCAAAACCACAATTCCCTGGTTTAGAAATACCAAAGAAGACCTGCAAATGCTACATATCTCAGCTGAAGACGCCCTTAACAGAGATCTCTTCCGCAAGAAAATATTGACGAACGGGCTAAACCGAGACGAGCAACCGAAGAGAAGACACGGTGCCCCTTGGACAGAGGAGCGTAAGCAGGCCCACTCACAAAGAATGAGGGAAATTTGGGCTCTAAAGAAGGCCAAGTTCAGTGTCAAATGCAACAAGACTTAACGTGGTCCTTGATGGCCCCAGCGAATTATATACATATAATAGTATCTTGGGCCCAATCCTGACTGAAACTGTCTGGAAACTTCGGAACAACAATGAAGCCTACAAAAATGTGGAGAAAATTTCAGAGACCATGAAGAAGAGGAGTGTATCATTTCTCGGACATCTGTACAGAATTGAAAAAAGCAGACTAACCAAAAAAGGTTATTCAACTATGTGCGGAACCAGAAGACATGGACGGCATAAATTAAGGAAGTTCGTAAATATTTAGAGAAGTCCAACATCCAGAAACTTCAGATGATAGACAGGAAAACATTTCGGACCATAATTCAAAATTTGGAAGGGTTTGAAGTCGAAAGAACTGCAAAGGCGGGAAGAGCCTGGACGGATGAACAGAAGAAACAGCATAGCGCTCATATGAAGGAGAACTGGAAGAAGAGGAAATTTCAGACAAAGAAACAAATAATTGCAGTATGAACATAGGTGGTCAATTCGCAAATAATAATAATAATAGCAAAGTCAACTCCGTAAAGGTCATGAAGGTCCTTGGAGGGGTGGAAGGTAAAGGCTTCCACTAACCGTAACCTCGGCACTTGATGGGGTAGAGTGGTTAGCTTTACCTCCGGCCGCCTTTACCCCAGAAATGAGCACCATACTCATTTTTGGTGTAGGTTGAGTGAACCTCAGGGCCATGAGTACTTTCAGAAGTAGAAACTACGAGTATTTATGTGCGAATAAGCCATGTAAGACTACGCAAAGTACTGAGAAGTGTATATTTGCCTTCCTTTGTGCCCATATTTATTTAGTTCTCTTACGGTGGGCTTTCTTTCTGTCTTCAGACCAGGTTGTTCCAATCTTATTCTTCTTCTTCAACTTGCCATTTAGGAATTTGGGATCTGAAGATTACCCTGTTTTGGACTTCTGCTGGTGTAATTCCTGCCTGTTTCAAATCGGTTTTGACTTTGCCAATCCATGTCATGTCCGTATTGGCTTCACTTCTATTGTCATAGAATACAACGATTTCTTTGGTAATTCTGTATGGATGAATTATTTTAAAAATACCCTAGAATCTTAACCTGCGTTTTCTAATTTCACTGTGAATATTTGTGTATGGTTTGATTTCATGTCTGCCTCTAAGTCGGTATTATTCGGCGGTGAACTTTGGGTCTAGAAGTTTTCTAACGATTTTGCATTCCTTTTTGTTCCGGCTCTATGGCTAAATGGTTACCGTGCTGGCCTTTGGTCACAGGAGTCCCGGGTTCGATTCCCGGCAGGGTAGGGAATTTTAACCTTAATTGGTTAATTTCTCTGGCACGGGGACTGGGTGTGCGTGTCGTCTTTATCATCATTTCATCCTCATCACGATGCGCAGGTCGCCTACGGGAGTCAAATCAAAATACCTGCACCTGGCGTGCCGAAGATGTCCTCGGACACTCCCGGCACTAAAAGCCATACGCCATTTCATTTCATTTTGCGTTCCTTTTTCTCAGTGTTTTCAATATCTGCTTTCCTGTATAACATTAGCGTTTCTGATCCATAACGACATTCTGGTTTAATGGATGTAGTGTATTGTCTTAGTTTTGTGTGCTTGGAGGTTTTTTATTATTATTATTATTATTATTATTATTATTATTATTATTATTATTCTTGCGTTCCGGCCTTCTAAGGACCACGTTACAATTTCAATTGTTCCTCCTTAGTTGTTCTTTCTTTTTCTTCCAGTATTCTTTCTTTGTTTCACTGTGTTTCTTTTTCCTGTCTTCAGTCCACTTTGTGCCTGTTTTTCTTCCTGCCTCCCTTGGAATCCTTCCATTTGTAAGACTTTCTTCCTAAAAATCTTTCTTTCCAATAATTCTTCTTCTAGTATGTTGTTCCTTTCCAGGTCTTTCTTGACTTCTTGAATCCAGGTGGTAGTTGATTTCTTTTCCAAAAGGTACTTGAAGATTCGTTTAGTTAGTCTATTGTCATCCATTCTGTGAATGTGTCCAAGAAATAGCAATCTCCTTTTTCTTTGTTTCTGATTTGTTTTCTACGTTCTGGTAAATTTCATTGTTACTTCTTAATTTCCAAATCTCTGCAATTCTTAGAGGACCTAATATTTTCCTTATAATTCCTCTCTCAAATATTTCTAATTTATCAAGCTCGTAGTTCAGTGCTAGACATTCGCTGGCATAAAGGCATTCTGGTTTCACTACTGTGCTGTAGTGCTTTATTTTAAGTTTTCTTGATAAGCACTTTTTGTTGTAAGTATTCTTAGTTATACCGTACGCTCTTTCCATCTTTTGTATCCTCTCCTCTATAGCAGATTTTTCTAAACCATTTTATTGAATTGTCTCACCCAAATATTTGAATTTCTTTACCTTTTCTATTTGACCAATATCCGTTACTAAAAGCTTTGGAGCACTTTTTATATTCGTCAAAAATTTTGTTTTCTCGGCAGAGATTCTCAAGCCTGTCATGTTGGCTGTCTTTTCAAGGAGATTGGCTTGCATTGCTGCATCTGTAAGGCTTTCTGAAAGTATGGCAAAGTCATCTGCAAATGCTAGGCAATTTATTGCAACACCTTTGTTCTTCTTCCCCAGCATGAGTGGCAATATTTTAGATTCTTTCAGTTTTTCATTCCAAATTCTTACAATTTTCTCCATTACACAATTGAAAAGGAGTGGAGATAGACCATCGCCCTGCCCAACACCTGTATTTATTTTGAAAGGTCGAGATACTTCACCCATAAATTTTACTTTCGAGATAGTGTCTGTAAGTGTTTCACGAATTAGGTTTGCCAATTTAGTTTAAACTCCAAATTATATTATTATCATGTATTTGCTGTTCACGTCCGCCTCTGTGGTGTAGTGGTTAGCGTGATTAGCTGCCACCCCCGGAGGCCCGGGTTCGATTCCCGGCTCTGCCACGAAATTTGAAAAGTGGTACGAGGGCTGGAACGGGGTCCACTCAGCCTCGGGAGGTCAACTGAGTAGAGGTGGGTTCGATTCCCACCTCAGCCATCCTGGAAGTGGTTTTCCGTGGTTTCCCACTTCTCCTCCAGGCGAATGCCGGGATGGTACCTAACTTAAGGCCACGGCCGCTTCCTTCCCTCTTCCTTGCCTATCCCTTCCAATCTTCCCATCCCTCCACAAGGCCCCTGTTCAGCATAGCAGGTGAGGCCGCCTGGGCGAGGTACTGGTCATACTCCCCAGTTGTATCTCCCGACCAAGAGTCTGAAGCTCCAGGACACTGCCCTTGCGGCGGTAGAGGTGGGATCCCTCGCTAAGTCCGAGGGAAAAACCGAACCTGGAGGGTAAACAGATGATGATGATGATGATGATGATTTGCTGTTCACATTATAACATTTTTGTAGCTTAAGTATGGGTTCCTTCTTAACAAACGAAAATTCCTTCTTAACAAATTTTTGTACCGCTATGATGTCCCTTTAGAGATATTTTTTGTGTGCTCAATAAAATTTGAAGCATATTTTAGGTTGAGATTTGTTATTCCCATTCTTGTCCAGAATTTTTTCAAGGGGTTGAATTGCGTGAACCTCATTAATTGTGGAGGCAGTTGATGGAATGTTTACAGTGCACTAGGTCTTCTGGTATCGGCTAGATCTAATTTGTTCCTGTCGCTGACCTGTCTCAGTCTTATCGTTGACTTTGACAAGTGACTGAAGTATGAGCGATGCTAGTAATGTTATTCCTTATGCAGCTAGTCCTTGTGTGAAAATGTCACTCGCAGGGTCAGTTGGTGCGTGCATTTCGATGGACTAGGTAGACTGATATGAAATAGCAACTTCTGGCTCGGTGAGGAAAGAAACGGCAAACTACCTCACTCCTCATATCTTTAGAATCCCTCTTTCGTGAAGCCTGAGACATCTATGAGAGCTGATGTTGGAGATGAGAATCCAACCAGCCTTCGGGATGAGTACACAACATACAACATAGCCTATACCTGATGGAGGAACAAGGGCTTTTCTATGTTTCTTAGTGTTCGTTCTTTAATCTGTATATCATATATACATGTTACGTCCGACTCTTTGGCTGAATGGTCAGCGTACTGGCCTTCGGTTCAGAGGGTCCCGGGTTCGATTCCCGGCCGGGTCGGGGATTTTAACATTAAATGGTTAATAGCAATGGCTCGGGGCTGGATGTGTGTGGCGAATTCAACATCAGAAATCATCCTGGGTAGGGCCCTCATCTTCACAGACATGCAGGTCGCCTAATAGGCCGTCTACTAGAAAAAGACCTGCACCAGGCCTCTCCGGAGGCCATACACCTTTATATTATTATCTATACATGTTATAAAACAAAGTCCCCCTTATCCATCTTTGTTCATGCGAGCTAATATCTATAACCACAGAACAGATCTTGACGTGATTTTCAGCGTTGTATGGAGCATTGATCGAAGACGAAACATTGACTCACAACAAATAGAAGCAGAGTCTTCCGAGTATATTCTTGGCTGCTTGGAGGAATGATGCTTTTAGCTACGATAGTAGAGGGCCTGGGAGATTAGTAGACAAGCGCGGATTGACTGTTGGGCATGTGAAGTCACAGCGCGCGAGATTTGAAAAGTGGGCATAGCTGGTTGCTGATGGGTTGATGGTGAGGTAGTCGGGGTAAAGAGGGCGTGGTTTGCCGGAGGGGGAGATAGGGATTATGCCTTCTTATTGGCTGTGGTAGGCTTGGATGGGGAAGCTGGGGCGGGGCGATTGCCATTTTCGATCTTGTTGGCTATGGGTCACTATTTTGTTCTGTATTGCATTTATCAACAATGTGTGTGTCGTAGTGTACAGGCGTCTGTGTGTGTTGTGGAAGATAAATATTGCTATAGGATCTAATCTCATAATAGTAAAGAGTTTCGCACAATGTGCATGGAATAATTAATTTTCACAGAACTTTCTTAGAGAGGATCCGCGTCGATTACACCACAGTACGTGATATCTGCCACATGGCCGTCCGCATAGTTCACACAGACACTGTATATCCGGGACGTGGAATTACTTCATACTACACACTCTATGGTGAAAGCCATGAACCGCAAGGCGGGTTACTACATGTCGTAGATCGTAGTTTTATTCCATCCAGTCAGTCGACATAGAAATCGTCCCATATTTCCTTCCGTTTCTCTTGCAGCTCGTGCAATAATTGTTGATAGGCCTCAGTAGATGGCAGATGCAACTGCATGCGAATTTCTTCAATGTAGTATTCCTGCCGAGCCAGAACATACACCAGGCGGGAAGGGGTGAATTTTGAAAGATAGGATCTAATGTCTATACTGCTAATAATAAGAGTTGGTGTCTGACAGGTAAGGTTGGAGGGAGGAGCACTGCACGTGCCATTTCACGATGTTGCCACATTTCAGCATTCCTTTCTACATACTCTTACCCCTCGCTTCCGGCTCACTTGTTCCCTCCTTCATTCTGACCACTGTGATCTGTTGTATACTACCTGGCCAGGCGGTGTCGTCCAATTTGCGATCACTCTTATACAAACAATCAGGTTCTTATCAGTAACAGTGACAGGTTTGGCAACTCCCAGCAAGACGAGCTGCCCTGTAGTGTTATCTCCATGGCAACCGCAGTCGCCCCACCCTCGTTTCCATGGCAGCTACACAGCCACTCCCTTTATCCCGCCTCGGCAGGCAGTAAACGGACCTCCCTCTAAGAAATGTCAGACACCAACTCTTATTATTAGCAGTATAGCAGCCATAATGCGTGGCAGCTGGGTGGAGGAGACACAGGTGGTTGTGTGGAGGTAGGCTTTACCATAATACCCTTTTTATATATAGCCATGATGAAAAGAGACTAGGTGGGGACACCTTCAGCAGATATCTTGCAGCAAGTTGCTACTGCTTCTTTCCATGTTGGCAGAAACATAAAACATGCACTTTCATGATTCAAACTGGGAGACCTCTGATCTTAAGGCTAGGTAAATATCTAATAAAATGAACAGTATGGATAGGTTGAGAGGCAGTAGTAGTAGAATATAATGGAGCATTCAGCACCTGTTCGAGACCTGCTCAACGCTCGCTGAACACTGGTGCTAAAGAGAGTAGCTTGGCATGTGTGCATCCGGGAGGGTCATTACACTCACACGTGTCACATTCTGTCACTAATTCCATCAACATTATTCACAGCTGTGTTCTCGCATCCTGCTTCTGTTTACGCAAGCTATCTGAGGCGGTTATATAAAATCTCCATAAATGTTGCATAAGATTATTCATGCTTGGTGTTCGTGCTGTTGCCCACTCTAACGTAACTACGTCGCCTTTTAAAGATTTTATTATCGCTTCGCACACTACGCTAGGGACCACGATTGTCCAACGAAAAAATTATTGTCTAGAATGCACCGCCGTCTCGATCCTCTTATACTGCCTGCTCTATGCCACTAGTTTAACACAGGAAGGCGCGACTACCAATAGTTCTCCAAATCGCCGTAAGAGTGCAGCAGTAGACGCACAATCTTCGCTGTCAGTGTGGGTGTAGCACTGTATTATTGGTGCATGAATGTGTGTGAAAACCTTAGTTATTTTGTACAATGAGTAAACGTGTCTGGTCACTTTCGTTCGTACAAGATATATTTTTAATAGAACTGTGAAATGAATTAATCATGTTATGTTTATAGATATTTCAAAAGTGATGTTAAGGTGTTGGTATAGTACTTGTTTCTCTCCGTTCGTGCAAGGTATATTTTTCGTAGAACTGAAACTTCAGATTCTTTCCCCGAAATATTCAACTGTTGTATACCATGTTGCCAATCTCAGCAAGGTTGTTCGCAGCCAGAAAATATACGACTCCATGAAATACCGTCTAGAAGAGAATTGAGAGAAAAGCGGCTGTCGGCTTTATCTAGGCAAGGACCTAATGAAGGAAGTAATTGTATATCCTCAGATTACTCTCGCATCTGTGCCTTTACACCTTATTTCAGAATTTGATGGAGCCTTCGCGGCTCAGGCGGTAGACGCCGGCCTCTCACCGCTGCGTTCTGTGGTTCATATCCCGGTCATTCCATGTGAGATTTGTGCTGGACAAAGCGGAGGCGGGACATGTTTTTCTCCGGATACTCCGATTTTCCCTGTGATATTTAATTCCAGAAACACTCTCGAATATCATTTTATTTCATCTGTCATTCATTAATCATTGCCCCGGAGGGGTGCGACAGGCTTCGCCAGCCGGCACAATTCCTATCCTCCCTGCTAGATGGGGGCTTCATTCATTCCATTCCTGCCCCGGTCGAATGACTGGAAAGAGGCTGCGGATTTTTTCCAGAAGGTGATTAAAGCCGTGGAGGATAGTGGATTCCTTGCGATAAAAATTGTGACGGACAATCACTAAACGCCTTCATGTTTAGACATTTTGGACAACCTCAGATATCCAGACTATAATATTCCAATCAAACTAGAAACAGGAAATCAAATCCTAGCTTGCGGGTACTAGGTTCGTGTTGTTGAAGAGAGGGTGGAGTGTGACATTTGTGTCAGCAACATCTCACTGCCTAGAGCTTCGACACCTCTAAATGGAACTGATTATACATCAGAACAGAGGAGGAGTTCGATACCCAAAACCTAGTTTTGTTGCTTTGGTGAAGCATCTCCAGGAGTTCGTTTAAACTGATGTGCCCTATTGTCGAAGTGCTTCAAGCGTATGAGCGTAATACGAGGACTTGCGACGTCTTCCCTTTCAGAATACCGGGCGAGTTGGCCGTGCGGTTAGGAGCACGCAGCTATGAGCTTGCATCCGGGATATAGTGGGTTCGAACCCCACGGTCGGCAGCCCTGAAGTTGGTTTTCCGTGGTTTCCCATTTTCACACCAGGAAAATTCTGGGCTGTACCTTAATTAAGGCCACGGCCGCTTTCTTCCCATTCCTAGGCCTTTACTATCCCATCATCGCCATAAGACCCATCTGTATCGGTGCGACTTAAAACAAATATTAAGAATCTTTCAGAATGTGTTTTGTTCCAGTGTGAGGTCAAAGAACATCAACAAAATGTTAGTGATATTATCCTAACCAAGTTCGTAAGACCTCTATTATTTGATATTGCGTTGGCAAGAACACAAAAAGTACGGTACCACTCCAAGCCTTCGTCCAGGAAAATCTTTAAATTGTGCATGAAGAGGCCAACTGCGACTTCGTGCAGGTAATATTGCCGATATTTATTATTACTGATGTATTTTACGAGCTTCAGTGAACATATGACCATACTGCATAGTGTTTTGTAGGCTGTCGTCATTAGAATAAGTTTAGACCATTGTGCGTCTATGTCTGCCATCTAGCGGAGAAATTTTGTCGCAGCGTAGTCGCAAAAAGGCTGGCGTAGAGCAGGCAGTATAGGAGGATCGAGACGGCGGTGCTAGAATGTTCCAACACTGTATTCGATCTAATCAGCGAACATCACGAATTAAATGTAGTGATTTTGACACTAGGTGCCGCCACCACAAACGTTTAAATCGTCTCTACGATTGGTCATCGCTCATGGTTTGAGAATAGTTCTGTTCATCGAAGCAGAACAAATGACCATGAGCGAGATAATTCGGAAGCTCAGTGGGTAATATTCTCCATATTTGTGTGAATTACGTGTATTCGTCTTCAGCCTCTTCACCCACTCAATGTTATCTTAATCTATACTGAAATTCAAGTTAAGAGCTTAGGAAAAGTATCCTTCCGCATGTGAGCACGTCCCCTGTTCCCCCTTCCCGTCTCGTCATCGTTCTCCATCTCCGCCACAACCAGCTTATCATTAACGCCGTGCGTCCATCTGACAAGTACAGTACTTCATTCTGAAATAGTGAAGCATCAAACGAAATCACTGCCTTTCACATAGCTGTACTTTGATTACGTACCATACCTATTTATTCCTTTATTGACCATGTAAAACCTACAGATTACTGACGAATTCCGAGGCAAGAGAAGCAAGAATTATTTTTGTTTCATAATGCGATTTGTGTGAGGCACATGGAGACTTACAACATACGTATACGATTCCGCTCTCGTGCAACGACTGTCAGTGGCAGTTTCTCATAGTTAAAAAAGCTGAAAAACCCACCGGTGAGTGGGATTGCAAAATACAATGCTTCCAGGAATGTTGTAAATATTGTAGTCTCGTCATTCGGAAGGTAAAAACGAACTCATGATCCTCTCATGACAACAGGTAGAGGGCGGTTGCGAATATAAAGTACACATTATTATTATTATTATTATTATTATTATTATTATTATTATTATTATTATTATTATTATTATCATCGAATACGCCAAAGATCCTATTCCCATACCGTGTTAAGGCCCTTCCTGTTTTATTTACGGCGAGTGCTGAGCTGACACATCGTTCTTTCCCTGGAGACTTGGATTTTCCATTCCAAGCGAGCGGCGTAAACACTGTACACAGAAACGCCGATCAGCTGCGCGGACTTTTTCACGTCTTCCACAGTCCACAGTGGATTCTAATCTCGTAGGCTCCTGTAAACGTTTAAAACAATTTGGTTTAGATTTTCTACTTTATTTTCCTCTACTTAGCTTTAAAGTATTTCACAGGGAACTCAAGCGTCAGAGCATCACACACGTCTTGCTCACAGCTGGCAGCCATTATGAATACTGAACAGTGAACACGCTGTTGCAGCCAGTATTGCCAACAGTTTTCTTGGATCCATCTTCAACGTCCCACCTATTATGCGAATTTATCAACAGTGGAATGAACTTGAACAGACTTACTAAGTACACAGTGCAATAAGATATCAATATCATATTAAATTATTATGATTTTGCTACATACACCACTGAGAACAATAACTATTCACAGCCATCTACGTATGAAATATAAGAGTTGGTAACGAACCCGAATAACATACAACCTGTGATATATTTTCCATATTTATACAGGGCAAAATTTTAATTCATCAAGTCAGTTCACCAGAATATCTAACCAAACTGAAGGAAGCTCCTGACTTCAGGAACAAGTAACAAACCTAGGGAACTATTTGGCGCTGCGGAAGCCTTTTCACCGACCAGAAGTTTGACTAACATCAAAGGGACCGCTAAGGTCTTAAGTTGACTCTCAGTATACCTTCTATGACGATATCATTACTCAGTCCTACTAACCAATATACACCGTGGAGATTGATGTCTTTAAAATTGAAGCATGACTAGGTTATCAAAGTGATTTCACGTGTATATTTCTCCATTACCAGCGCATGTGTGTTAACAAGGGTGTTTCTCTTTTCAGGTCGAGAGCTCTGGACATTCAACAAAAATTTACATTCCTTGGAGATAGTGACAGCACTAAGGGGAAGAAGTTCTTCCTTGACATCTCATGAATTGGGTTATGTTCGGTGCTGAATTGGAGGCCGTTTAAGCATTGTCTCAACGTCCAACAACTACACAGAAGAGGAAGAAGTCGACTGCTGGTTTTCACCTTAAAGGACTGTGAACTATTACCACATCTATACGTCGGATCATCAGTATTCTTAGAATCTGAGCATCGTAGTAATGCGGTTTTAAGTGCTCTACAATTTTCTTTTAAAATAATCAGTTAAAACTTGAGAGTGAATTAGTGCATTTTATACTTCATTCACTTTTTAATTGTAAAGATAATACTATCGCATCTTACTTGTATTTGCATAGGACAGTGATAATGTGTTACAACTGCATCACATACTGAATGTGATACAGAACTTAATACTGCACGTTATATACTGCGTTCTTTCCCGGTAACTGGTTTATTAAATTCTTGTGCTAGCATTAACGTAGTCTATAATAACTGTTATCTTTGTCTATCTCAAACACAATGTCTGTAAACATGGAGAAACGCACACGTTTAGATAACCCTACCTCAGACGAGATTGTAACCGAGGAATTTCTCGCTAATTGCAAACAGAATATAGTCAGTGAGCTTAGACAGTGTTCTGACGGTTACGGAATAAATGTGTGGGCAGATGGTCTTGAAAGTTTACGTGATCAAACGCTCATTGAAAATGAGGATGAATTAGAAGCTTACTGGGTCAAATTAGTAAATAAACTACGTCAACGTTCGCTGGCAAATATAAACATATACATGGAACCGTGTAGCTTAACGGGAGAGTTGGTAAATTCGTGTTTCGAAGGGCGCATTCGCACCTATGCTATTCACAACACGAATTGCACCTTCAAAGATCCGAAATATTTCCTCGAAGCTTGTTTCACACGCTTTAAAAAGTACGTGCAACAGGGTTTAAGGCGGAGCGCGCTCAAAGTGAACACCTCACTTGTGGCAGAACTTATTAAGCCAACGAGGAACGAAGTCAAACAATTCAACTTTGACACCGATTACGAAATCATTACCTTGTCCACCGATCTCCATAAATGGTACACTGATCACGTAGTAAGTCCACTCCTTTTCGAACTGGGAGAATTTGAAGAGTTAGGTTGTGGTTGGACGTTGAGCAAACTTTTGAACTTGTATGTGAACATCGACCATTGGGTGGGTTTTCATTTAGGTGTTTCTAATTACCGATAGCCATTAGCAACCGGCATGCGGTGGTAAACGTTAGAAGTAACGATATCGCATGCCTTTCACGGTCTGTCGTGAGCACTTTGCATCCAGCAAGAAAACACATGAATAGAGTGCGCTCCTACCCTCATTATAACACCGTATTAAATTTGCAGGAATACCGATGGCGATGGAGCTCCAATATTTTACACAGTTCGAACGTCAAAATAATTTGTCTCTAAATGTTTATGTTGCTTAGTATGACAATGGCGTTTGGAATGTGTGTGTGTACCCGGAGAGGAAAAGTATTTCACACTATTACCAATATACATCACATCCAATCCTCAACCGATGCGACACATTCATTTGCTTTTGCTTCCAATGAACGAAATTAGCTCTAGTGAATACCACTATGCGTGGATTAAAAACTTATCTCGTTTTATTGCCCCGGAATTGTCTAAGGACGCTGGTGCTATACAAATGAGTGAACGATGTTTGTCCTATTTGTATTCTCCATGCAAACTTGAGCAATGTAACAATACCATTCTTATGTCAACAGTACTCCGTTCGTTCGCATCTCTGTCACGTGTACACTTTGCAGGGCGCGCTCTTTTCTGAGAACGACAAACCTTGCATTCTCGATTATATTATTTCCACTTTATCGTGGGGAAAGTATCATTTTCATTTGCATCAGACCATCTCCTCCACCAGACATGGTAAATATTTTTATTACATTATTTATATGTATACTACATGCTCTTGTTTACATTAAAATTGAAAGAGTGGTAGGTCATCTATCTACCAGACATGCTTCTGTAATGTGTATATGAATTTTGCTTTATGTACAATAAATAGTATGCAATACATATTCTTATTTTACCCCTCCACCTCCTAACATATTTTCCTGACCATATTTAATTTATGAGCTATGTTTGTGAAGCTCTAGAACAGGGCCTCTCAAACGCCCAAAATCTCACGCGTGCAAATCGAGGCGCAAGAGCTCTGTGCACTGTGCATCGCTCCCGCTCGGCACGGCTCATACCAACGCTTCGTCTCTGGGCTACTCGGCTAAGCTCGGCTCAACTCGGATCAATTCGGCTCGGATTTGGAGCGCTACGCAGCAAGTGAGGAAGAGGGAGACAGGAGGA
The DNA here is from genome assembly GCF_040414725.1 of Anabrus simplex. NCBI lineage: Eukaryota > Metazoa > Arthropoda > Insecta > Orthoptera > Tettigoniidae > Anabrus > Anabrus simplex. The sequence continues at coordinate 221,632,549 of NC_090272.1, read as the reverse complement.
GCGAGCGAGACAGGCGTGGGGAAAGAGAGAGACAGCGCTATTGCTCCAAATCGAGGAGTGAGGATCTGCACTCTGGTCAACCAAGGGAAGTCGTCTTTTGCACCGTGCACAGTGCATGCACCAAGCGCACGCACCCTGAGTGGCCCTGCTCTAGAACAATGAAAACAACTCTCAACGTCAGTAGGCTACAAAACCTCAAACGCGTCTCCATTATAACTCCTATGAAGTATGCTATCAATCCTTCGCTTCCGTGGTTTGAGTGATTAAGATGCTGCGTTAGATGCGTTGTACACACTGCGAAAGTTGTGAATCTCGAAACAAGCAGCCACATATTATTTTCGACCACAAGGGTAAAAAGCATCAGCAAGCTTATACAAGTTAGTTACCGGACATGCCATCGTCCATTATTAGTGATGGATATTCAGATAATTTTACTGAAACGATTCATTTGATTGCGTAGGCATTACTTAATCGATACAGTGATATTATACACGGCATATTAGAGTCACCGTTCTCATTACATCTGAATGTACTGATGGACAGCTACAACGGCATTCGATGCTCGCTGCTGTAAACAGGTTTTCATTCTATGAACAGCTTTCTTATGCTTCATCGACCTCTCAGATTCAGGATTCTTCTACAGCCATCTCTGTATCAAGTGTTGATGTTACAAAACTTTTCCGCCAACAGCTGCAATGCCATTAAATAAGTACACACACACAAGAACCTCGTTTATCCGGATTAGGTGGGACCTGAACTGATCCGGATGATCGAAAATCCGGATAATCCGGAAAACTAAAAACAGATACAGTGCATGCTATATAATATATTAACATAAGTTGTACAGTAATAACGTTCTCAATTGTACAAAAAATATAGGAACACTTTTCTTACATTTACGACCAGTGTTGCCAACTTAGCGGATTTTCCGCTAAATATGGCGGAATTAGAAGACTGCCGGCGGAGAAATATATTATTTAGCAGACAGCGGATTTTTTGGCGGAATTCTAGATTTATTATAGCGGAATTTAGTGGTTTATCCATTTTACGTTTTTTGTAAATTTTGTACTCCAGTCTGTCTCTAAGCTATTCCGCATTTCTTGTCAGGAGCTTAGCAGTCACACGAGGAAAACATGTTATTTGGATCTGATATTATGAGATCATGTTGTCATAAATTTGCAATGCGTGGGGAAAGGGTACTTTTATCTTAGTTGACGGATGGCGAGAGATAATGGAACTGTGAGAGAGTAGCATTTATATTTATGCTGTGAAGGAAGACCGTTTAGTGAACTGGTCTGTTTTGTGTGTGGCCGTTGAGGTAGGGGATTCACCTAGTTCGCAACCGGCACTTAAACGCCGACAAGCTTTAGCTCGCCGACTCACAGATCAGATGAGTGAAGACATTTATTATTATTATTATTATTATTATTATTATTATTATTATTATTGCTCTTTTTTGCTAGTGGTTTTACGCCGCACCGACACAGATAGGTCTTACGGCTACGATAGGATAGGAAAGGCCTAGGAGTCGGAAGGGAAGCGGCCATGGGGATTATTAAGGTACAGCCCCAGCATTTGCCTGGTGAGAAAATGGGAAACCACGGAAAACCATCTTCAGGGCTACCGACAGTGGGATTCGAACCCACTATCTCACGGATGCAAGCTTACAGCCACGCGCCTCTAACCGTACGGCCAATTCGCCCGGTTTGCGCATTTTTATTGCTCATTATTTGAGATCGGATTTCTTGGCGGAATTTTAGCGGATTTTTAGTAGTATTTAGCGTATCTTGAAAATATAAGTTGGCGACACTGTTTACGACTCTGCTTTATGCACTAAAATAACGTGTGAGCTTTTTTAATTTATATTTTGATATAGCGTTTGCGCGCAGCACGGTCACGAAGTCGTTTTACTAACATTAGTTCTGCCGGTGTGTTTTCAGTCTGGGATTCTAAATAGGCCATCAGTTTGTCCAGCTGCATTGTTGCATCTCCCTGAGTCACTGTTTCTTCTGATGGAGCGCCGGTTTCGTTTTCGAATTCACCATCGCTCCCGTCATTACCTGCCGAGGAACAAGACGCAATAATTTATTCATCTGTCATTATGACGAAGCATGAATTACAGTCATTTACGTCGTTCATATCTACGTCCAAGCATCCGGGAATGTGTGCAAATGTGTCAAGAAACTCAGAATATTCTACTGTTTCCCATTCTCAATTCCAGGTGAATGCCGGGACGGTACCTTTGATAGACCGCGGCCGACTTACTTTCAATTCCTGTCCTTAACTATCTTTGGCGGGAAAGAAATTCTAGATGAATCGACCCCGTGAAAGAAATTTCGTACAAGTAAAAATAATTTTTTATTATTTTCGATCCGGATAAACCGGAGCTCCGGATTAATGAGGACCGAATAAACGAGGTTTTTGTGTATATATCCAACGGCCGTAGCCGTGTTGAAACACCGGATCCCGTGAGATTTCCGAAGTTGAGCAACATTGGGCGTGGTCAGGAGTTGGATGGGTTGCCACCCTTCCCCTTGTGTATATAGAATTAGGTGGAAAAATATCTGTACACACAATCGTCAACGATCTACATTCATGGCTGTCGCCCGGATGGCAGATTCCCTACACATTGTTTGCCTAGTGTTTTCAAAGCGCTTGGAATATTACTGTATTCACGGTTGTCTGGTTGAACGTCGGTTTAGTTAAGTTATTGCGTCAGTCGTTTCCCTTAATTACTGTCCGCGTACACCGGTGATTTCGTGATTTGATTGGTCTTGTTCAATGATACGGCATACGAACTGAGAGAATATTCTGCGGTTCTTCCTAATTTAAAACATAATTTTGAGTGGTAATGAGCATGGCTTATAGTCATAGATAAACCAAATAGCCTACCTACTTATTAGCTACCAAACCAAACTAAACCCCATGGCACTACAGCCCTTGAAGGGCCTTGGCTCACCAAGCGACCGCTGCTCAGCCCGAAGGCCTGCAGATTACGAGGTGTCGTGTGGTCAGCACGACGAATCCTCTCGGTCGTTATTCTTGGCTTTCTAGACCGGGGCCGCCATCTCACCGTCAGATAGCTCCTCAATTCTAATCATGTAGGCTGAGGGGACCTCGAACCAGCCCTCAGGCCCAGGTAAAAATCCCTGACCTGGCCGGGAATCGAACCCGGGGCCTCCGGGTAAGAGGCAGGCACGCTACGCCTACACCACGGGGCCGGCACTTATTAGCTAACTTTGAATTATATTTTAACTGCCTCTTTAACACTGCAAATAAATCTATCATTTTAAACGTCCCTATAAGAAGAGGACAATGAATGCAAGTGGGTATTATTTTCAAATGAGCTAAGAGCGAGAGTCCGTTATAGCGTACGATTCAGTGAGCCATGGATGGCTCTTATCTCTCGCCCGCAGCGGAATCTCAGCCTCCCGCAAATGAACAGTGTTCCGAAAATCCACCGTGTGTGTGCTGTGTCTCTCTGATCCATGAGTAAACCACCCACCGCTGTCGGCAGCGAGTCAGCTGAATCGTGTGACGTGAGCCCGCCGTTGCTGCGATTCCATTCACTGTGAAAGTTGAATGAATGGATACACTGCTTCGAATCATACACTCTTTTTTTTTCTTTGTCTTTTTATTTAATTTGTTTTTTCTTTTTTTTGTTTCTCTTTTTTATATATATATTTTTTATTGTCAACATAGTATATTACAATACATATAATTCAAATATAATATACTTCAAACGATAAGATTGCTAAACAACAAACACACACCTTTTGCGAGTCAATGGCTAATCAGGAGTCAGCACTACTCATTATGGCTGCTATACATTGAATCTTATGCCACTACGATACCCCACACACAGTCGCCTATGCAATACGTTAGCTCCAATGCAAACAGATGCGAAACAGAGAAATGGCTGTCCACAACGAATTAGAAGCCAACTGGCCACACCCAGGCCCAAGGTTCTTCTGCACACGGATCGCCAAAAATTAAATGGCAACCCAAAACAAACCATTCAGCAACCAGCCACTCAAACATTTCAAATATCCTGCATTGTGACGTCACAAGGCCAACAGGCAATCAGCCCTTGGTCTACTTATATTTCAGGAACTACTAATCACGTAACACACCGCTGACCTTCCTCCAACACTCCGCCAGCCTATCTCGGATCAGCCACGCCCTCGTTTCAAATATCTCGCACTGTAATGTCACAAGGCCTATAGCTGTTCGGCGCTTGGTCTATTAATCTCTCAGTTCGGCATGTGAATAAACAATGTATCATTGGCAATGAAAAATACTTCTCGAGGAATTTATTTTATTTATTTAGCGTATGGCCCATAATATCAAGTTGAGTTTGGGGGTTGATGTTGCTCACGTCCGTAGGTTTAACCTCAAAATACCCTACACGTAACCCCTGGGTGGTGCTAAGCGAACAACAATATATTTGGCAGCCAGTCCATTACTGCGATCTCCTGGCAATTACATTCTCGAGGAAATATTATGGTGTAGGATACTGTGCTTCAAGTGGTTTATGTGAGCTCCTATTTAAGAAATATCCCTTGGCGGATCATTATATAAGAAGGATTTAGAACGTTTTAGGGATATATTAAATCAAAACCAAAGCAACAAATAATCTGTACTGTGATTTAAAATAAAGTAAGGGATATAAATACACTATAATATTATTGATTTCACTTCTAGTTGGACGTTCCGAAAAATCGGGATCTGGTACGGCGACGAAAAAGCACAGTAAGCATAGTGTTGATTACGCGTTTTGGGATAACCGGAATTAATTAGTTGAACGTTTGATATTATTTATAACATCTGTGGCAGCCAGACACAATGTGCACCGTAATGAAATATTACATCTGGTAAGAAGAACTACGCGAGACTGGAATTATTGGTTAAATACTGGTTTGTTGGTGCGTTGTGCGGAATGATGGCCACAGCAATCAAGGAGTGAAATGTTAACGAGTTTTACCGTCAAGTTCGCTGACGAAACCTTCTACGCCTCGTCTTATAAAAAGTAAGAATGATCATAAACGGATATACTTTGTAGAAATTATTTCCTATGCTAAATTCCATAATGCTTTTAAATATATATTTACAATGAAGGTCGAACCCCGGGGGGTGTTACGGGGGTTCAACCCCCGAAATAAAATGGAACTTGACAAATATTCACAGAACATGTGCCTTAAAAATTTCAAGCCATTAAATCAATGACTTGAAGAATTGAACAATTGAAATTAACCTATAAAAACTGTGCCGTCTTTAAATATTTCTCTATGAAGGTAGGTAACGTTTTTACTGAGAAAAGTCACTTTTTAAAAGCATTGGGGTGAAATATGGACTATTGAGTATTCATCGCGTTTGAGCTTCTCTCTGCGAGCCTAATTTATTATTGTGCTTCTGAGTCGGGATATAGCCTCAGAATAACAGATTGACTCCGGTAAGGGTTTTGTTTTGCTAGTGGCTTTACGTCGCACCGACACAGATAGGTCTTATGGCGACGATGGGATAGGAAACGCCTAGGAGTTGGAAGGAAGCGGCCGTGGCCTTAATTAAGGTACAGCCCCAGCATTTGGCTGGTGTAAAAATGGAAACCACGGAAAACCATCTTCAGGGCTGCCGACAGTGGGGTTCGAACCTACTATCTCCCGAATTCTGGATACTGGCCGCACTTAAGTGACTGCAGCTATCGAGCTCGGTACTATAGGTTATGGAGAATGCCTCTGGTTTCCTTTTTACAGTCTCTTTTACATGATCTTCATGAACATACAGCCAGAGGTGGGTCAAAAACAGAAAACTAAAAACAAATGTTTACTTCTATACGTTTTCGCCGACTAAACGTTCATCTTTACAGTAATTTAATGGTGTGTAGCCTCCGGAGAGGCCTGGTTCTCGTCTTTGGATCTGACTCCCGTAGGCGACCTGCGCGCCGTGATGAGGATGAAATGATAATGAAGACGACACATCACATACACCCAGCCCCCGTGCCAGCGAAATTAACCAATGATGGTTAAAATTCCCGACCCTGCCGGGAATCGAACCCGGGTCCCCTGTGCCCAAAGGCTAGCATTTAGCTATGGAGAACAACCTCATATGTTTTGTGTGGGGATAGTGGATATATTATCAAGGAGTTCAAGCTAGGATGTGCATGACGCATGATTTTATATTTTGGAGCCAGACCAGCAAGATATTAAATTATTTAACACCATTCTAATGAGCTAAGTTTTTTAAGAGTAGTTAATCAACAGACGCACCCGTAGCTGAGGGTATGATGTGAACCTATTGGGGACAGCTTTTGGAGGCCGGGGTGTGCCTAGAGTTTGAGTACTGCCGCTTATATAACTACGTTTTAGTCGCGAGACTACTTTTGATGCTATTTTGCTTTACGTCGCACCGACACAGACAGGTCTTATGGCGACGATTGGAGAGGAAAGGCCTAGGAGTGGGAAGGAATCGGCCTTGGCCTTAATTAAGGTACAGCCCCAGCATTTGTCTGGTGTGAAAATGGGAAAAAACGGAAAACCATGTTCAGGTCTGTCGACAGTGGGGATCGAACCCACTATCTCCCGGATGCGAGCTCACAGCTGTGTGCTCCTAACCGCACAGCCAACTCGCCCGGTAACTACTTTTGAAAGGTCAAAGCCTTGAGATGGCCTAATTATGCCGCAAGTGTTTTAGATTGCGATGAAGTTTTATATGTATTTGTTTCCCTGCATGTTAGCAGCTGAAGCTGGTTTGTTTATTGTGAGGCAAAGTGCAGGTAGTCAGTTTGTCTGCGGCTTGTGTCAGTCGGTACGCATGCTTAGTCCCGTTACATTGTAACCCAGGCGAGGCTAGGTCTGTCAGCTGTTAAACTTTCCCTTTCGTTGGGTCATTCATTCCTTCGCTGAGATGGTAATCTCCGCCATGACGTCCCAATTCTCGCCAAGTGGGCGTGACACATGTGATGACATCCAAGATTCCAGCAGGGATATCATGCCAATGACATCAAAAATATATTTTCATGTTTTTTTTTCAGAAAGTGAGATGTGTGTTTTGTGCCCGCCTTGTGTATATCCTTCTTGTTTGTCATGTCATGTTTATGTATACAGCGTTGATTGATGATTGACAGCCCGCACTGTATTGTGGTCGGGAGTTTTGTCCTCTTGAATTGTATCCGAGCCGTTCCCGAGACAGTAGAGTCAGTGTATTTTGGGGGATAAGGTGTCAGTCCCAAGACTCTGTTGTTATATGTGTATTTATAGACATGTTCGGTTTGTATGTAAATATTTGGGCGTGACAATGCGAGTCTTATTATTGTGTATCATAATGCAATGCATAGATGGAGCCTCCGTGGCTCAGGCGGCAGCGCTCCGGCCTCTTACCGCTGGATACTGTGGTTCAAGTCCCGGTCACTCCATGTGAGATTTGTGCTGGACAATGTGGAGGCGGGACACGTTTATCTCCGGGTACTCCTGTTTTCCCTGTCATCTTTCATTCCAGCAACACTCTCCAATATCATTTCATTTCATCTGTCAGTCATTTATCATTGCCCCAGAGGAGTGCGACAGGCTTCGGCAGCCGGCACAATTCCTATCCTCGCTGCTAGATGGGGGCTTCATTCATTCCATTCCTGACTCGGTCGAATGACTGGAAACAGGCTGTGGATTTTCAATGCAGTGCATAGATAACTCAAGGCATTATGCCGACCGTAGGTAATTCATCTGATTAAATTCCGCGTGAATATGCGAGCCATGCGATATTCACCACGTACGACATTTTGTTTTGGATTCGTGACCCATGTTCTGACTCACACACGTGACGTCGATTTATATACTTGTAAATTCTAGTAAATTTGTTTATATTCTTGTTGATGTACTTTGCTCATGCAATTTTCATATTAAAATTTTGTGTTCCATCCTTACACCCCACATAATTAAGATATGTAGACTTGTACCTGTCCTATGTGGACTGAAATAAATTACAGCTAGGTTTGCATCCACAATTCTATCGGATGATGCACGCAGCTTCTCCGCTGAGCTAGGCCAAGGTTTGAAGACAGGGTTTAGGTACACTGTTCTTTCAGTATTGGCCTGAGCTGCGGTTTAAAATCTCACAGTTCTCTTTTATCTGCACTACCCTTCCATGAAGTTAGCATATATGTCGTATATAGGAGGTATTGTTGTTTGAAAACCCGAGTGTGACATCTGCTAGATTCTTTTGACAAGACGAAAGTATTGATAAGTGCTAATGGAGTTGTTTAATAAGAGAGATGAAACAGCAGGATGCGGTGGATCTTGAAAGTTAATCATTATTTTGTATTATAATCACAACCATGCATGCACACAAATCCTAGTGCGTCTACTGAATGAGTGGCTATTTAGTGCCTATGTAGTAAGATTCTCTTCACATCAGTTGTCCTGAAATCGAACATTCACATTTATTGCGTTAAGTTATTTGCGAGTGTGCTATTCCTGATTCTTAAAACACACAGCCACATCAAGAACAGAGCTCTCTAAAAGACCGAAATATTTTAACGTAAGACCATTAGTGTGTAATTATCTCCAAAATATAGAAGTACGTGACATTATTTCTTTCCTGTAGTATTTACTACCCTTAACATTACTTTGTATGGATTTTTCCTCTCCGTATGGGCGCGATTTTCTCTGACCTTCCTTACTAAAGTGTAAGGTGTGATTTATGTATGTTTATCGAGTGATTGGCAATATATTTGAACATAAATATAAAAAATACTTTGCGTGTGCTCCAATGAACAAATAGTGTTTCAATGCCAGCGATGCAGAACTCGGCGGTATAATTGGGAACTAGGCCTATATCGCTCATATCGCTGTGTTGGGAAGGTGTTTAGGCGCAGTCATAGTAGGGGGCGATGCCATGGCTCTCTGCGCTGTCCTAAATTTTCCTGTCGTTAACTTGTTCAGTGTTCAAGGCTCAAAATGTTAAAACAGGAAGAAAGCATTGATCAAAAACTGACTTCTTCAAATTTACAGGCATGTTTTATCTAAAGAGTGATGAATAATAATAATTCACTTATTTATGTACGCAATTTACATACATCAAGAGGGCTCTGCATCATTCCTCTGTTTCATTTAATTATGGTGCTATCTTGGCCTTTCCAATGCAGACCAGAAAGATGACCCTTAAGATATTCTTCAACAAACTCACAACTGCACGTACTCCAACCCACAGGCAGACCACCGCGCTCAAATACCAGTTGAAGTTGCTTCACGACTGAGGGAGCAGAGGTGTGTTCTAATGTATTGAGCGTCTATAGTTGGGCCCACGAGAGTTGAAGTCTGACGTTTAGCGCCACTGGCGAGAAAAAGTTGACTAACGCTGCTCGAAAATGGCCTGTTACTATGGCAATGATAACAGCGATGCCACATTTGTTATTTGTTTAATAGCGCACAAAAATGCATTAAAAATACATTAATATTTCGCATATTCTAGTAAAGATTTTGTTCTCTTGTTGCACTGGCTGAAATGATAGCCACATTTAAGAACGCGGGTCGGCTTCCTCTCAGTCGCTTTTGTGATATTATTCGGCGTAGTACTGTGTTAGCTGCATTAGTTGTTGCTGGTTTATGTAATTATTGACATGTTTGTTCCCTAAATATTATTTTCGTCGTTATTTTATTTTATTGTGAGTTAATAAGTGGCTAGTTGTACAGTTCTATTCTCTATTTGATATGTACATTTGTTGAGGTTATTGTCAGGTTAGTGAAATGAAATCTCGTATTTATCGGCAATGATGTGTTCTGTCATAAATGCCAGAATTATTAGTACGAGCTTAGGAACCCGCCAAAGTTTATTGAATTACATTAGGCCAACATAGTTGATTAAATACTCAGCCTGTATGAACGAGTGATATGCCACAGATTGAGATAACTATGACAACGCAGCGTACTTCGTAGTTACTGCTTTCGCCGCTCAAATGTCAGACTTCAACTCTCGTGGGCCCGACGTGCAATGTAAACATGTCAACGTGTACGCATAATCACATTATGTCAAGAAGGATGGTCAATGAGGACACTTCCTCGACGTATGGGTCGTAATCAAAATAATGTGATTCAAATATTGAAACGGTAGGGGATACAGGAATTGTTGATGACTTGCCTTTCACTCGTCGTCCAAGGACTACGATTGCATTCGATGACCCTTACCTTAGAATTACAGCTCGGAGGAACCTTCATTGCACTGCTATCACGCGGAATAATAATCGTATGGCAGCCACAGGTCGTCGCAATTCAACTCAAACTGTGAGAAAGAGTCACCTTCACTCTACACGCCCATAGCGAAGTCCAGCTCTCAATCCTAGACATCATGGATCAGAAGGACCCAACATTAAGCTGACTGGTCTCTTCAGAATCGACATAAGTCCTTTTCACCGATGAGTGTCACAAACCTTGTTCCTGACGATCATTGGTGATGTGTTTGGAAGCAATTAAGTCAGCCTCCAAGTAACAGACTCACTTTTCAGCACATGAAGCAAGGTGGTGGTACCCTGATGTTTGGGGGGGTGTAATATGGGGCCACTGCTAGTCATGCAGAGCAATGTAACGGCTGTACGATACAGGGACGACATCCTCCGACACACACTGACATCCCATCGTTAGAATTTTGAAGAAGAATTTGTCTTAATGGACGATAATGGGCGTAACCATCATGATGTTTTCGTTAATGAATCATGATATCGCTCGACTCGACTTGCCGCCGTCTTCCCGGATAGGAATCATATCGAACATGCCTGGGATAAACTAAAGAAATCTGTTTATGGACGCCACGACCTACCAACCACTCTGCGAGATCTATGCCCAGCCACTACTGAGGAGTGGGACATTTTGGACCAACATTATATCGATGAACTAGTGGAGAATACAGGGTTGCATCAAAGCAACGGGAGGGTATTAAAATTACTGCTGTATTCAGCAATTGAAATTGAAAAAGCAAAGCAGTTTTAGTGTAGAGGCTCTCCATTTCTTCTTTTGTTGGTCAAAAATAATGCTGATTCGGCGTCTCTGTATGTCTGTTTCGGTTGTTGATAAAGAGTCAGGAACTCTTTGCCCTAGGTGACGCAGAACTTGTTGGATGTATGAAATATTAACCCTTTCTTACCGAAGTTTTCCCTACGGGATCAAATGTATTATACTTTCCACTTTAAGAAAGCGCGTTTTTATTAATATAATTATACGAACATTTCAAAAGTGAATGAACATATCCCTTACAAAACTCAACATTAGGTACGTTCTTTCGCCAAAAAAAAATATTTAAAACTCATCTACACGTTTAAAAAGTATATTTCTTGGTGGACAGACTTGAAGGATAAAGTGGTAACGACAGTACAAATGAGTCAAATTAAGTGCATCAGCCCTTTATTTCACCAAGATATAAATAAAATAAAAATAATAATTATGACAATAATAATCACCAAATATGAAAAAATCGCTCAAGTATACAAATTTGACTATCTAAGGGAAATTACTGAAGCAGCGGGGTTAAATCAGCAAGCTAACAAATAATCGCAAAACAACATTACGTGGGACAGATACAATAAAAGAACTATGTCAAGAAAATTACGACATTATAACACATTGTTAAAACAGAAGTACTTTATACAACTGAAACTATTATAATTGGTGGAAGATCTCGAATAAAGATTGTTACTTGGTTACCCGTGGAATGCAGAGGTGAAAGAAGGTGCGGGCTGGAATGGGTCTAACTACAAGGCTGAGATATTGATTAAAATGGCATTAAAGGTTATATTTTCAAAAATAGCAAAACAATTTTCACATAAAACTTCAGATTTTAACAAGTAACAACAAGTCAAATCAGGTACAATACCAGTAACAAAATTTAAGTCTGGGAACGACAAGATTGATGGTATAATAGACCTTCGGCTTCAAGCCTTCACTTTACATTTACTGAGCTCTCAGCTCCCAAACACATATTTACCAAAGGGCAGAAAACCCCTAATAACATGGAGCATTTGCTCCCACCTTCGAATATCAAGCCTCTCTGAGGCGCCTTTACCACACACACAAAAAAAAAGAGCTGACCCGCTGTCAATTTTCTGAGCCTATCGAAGGCCATCACGGACTTTACTATTAACTGCCCTCAAGGCACACTTACAAGGAAACAGGGGTATCTTGTACCCAACCTAATTGGCCTTAGTAGGAAAATAATAGGTTAAGTTAATGGCCCAAAATGCAAAACTGAATGGGGCGTGAATATGCACTCCTACATGAAACTTCTTAAAACCTAAGAGGCACTAGGCCGATGAAGCACGGGCTATTCCCAAACTATGGAGGTGACTCGTATACAGAATAAATTTAATGCATTACGGAAGAGTAAAAGAACGGTTACGAAAACGTAGTCACCTCGAATTCAAAATGAAGGGGAGCTCGAGAGGGTAAAGCACTCTCTATCCCCGATTTTCAGTTAAAGTTATATGAAAATTTTACATCAAAACGGCAAAAGTTACATTTTTGGACAGATAGGTTACATCAAAAAGGTTTCGGACCTTCCCCGAGGGTTAAATTGCTGATCTAGCAAGAAAATAAAGATGTTAAACGGCCATTACCTTTGTGAAGAGCTGCTGCCCGTCGGAAGAGGCGCTACCCGCCCCTGCTACACTTCCATACACTAGGCTAGATGTTGTTCGAGTGGTAGAGAGATAGGAAAATCAGCAGTTTTTATACTCTCGGGGAAGATTCGAGACTTTTCATGAATAATTAAGACACACCCACAGGCGTTTATTGGGTAGCTTACAGTTACACATCAAAATCGAAGAAGAAAGACACGATTGGTCAAAAATTAATTACAGAAATTTTGGATTGGCTAAGTTCAAAACCGACGGAAAGAAAATATTTATATTGCCAACCCACAAATGAAAGAACGAAATTTAGTAAAGGATAAACTTATGAATACAAAATTTCTTAAAGTTCTTCCCCTTCGCACCAGGGTGCATGGTCATAGTTTTTTGTAGAGACATCTATAAGAGAATGTCCACACTTCTTGATCAATAGAAAACAAAACAAGTTGAACTCCACACAGTACTGACAACTTCGTAATCACAAAATTTACGGTAGTGACATCTTCTGAGAAAACTTATGAGTTGATACAGATGTTAAAGTTCAGAGTTTCTCATGTAGAGGAGTACTTTAAAGCGGAATATTCAAATGTGCGGCGTAGAGATGTACCAGCCGGTACAAAGATGATCAAAAACAAAAAAAAATCGTCAGAAAAATCTTAGCACCAAAATGCGAAAATGCAATTTGGATGAAAAAGAAATCACATGAAAACTATAAAGTTACAGAAAAAAATCACAGTTACAATCAGAAAACGGTGATTAGAATTTTATGTACACTTATATAGAATGGATAATAACAGGCTCACAAAAAATTAATCATAGCCTTATCAACGAAAAATCACATAATTGTCTAAAAGCAATCAGTAAAGGCCTAAATGAAATTGACATTGAATTCATTTAAAATCTTAAGTTAGTGAAACGATCCGGAAGAATGAATATTGTGACTAAAAGCCAACCCCAACTAAACCACCTTAGGGAAGCAATATTTTGAAGTATATGGTATTTCATACTTGCGACATAAAATAACAATTTTCTTGTAAAATTACAACTTGGTACGTCAAACGGTTTGGTGGGATGAACAATTTTTCATCAGTTTTCACCCTTCAATCAAAACTCGTTAGAGGTGTGTAGTTTTAAGGCCACTTCTTGATAAAATCTGCGATCTAGAGAAGCAACCATCATGTGAAATTTTATATTCTAAATGAAATGGTTTCAGAGAAATGAATGAATATTTCCGTCATCAGGCCTCACCCCCAGTCAAAACCCTTTAACGGGTATTGTTTTGAGAGCATTTGCTGCATGAAATCTAAGACATCATGTGAAATTTCAACCCCGGATGTCAAAGGGTAAGAGAAATTAATACTTTTTATTTTCGGGTATTAACCTTTATTTAACCCTTAAGGGCTAAAAATGTTTCCTAAATTATCTTACTTAACATCTGGTACATAAAGGAACAGTCAAAAAATGAAATTTCAACTTAGTTCGGGGAATGATTTCGTAGGAATGAATATTTTGGTTTTCAGGGTTTTACCAGCTTTTTATCCCCTTAGGGGTGGAATTTTTGAAACTCATTCTTAGTGAGCACCTACAGTGTCAGAGAAATGTGTCCCCAAAATTTCATTAACTTATGTCCACTTCATTTACCCGGTCATTGATTGACAATTTGATCAGGGCATTGCCTGTCGTTCTCCTTGATAAATGGCTACGCGATAACATTTGAACTTGTGCTGCGGGTCAGTATTTATTCCCTACGCAACGAACGGTGTTTCGAGGCGTAAGGACGATGTATAGGAGATAGATACATAATCTTATTTTGTACTTAACAATGGTTTATGTAATAATGATGAGGACAGACTACGCGTACGCGCTCCCGTGGATCGCTTTTAACCAAGAACGTTCTTCGTGATAACGTGATTTAGTATTCTACATGAAAGATCATCAGTAGGGTTCGGGAATTTATAACATACAGAAGTATAAAAAATTACAGAGTATTACTGTCATAAAAGTGATTAGCGATAATATAACAGACAAATTTACTATGTAAATTGACTGAGCTACAGTAGGTACGTTAAAACCTTATACATTCGTACAGCATCACTTGTTCGGAATCATGTCTTCTAAACCTGCTACCTTTCTGTTTCCAGAAAAGAAAGAAAAATACACATATTAGTTTGAAATTCGGCAGATATAACATGCATCTTCTTAAAAACCAGGCCAATAATGCTCCAAATTTAACCAAATATGGGCTTATATCACTAAAATGAGGAAAATGTGACCAGCAAAATAAATATGACCGAAATACGCATTTATATGCAAAATAAAATTGCATTAAATGGGGTCAGCAACCCACCATTCAGTTATTTTTCACATGTTTGGTAAAATTAGTTCCGAAAAGAAATATGGCTTTTCCTTAACACCTGAACCTTAATGATCAGTGTTTAAGGCGCAACCTATGTGACGTGGGACAAGCTCTGTTAACATTTTTTTTTCCGATTAATATTTAATGTGAAATTTCGAAGTAGTAACGGGTTTCTTGGAGATCTCTGATTCTTAGCATCCTCAGTGCTTCCAGAACAGATTACTCTAACAGATTCTAAAGTTACTCATGATTTGATTTTGTTTATGATTTTGTTTATGATTTTGATTTACTTTCGATAAATTCATGATATTCTCCTTACTTCGATTTCGGCCATCTGTGGGCAACGTAAAACAACTTCCTCATGTGTCTGTTTCCTTACTTGATGTTTGATCTCTCCAGTATTTTTCATCTTTTCAATGTGTCCTTTTCTTCCTTCCTCCCTCCAGAGAGTCGAACGCTTCTTGGCTAAAAGCACAGAAATGTCTAATCCTATTGCGAAATGTAAGCCTGTCCTCGTATTTCTGCTTTCGTAGCCCTCATTTCTGCTAAATCATTTTTCACTTCGTTGAACAATCTTAATTGTGTTTTGGGATTTTGTCAACTTTTGCGGTTTATTCGAAAAATGTATCAAAAACATAAATTATCTTCCTCACGGCATCTGATAATTTATCGCTTTTTTATTATTACTTCTCATCAAAATTCTCAAACCTTTCCTCGGCACAGTTATTTTCCTTGCTACTCACCTTTGTCTGCCTCTGTGATGTAGTGGTTAGTGTAATTAGCTGCCACCCGCGAAGGCCCGGATTCAATTCCGGGCTATGTAACGAAATTTGAAACGTGGTACGAGGAATGGAACGGAGTCCACTCAGCCTCAGGAGGTCAACTGAATCGAGGGGGTTCCATTTCCACCTCAGCCATCCTCCAAGTGCTTTTCCGTGGTTTCACACTTCTCTCCAGGCAAAGGCCGGGATGTTACCTAACTTAAGGCCACGGCCGCTTCCCTCCCTCTTCCTTTCAAATTTCTTTTGAAATTTTGTGGTAGAGCCGGGAAACGAACCCGGGCCTCCGGGGGTGGCAGCTAATCACACTGACCACTACACGACAGAGGTGGACATTATTATTATTATTATTATTATTATTATTATTATTATTATTATTATTATTATTATTATTATTATTATTAATGTTACATTTAAGGTTGCGTTCCGTTCAGCTTATCCGAAGGAAATTCCCACTCATCGCGACTTTTTGTAGGTGCATGCTATGCAAGTATGTGGCGGTCAGACTGGGGCGGTGACTTCCTCCATCTGCTAAGTTGATGTTGTTTAGCTTTATTTTTTTTCTTTGCCTCATTTTCAGGCTTGTCAAGGTCAGGAACTCACCGTGCATGAGAGAAATCTGTTGAGAGAGCTACCCACACTACGTTATCTGTATACCTCGGATTTGTAGGTGGTAATAGGTTAGAATGCAAAATAATTTGGTTTGAAGGAAATGTCATGCAACCCGTTGTACCATAATGTAGGAAGAGTAGCATAACTTCCAGGGAGCTCTATAGGCTGTACCCCTAATATCTATGCAAATCTCATAGAATACCTGTTGTACAGTGTAGGGTATACTTGTTACTAGCTTAAGTAAGCTTGCATTCTAACCTATCAGCACCTAATAATCCGGACTCTAGTTATCAGATACCGCAAGCCTGGAGGGGTGCACATTAAGCGTTCATAACTATCATACTCCGTGCAATACTCGTAAAACACGTAATTAAAATTATTCAACTCGGTGTTTCCATAAAATGTGCTTAATAATATGTTGTGTTATCAACGTGTACGAGCAAAATAAATAATTGCTTTAAAGATTGCATTAAAGTACGGTACATAATAAATACATTTTTTTATTTCATGTGTTTAACGTGCTCAACTCTGCTGTGAACAATTATGAAGCCAAATAATGCCGGATACTTTGCGGTACTATATAGTGTCTGTTGCAAAACGTCATGTTTTTACAAACTTACACACAATAAAATAGCGTTCAAGCAACCATGTCCATACGGAAGTGCACAAACACGCACTGGTTTGTAGATGCAGAGTGGGTTTCGGCCCTTGGGTTTCGCCCCTTAAGTGGCCACGGCTGGTCCGTAGTCCAACAGCCCAGCGCTCTGACCGGCCAACCAAGCAAAGGAGGGGTGGCCACGGCTCTACCGTGGCTCTACGCCTCTGCATTCTGGAGATGGAACAGGGTTGGACCTCATGGCTCGCCCCAACCGTCGGCTATTCTGAGAATGGTCTTCCGTGGTTTTCCATTCTCCTGCACTAAGGCGAATGCCGGAACAGTTCGTAACACAGGCCACGGCCGCCTACCCCCTCACCTTCTCCGCACATCTCTTTCAACGTAACAAATCTCCCGGCCTGAGAGACGGCGTCACCGTCTAAGAGGGGAGGAGTGAAAACGTTTAGTAGTAGTAAACACACACTGGCAAGTTACTGAGTCAATTCTTATGCCATAGACTACGCTATATAGCTGTGTGTTTCAATATTTACTTGTAGATCAAACCAAGGAACTGGAGTCTGTCAGCGGTAGGCGTGCACAGTGGCTTGCCACTTGCGACCAGCAAAACGTATACACAGCTTTGAGGAGCATCCTGTAAGTAGGATAGCTATTGTAAATCACAAATCAATCAATCAATCAATCAATCAATCAATCAATCAATCAATCAATCAATCAATCAATCAATCAATCAATCAATCAATCAATCAATCAATCAATCAATCAATCAACCAATCAATCAATCATTCAATCAATCAATCAATCAATGACCTGCATTTAGGACTGTCGCTCAGGTAGCAGATTCCCTACTAGTTGTTTACCTTTCCGTGGTTTCCCATTTTCACACCAGGCAAATGCTGGGGCTGTACCTTAATTAAGGCCACGGCCGCTTCCTTCCAACTCCTAGGCCTTTCCTATCCCATCGTCGCCATAAGACCTATATGTGTCGGTGCGACGTAAAGCCCCTAGCAAAAAAAAAGTTGTTTACCAGGCTTTCTCTTAAATATTTTCAACGAACTTGGAAATTTATCGAACACTTCCCTTGATAAATTATTCCCTTCCCTAATTCCTCTTCCTATAAATGAATATTTCCCCCCAATTTTTCCTCTTGTTTTCCAACTTTTTATTCATATTATGCCTTTGCTGGCGAGATGTAATGTTTACAATGAACTATGTCTTCTGGTATGAACTACAATAAATTTGTAACTCTCATCGACCAGTCTCAGTCTCATCCATGGCTTTGACAATATGAAAGTGACGGAGGTACGAGCGATGCTGGTAGTACCGTTCCTTATGCAGCCAGTCCCTCTTATGAATCGTGTGAAAATATCGTTCATAGCGTCGGTTGATGCGGGCATTTCATTGGGCTTGTCAGACTGATATGTAGTCTAATTGCAACTTCTGGCCCTGTGAGAAAAGCAATGGGAAACTATCTCACTCCTCATTTCCATAGTATGCCTCTTCAGTGACGCCTAGGATAACTATGACAGCGGTTGGTGTAAATGTGGAGGATCAAACCAGCCTTCGGGCTGAATACCCAACATACATACATGATCTTTTCTACTTTCAAAAACTACACACAAGGTTATTCGTCTACTAATGTCATTGCACACCATCTCTCCACTGACAGCTCGAAACATACCACTTAGTTGAGCAGCTCGTCTCTTTATTCCCAAGTCTTCCCGTCCCAAAGTTTCCCAACATTTTCATAACACTACTCCTTTGTCGGAAATCATCCAGAACAAAACGCGCTGCTTTTCTTCGTTAACAAACCAGTTATTCTGATAAATTAGAACAAAGTTTGGCTAGCAATTGTTAAACTTTGTTGTTAAACCAGTTTTGCCGAACATTTTTCAAAACAAAACGCAAAAAAAGAGAAAAACTTTGGCTACTAAAAACACGACCTCAAATCTCCTCGTGGTAGTAGCTGAGAAATAATTCCTAGATTAAGATGGGGCTCTGACAGTTCAAATGTTTCGGAACGTAATAATTCTTTTCACGGACTCCAAAATTGAGATATAAACCCTTTAACAAAACAAATGGTGGCATGTGGCCCGATGCTTAATCCAGGGTGCGATTTTAGAGGCGAGATATCAGAAAGCTTCGAGATAAAAACTGGAGTGAGACAAGGGAATTGACTTTCCCCACTTCTCTTCAAGTGTGTCCTTGAAAAGGTTGTGAGAGATTGGCGCAAGGAACTTGAGTGTTCATAGAGGTGTCTATTTGGGCCGTAAGGACGATGGACTGATCGATGATTGCCTGGCCTTTGCAGATCACATGGCACTAATTGCTGATTCTCTCGAAATGGCAACAATGCAGGTAAATTGCCTCAGGCTGCGAAAGTGGGTCTTCAAGTGTCGCTGGATAAAACAGAATTCTTGACCAACATCAAAGAAGCTAACAGAGAGATATTACTAGAGCAGGGAAACATCAAGAGGGCTGAAAAATTTAAATATCTCGGCGAATGGATTGAACATATCTTATCAGAAAGAGCGTCATTATCCATGAGAGTCAACAAGTTGCAACTAGCCTATCGACTAAGAACACCTACAACAATAAATACCTGTCACGCAACCTGAAACTTAAACACCGAGCTCGATAGCTGCAGTCGCTTAATTGCGGCCATTATCCAATATTCGGGGATAGTGGGTTCGAATCCCACTGTCAGCAGCCCTGAAGATGTTTTTCCGTGGTTTCCCATTTTCAAGCCAGGCAAATGCTGGGGCTGTACCTAATTAAGGCCACGGTCACTTACTTCCCACTCCTAGCTCCTTCTTGCCCCATCGTCGCCATAAGACCTGTCTGCGTCTGTGCGACAAAAAGCAACTTGCAAAAAAAAATCGTTGCCATAAGACCTGTCTGCTTCGGTGCGACGGAAAGCAACTTGCAAAAAAAAACTTAAACACTACACATCAGTCATACGACCAGAAGCCCTGTATGCCAAGGAGTGTCCTTCCTAGAACCGAAAAGTTCTGGTAGAGAAATTGAATGTCAGATGGAAGAGAATCCTCAGGAAGATCCTAGGCCCGGTATAGGAAGATAGGAAGATGGGAAATTCCGCAGGCGATATAACTCTGAGCTCTACGAACATATTGAGAGGCTCTCTGAATGTGCAAGGAAAAGAAGGGGTGCAATATTGCCTCCAAACCGACTGACCAACCGTCTGTTCATCTTCTGGCAAAACAAGAAGGTTCGTACCACTTGGTTGACAGAAACCGAGAAAGATATTAAAGAACTGGGATTAAAAGATCTCCAAAACAGACAGTCTCTGAGACACACCCTGAAGGAAGTCCCTGGATTTCACGAAAAAACCCGAAGGAAAAGTACCCCCTGGACAGAAGAGAGAAAGGAGTTACACCAGCAGAAAATGCGACAATACTGGGAAAACATCAAAGCCCAACAATTGAACAAGCGTGGTCCAAAGTAGGCCCATTCGTAAAAGGAAAAAACAAGAATCGAACCAGTCAGCTTCCTGAGTAGCAAGCTCCTGCGCAGGTGAGCTATTGCGTCTCTAAAGAGACTTAAATAGCGAATATCTTAATGGTTATTTAAGTTGTACGATCCTCTCTTGAAGAAAACGTAATTTTTGGGAATATTGTACGATCCTGATCATCTCAGAGATTGGCAACGCTGGTGTTTGCAGGCATTTCTAGCGTGGCCACTGCCCTTACGGCGAGGAATGTGGACCAGTTCTCAGTCCATCCGGCCCACCTTGAACCCGAGTGTCTGGACTCTTCACCACACAATCTACACACTGGCCCGCCAGTACACCGCCGTCTGGAAATACAGTAAAATCTTTGCTTGTTACCGAGCGAGTTGGCCCTGCGGTTAGGGCCTCGTAGCTCTGAGTCTGAGTTCGAGACATAGTGGGGTCGAATCCCATCGTCGGCAGCCGTTAGGGTGGTTTCGCGTGGTTTCCCATTTTCCCACCAGACAAATGCTGGGGCTGCACCTTAATTAAAGCGACGGTCGCTAACTTTCCAAACCTTTCCCATGCCTCCATCCCCGAAAACCTTCGACATGTCGTTGCGACGTTAAGCCAAACATATTTCAACGTTTTCTTACTTTCTTTCTTTCTTTCTTTCTTTCTTTCTTTCTTTCTTTCTTTCTTAATCGGTTTACCCTCCAGCGTTGGCTTCTCCCTCGGACTCAGCGAGGGATCACACCTCTACCGCCTCAACCGCAATGTCCTGGAGCGTGAGACTTAGGGTCGGGGGGATAACACTGGGGAGGATGACCAGTACCTCGCCCAGACTACCTCACCTGATATGTTGAACAGGGGCTTTGGGTGGGGGGAGAGGATGGGAAGATTTGAATGGATAGACAAGGAAGAGGGAAGGAAGCGCGTGGTCTTAAGTCAGGTGCCATTCCAGCATTTGCCTGGAGAAAATGTGGGGAAACCATGGAAAACTACTTGGAGGATGACTGAGGTGGGAATCGAATCCCCGTCTACTCAGTTGACCTCCCGACGCTGAGTGGACGCCGTTCCAGCCCTCGCACCTCTTTACAAATTTCGTGCTAGAGCCGGGAATCGAACCCGGGTCTCCTGGTGTGGCAGTTAATTCCACGAACCATTACACCAGAGAGGCGGAAATTTATTTATTTATTTATTTATTTATTTATTTATTTATTTATTTATTTATTTATTTATTTATTTCATAACTCTCTCCCATTGAGATAGTCCCATCGGACTCAGTATGCACTCAAATTATTTTTTACAATGTATTTATTTATCTTATCTGATGAACTAAAATTTGGCACGATTTCTTCAGCACTAGTGTGACAATACTGACTTGTAGAGACTGATATAATCCGAATTTCTTCCGAAAAGATTCAAAGAATTTCCGAATAACACCGCGAGAGTTGATTAAAAGTCATTTATCTTATAGATGTTTCAGATTTGTATTTTATTTTATTTTATACAATTCGCTTTTGTCGCACCGGCACAGACAGATCTTATGGTGACGATGGGATAGGAAATGGCTAGGAGTGGGATGGAAGCGACCGTGACCTTACGTTAGGTACTATCGCGGCATTTTCCTGGAGGAGAAGTGGGAAACCTCGAAAAACCACTTCGAGGATTGCTGAGTTGGGATTCGAAACCCCCTCTACTCAGATGAACTCTGTGACATGAATAACAATTAATTTATCATTTTGGAGTAGTGTGGAATTTTGCGTTAAACTTCTCATTAATCCTTTTCTACGTTATTCCCTGAACTGAATTATCTTCGTATGATAACTACTGTAAACTATTTATGTGAATCTACATATTGTTAAATTGGAATTCTTATTCCATTTAAATGTTGCGCTGGCTCTATCACGCAGCTTATATATTGATGTGCGCATGCTCGAGGATTGTTGAAGAACGGATTAGCTGTTCTGTTGTCTGTAATTAATTGTCAAGATCGTTTCGAGGTTGGTCATCTATTCCAACACGTGTTACTCGCAGGCATTGCACTCCGTACTATCTACACCTCTGAATTTGGATAACCTGAATAGCTTTCTTCTTTCTTGCTAGGGGCTTTACGTCGCACCGACACAGATAGGTCTTATGGTGACGATGGGATAGGAAAGGCCTAGGACTTGGAAGGAAGCGGCCGTGGCCTTAATTAAGGTACAGCCCCAGCATTTGCCTGGTGTGAAAATGGGAAACCACGGAAAACCATCTTCAGGGCTGCCGATAGTGGGATTCGAACCTACTATCTCCCGGATGCAAGCTCACAGCCGCGCGCCTCTGCGCGCACGGCCAACTCGCCCGGTAACCTGAATTGCATTATGGTGTAGTGTATGTGTTTTCTACATTATGGTGACCTGATTATTTTATTTGTGCGGCTGCTATGCCATCATCTTCAGCCTTTGCAATGTATGTATACATTTAACTACGAACGCAATGAAGGCTACGAAGTAAGTAACGTTCTATTCTCGTCGACAAATTTCATTCTACTAAAGCTCCCCTGGCTGTGACATTCAAGAAGATATATTCGTACCAAGTGCGGAATACTAGTTCAAGAAACTAATTATGTTAACCACTTAATGGCGACTTAGAGTCTAGGCCCTACTTGGTGTCATATCAACCGATGTCTAGAATTCATGCCTTGCATTATTCCATCAAGGAGTGTGCACCTTGGAATTCCTTACTTACGCTACTTATCAAAGAATGCAAAGTAAAATTTATTATTACTATAAGGTCGTAAAGAACTCTATTTCTAATAATTAACTTATGATGTAGTCATCGCGTATGTCTGAATTTGACCTTGCCATTTGTTGCATGTTACGAACATTCAACTCACTCACAGAGAATCGTAACTTTACAGATGAGGATGTGCAATCTCTAACTGCCATAACCACATGTCCAGGTGCGGAAGGAACAAAAAATGTCGGAGAATACCTGGACCAGTATTTATAGGAACGACGGCAACACAGCTCCCCTCAGTCGTGAGCCAACGAGCAGTCTGCTACTCGGTGCGCTGTTACAACAGGTCATGGAAGTGGGTTCTTTATCAACATTGAATTAATAACCTAGTGTTCGCAGTATCAGAATTAATACAGTGTTGAACCAAGTAAGGATTTCCCTTACAATGGATATAAGAAGTGCAAATAAGATTTTATTCAAAAGTAATAAATTTCATTATGATGGGGATGCGATATACAATTACCTATCATATTACTGGAAATTAAGAGGATATCACGACGTAAAGAGAAATTTTAGCACAAAAGTGTTGAAGAAGGAACACTTCTATGTCCATGGGAAGAATATCTATGTAAGTATATTCAGGAAAATATTATTTTGTTGTTATGTGTGTGTGTGTGATTCCAACTTCGATTCTGACTGGATTATTCGTCTATTGAGCGACGGCCAACAATTATAGCACTCTATGACTTTCATGTTTGTATGCCAATCTAATAATAATAATAATAATAATAATAATAATAATAATAATAATAATAATAATAATAATAATAATAATCCAGCCCAATGTCGCACAATATATTTTTAAGTATCGTATTTCTTTCTTCGGCAGTGCTAATTTTCTACTTCTCTCGTTGTAGAGAACCTAGTCAAGTCTGGACGAAGTGATTGTTGAATTGGTAAAACATATTAGTAGTGGAATATTACATAATATGAAAAACATAGAATTATCAAACTTTTGAAACATCTGTGTTTATTTAAATCTCTGAGTCTTGTCATTATTTATAAACAATTTGTAAATTCCGCATAGCATTTTGTTTGTTATGGCTTTCAGTTTCCATAACTGACTTCCTGTAGCAGTGGAACTTCGTATTATCTTTCTCTGTTACTATATACTTTAATCCTTATAATGATAATAAATAAATAAATAAATAAATAAATAATACCCTAAGGGTCCAGCAGCGATGCATCGTTGTTTGAACACTGAGACTTACTATCCGCATATATCGTGGTTGTATCTCACGGATCTTCCGTGTTCAGATGTTTCCGCTCAACAGGTGTTTAAACCAGATGTTGTGTTTACTTTCAAAATAGAATACCTAAATTCTTATCTACTGTGCATTTCTGCGTGATATTTTCTATGTTTACTCTCTTAGATACATGTTTGCAGGAAAGTTGGGTAATTTCATGTAGGAATCAAATTTGATATTACTTTTTCGCCATTTGAAATTTGAAATGTAATTTTTCACTTCAGCAGAGTATTTGAAAGGAAAAAAACATATATAGAAGTGTCTTTGTAGATAAATCTTTATCAGTAGTAAATGCATACATTTATTAACGCGTACATAGAGTTTCACGTCAATATATTATTAATTTCGGATAAAGTAGCCTTTCTTAACGGTATACTGCGAAATGTTGCCGATCCGTGTGATATTCTAACACCTTCAGACTCGGCATTATTAGGTATTGTATTTTAGGTGGTTTTAGTGTCATAACAAATAGCACTCGGCCTTAGAGTGCAACCTAATTTGGCTTGTGTGTAGTGTCGTCTAGCCCGTTCTTGCTTAATGTAGCGAGAGTAACATAAATATTCTACGGGATCTTAAATGCCTACCCCTAATGCATATGCACACCTCATAGCAGAAGCGTTGTGGGGCTACAGTATAATTGCTTCTCACCTCTTACTGTCTTATCACAATATTCTACACAGTGCTATACAGTAAGGCATAGTAGTTCCATATAATGGCTGAACCAGTGCCAAAATATGGTCTTCCTCAGAGGCATCCAAACGTTTTTCTTGTTCTTCTTCTACCGCTTTTCCCACATCTCTGAACTGTGAAGCACATGTAGATATGGCACTGTTTTACGGCAGGATGCCATTCTTGACACAAACCCTATCTTCAGGGATGTATCCAGTATTACGTTGAACGTTGTGTGTATATTAAATGACGGAGCTCGACAGCTGCAGTCGCTTAAGTGCGGCCAGTATCCAGTAATCGGGAGATAGTGGGTCCGAGCCCCACTGTCGGCAGCCCTGAAGATGGTTTTGCGTGGTTTTCCATTTTCACACCAGGCAAATGCCGGGGCTGTACCTTAATTAAGGCCACGACCGCTTCCTTCCAATTCCTAGGCCTATCCCATCGTCGCCGTAAGATATATCTGTCGGTGCGACGTAAAGCAAATAGCAAAAAAAAATATATATATATATATTAAATGGAGTAACACCCAGTTCCTGAGCCACAAGAATTAATCAGCAGCGATTAAAATCCCGTACTCCTCCCGGAATCGAAGCTGGAACCCTCTGAACCGAGGGCCGCAACGCTGACCTTTCAGCCAACGAGGCAGACATCCAAACGTTCTTCCAATGTACTCTATTTCAGGCAGTCAAGATCTGCCGTAGTTCGTTTAGTAATATCGAAATATTAATTCATAATAAATAATTCATTATTTATAAATTAAAGTACGAAATCACCAAAAAGATATGCTGTGAATGCGTGTATTTATATTTTTCAGTTACAATATACAGTAAATATAAAATACTAGTAGTTAAAGCAATTTATTTGGTATTAATGAATTGTAATGGGCTTAAATATAATGCACACTATTTATATATTTATTTACTTCTCGTTGCAAGTATTGTATTATAATATATTAACAGGATATTGTCCGAATCGTTGGCTGAACGGTCAGCGTACTGGCCTTCGGTTCAGATGGTCCTGGGTTCGATTCCCGGCCGGGTCATGGATTTTACCTTTACGTGGTTAATTCCAATGGCAGGGGTGGGGGTTTATGTGTTGTCTTCATCATCATTTCATCCTCATCACGACGCGCAGGTCGCCTGCAGGAATAAAATGGAAAGACCTGCACCTGGCGAGCCGAACCCGTTCTGGGATATCCCGGCACTAAAAGCCATTTTCATTTTTTTTTCCATTAGGATATTGATATATAAGTAAAAGTTTATTTCAGTCAAACATTTTAATAACAAAAGAATATTTTATCCCTGCATTTAAGCATCTTTTAATGTTGAAAAAAGTTTCTTAGCACACACAGTAGGGGTCCCATACTATGAAAAGTGCAAAGTTACGTCATTTCCTTAATTGTGCCGACAGTTGAAGGGCTAAAGGAACCGGGAAGGTTGCAAATTGTGAGTCTTGAATAGTTCTATCAAAGTAAAGAAGCAAATATCAAAAATCCCTCCCGGCCTAAATGCAGTTCCGGAAAAACTTTTTTTTTTCTAGTTGCTTTACGTCGCACCGACACAGATAGGTCTTGTGGCGACGATGGGACAGGAAAGGGCTAGGAGTGGAAAGGAAGCGGCCGTGGCCTTAATTAAGGTACAGCCCCAGCATTTTCCTGGTGTGAAAATGGGAAACCACGGAAAACCATTTTCAGGGCTGCCGACACTGGGGTTCGAACCTACTATCTCCCGAATAGGAAAAACTGTTTAAAATTGCTTGTTTTCTTCTACGTTTTCTTCTTTATTGAAGTTCTAGCAAAATTAACTTATTTACATAATTCTTTCCGTAATTAATTCACCGAGCTCGATAGCTGCAGTCGCTTAAGTGTGTCCAGTATCCAGTATTTGTGAGATAGTGGGTTCGAACCCTACTGTCGGCAGCCCTGAAGATTGTTTTCCGTGCTTTCTCATTTTCACACCAGGCAAATGCTGGGGCTGTACCTTAATTAAGGCCACGGCCGCTTCCTTTCCACTCCTAGCCCTTTCCTGTCCCATCGTCCCCATAAAACCAATCAGTGTCGATGCGACGTAAAACAACTTGTAAAAATAAATTTGTAATGTATTCCCTGGTTCAATACCCTCAGGCGTTTTCTGATTTTTTAAAAAAAAACGTCGATAATGAATGTAGTATCTGCATTGACTCACATTAGCGCTCGTAGTGGTAGCAAAAGGAAAAATGCTAATCTCATCGACCGGATAAAGATGATTAAGACATGGATTGTACTCTTTAGGAATAAATCAAGAATATATTCTCATAACCAATTACGTTTCATTTACGTAAAATTCGTAGCTCATATCCCTAAAATGTATTCAAAATTCATTTGAGCATAAAGAAAAAAAATTGGATTTATTTTTATTACCACATCTAGCATCGAGCGGTAGATGGTGATCGGTTCTTTTGCCGCCTCTCGTCTATTTGATGTCTTGAATATAGGACATCACATTTAGAAGCATATAAATTATCTCTACAGTCAAACACAAACATCAGATTATTCAGAAGAAGGGGTTTGGTACATTCCAGGGATCTGAGGCTGGCACCAAGGGAGTTAAGAAACCTAGGAAACAGTTTAACTTACAGAAAGGAGATAGGCAATGAATGAAATAATGATGATACTTTATGTTTGTTTTATAGATTTACGAGAGAATACATCAAAGAGAGCAGCTAGTTTTATATAGAATAAGAAAAAGAAGAGGAAGAATAAAATTAACTACAACAATAATAGCGATTTTTATACCTGAAGTGGCAAGGATTCAGCATGGCAGCAGGAGTACACTACAAAATTATCTGCTTACCTTCGTGAAGGAAGACTTCCATTATCATCAAGCGAATGGAGATAAGGTAAGAAGTAACCCGAAATAAACTATCTTAATTGTGTGGAAGAAAAATTAAAAATTTTCATAAAACATGTCTAGAAAACTTGTTGTAACAATGAACTCCAAGAACATTTAGATGGAAATTTATATTTAAAATATTTTGTTATCTCGCATCATTTAACAGGAACATTGACTTATACAAGCTTCAGCTACTGCAGCTGGGAATTATGCTCAGCTACTGATTGACGGATGCAGTTGCTTAGCATCTGTCTGTTGGCACAGGCCAGAGTAAACTGTAGCTTCCACTGAAGTCTCAGTCTCGTCCATGGCTGTCACAGTATGCAAGCTTCTGGGGTAAGGGTGGTGCTGCACGACGAGTGTGTCTGAGTCAGTGATGGGATAATCGAATACAAAATAATCGCTTATTCGATTATCCGATTATTTTCCCATTCGATTACTTTTCGATTATTCATTGGAATGAATGTGGCAATTGAACAGTGAATGCTTTCGAAATTACGGATTGAAAAGTGATGTTATTAAGACAGTTAATTCACTCATTTACTTTCAATATTTGAAAATACATTAAAAAAGCGTATTTCTATTTTTCCATAGAGTTTATCTAATCGCTTATATCATTCGATTATCCATCCGACACACTTAAACCGAAAAATTGATTCATGACGCATCCGAATATTCTATGCGATAAACTGAATGATATTTGAAACTCTCCATTATTGTATTCGATTATTTGTTCGATTATCTAAATAATCAGAACGAGATTATTCGAATATTAAAAGTATTCGATTATGCCTCCACTAGTCTGAGTGTTATGAGTGGTGTTGCTCATAAGGTCAGTCTTGCTACAATAGCACAGTCTGGCCCAGTGAGGAAGGCAATGGCAAACTACCTCATTGGTCATCTTGCTTAGTAAGCCTCGCTTCGGTGCCACCGTTGGTCTTTGCGGTTTACCAAGAAGTGGTGCTTTGGTGATCCAACTATCCTCTAGGCTGATGACCTAACAGTCAGACATCCAAATTTTGTTGACAGTGCATAATGTGTTTGTGCTGTTCCCAACACTACTGCAACTCGCACACCACCCACTGTACTATCCTCTACTACATTAATAACCAGTTTGCCGTACACGGGAAATGGTGCACCCCATCCCATCTCTTCGCAGGGTCTGCCTTACAAAGGCTGCAACAATAGCGACACGAAATTATTATTGTTTTATTCAACTTTATCAACAATTATTATTTGCGGTAAGATTGTTCAAAGCGCATAAGTAGTTAAACAGAACATATAATGCATAAACATCCTAATTTTGTACTTATTAGTGATTTTTGGAAACAATGACGAGAGCAAAGTTTGCGCATGCGCTGTCCATGCATTTTTTTAACCAAGAACTTTCTTCGGAATTGCGTATTCTTCATTCAAAATAATCCGTATTTAAGACACGCTAAGTTCTGTTAGAAATTTTGTTGATTGAGGTATTGTGTGAAATTTCAAAATGTTAAAGGCTTTCTTAGAAATCGCTGGTTCTGATCATCTTCAACGGTTCTAGGGCTCATTACTTTCAAAGATTATAAAGTTTCTCATGATATAAATAGTTGTTGTTGATTTCTGAGCCTGTCTCCACAACGCCAATAAATTCACGACATTCTTCTTTCTTCGATTTCGGCCATCTGTGGGCCGCGTAAAGGAACTTCCTCATGTGTCTGTCTCCTTTCTCCGGTCTCTCCACTATTTATTCATCCTTTCACTGTGCTCGTTTCTTCTTTCATCCCTCCAGACAGGCACACGCTTTCTGTCTTTTCTAAAAAATACGAACTTCCTAAACCTACTACGAAAATGTAGGCCTGCCTGTAATTTTTGCTTTTATAATCCTCAGTTTCGTTGGCGGTGTTGACATGTATTTTCCCTTATTGTCCAGAACTTAGCTGTGAATAAAGTGATTGTTCAATTACTTAAATATGTTAGAAGTGGAGTATAAGGTCTTATGGCGACGATGGGACAGGAAAGAGCTGGGAGAGGGAAGGAAGCGGCCGTGGCCTTAATTAAGGTACAGCCCCAGCATTTGCCTGGTGTGAAAATGGGAAACCACGGAAAACCATCTTCAGGGCTGCCGATAGTGGGGTTCGAACCTACTATCTCCCGAATACTGGATACTGGCAGCACTTAAGCGACTGCAGCTATCGAGCTCGGTCAGGGATGAATTTTGTTTGTTATGGTCTTCTCGTTTACATAACTGATTTTCTTTTGATGCTGTGAACTTCGTATTTTCCCCCTATTATTATATACTTCAATCATTTTAATAATATTCCCCCGAGGGAGGGTGGTAGAATAACACACTCGGTATCCCTCGCCTGTCGTAAGAGGCGACTGAAACTGGCCTCAGGATCTCTTAACTTGGGACCGCGGGTTAGTGACCACGGGGCCCATAGTTGAGTCCCGGCATTCTTTCCGACCTCCCTTGGTCAACTCTTGTTATTTTACGACCTTGACCGTATTAGAGCATTCGAGTCCTAGGAAGTCTTTCATTTTCACGTCCTTGGTAGCCCTTGTCTTCCTTTGACCGATATCTTCGTTTTACGAAGTGTCGGATCCCTCCCATTGGTTCCCTCTGATTAGCGTTAATAGGGGATGGTTGTCTAGTTGTACCTCCTCTTACAGCAATAATCACCACCACCACCACCACCACTTACAAAAACAACAACAACAAAAATAATAATAATAATAATAATAATAATAATAATAATAATAATAATAATAATAATAATAATAATAATAATAATAATAATAATACCCCAACAGTGCCAGCAGCAACTTATCTCTGTTTGAACATCAAGCCTTAGTACGGGAATTTAGTGTGGTTGTACCTTACGGATTTTCGGTGTTCAGATGTTTCCGCGGAACTAATATTGTAAACTCATGTTGTGTTTACGTAGATTAACTCCTTCAACTACTGTGCATGTATGCATGATATTTTCTGTGTTTACACTTTTGGACATATGCATTGTTGATGAATTGGGATATTTCGTGTAGGAATTGATTTTTAATATCATTTTTTTCGGCATTTGAAATTTGAAATATAATTTGCATGTCTTCGCAGTGTTTGGAGGAAAATGTAAACATATTTAAAAGTAGGCCTATCATTGTGGATACATTTTTATCATAAGAAAATGAATATCTTTATTAACATGTGAAGAGAATTTCACGTCAGTATATTGCTATTTT
This sequence comes from Anabrus simplex, assembly GCF_040414725.1. Taxonomy (NCBI): domain Eukaryota; kingdom Metazoa; phylum Arthropoda; class Insecta; order Orthoptera; family Tettigoniidae; genus Anabrus; species Anabrus simplex. The sequence continues at coordinate 221,601,351 of NC_090272.1, read as the reverse complement.
CACATTAAATATCTATCCTTTTTAAAGGGAATCCTGCGGTGTGATATTCTCACCCCTTCAGACTCGGAATTTTGTGTGTTATACCAGGCGGCTCGCAAGCGCCTTACTTTATACTTATAAATGTCTCGCATGCACTCTTGATGAGTGGGATATCTCCTAACTGATTTTCAGAGGGGCGCTACTGCCAGCAGCCAGGTTACGTCATAATAAGCGGAGAAAACCGGACGGTCGCTCGCAGCATATTCCTCAGCGCTACCCGTCTGATGCGCCCCTTTGCACTAGTAAAGCCTCGTTTTCGACCACATAGTACTAGGCAACACTACATTTACAGTCTGCATATCGGCAGTTGTTAGTGTGTTCAGTAATGACGAATAAACAAACATCATTTTAAAGTATGCAGAATCTGATCGGAATGAAGCCGAAGCTTGCAGATGGTATGCACAGGAGTTTGCAAACAAACGTCTGCCTTCTATACATGTATTTTGATTAACAAACTGCAATTAGGTGCTAATGGATCGTTCAAGACACATGTGAGCAGGAACAGACCCGTCTGTGAGAATACTGACATTGTGCAGAATGTCCTGCAATAATTAGAACGCAATCCTTCACATGATAAGATTATCTTCACCTAACTGTGATGATGAAATAATAATACTAATAATAATAATAATAATATACAAACCATTATTGTTATAACGTACACATGTTTAATGTTACTTAGGGCAAATACAATCTGCGGATGAGCTAGGAGCATTCCGAACGTCAATACAAAGGTTCCTGAAGGAGAGAAAGTGGCACCCATATAAGGCGCACGTACATCAGCAACTCTATGGAGATGATTTTGATCGCTCATATGGAAGAAGAATGGTCGCGGCATTACAGCATGATCCACATTTTGTCAGGAATATACTTTGGAGCGATAAATGTTACTTTTCGAATGATTCAATCATCGACACTCACGATCTCCATTATTGGGTTCCGGCAAACCCCCACTGGGTTCAAGCATAGCATATGCAACACCAGTGGGGGATTAAGATTCATGTGGGGTGTGGTATTCTGGGCCTGTTTTTATAGCCCCTAGGGTCACCGGTAGGTGTCACTTGAATTTTTTAGAGACCGACTTGTCTCTAGAAAACATTCTAGAAGATATTCCACTGAAGCTAACGCTTCCAGCATGATGGTGCACCACCTCACTATTTTTGACCCCGACCGGGTGATTTGCCCGTGCGGTTAGGGACGCTAAGGGCCTGTACTACGACTGTCAGATAAACAGCCAGATACGTAGGCTGCAGTTTTGCAAACTAGAAGTTAAATATTTTCTTGCGTACTACCAACGGATTTTAACGACGGTATTGTAATGCGGAAGATGTAGTAACATTTTTATTGGGTTGGTAATAAGGTTACTGAAAATATAGTGATATTTAGCGCGGTGTTCCCTGGTGTTTTCGTTTGTTTAGCTCTATTCCTTTTGAAATTGTATTACTAGAATCCAATATCAGACTCTTATTAAGCTATAATGTGGAAGTCCAGGTAAAAACAGAATTAGGACTGAAATATACACATACAAAGAAATGTTAAAATTAATTGACTGTATAACGAAACTGAAACTGTTATAGAAAATAAAAAGACTGAAAATGTAACCTGGAGGCAAAAGTTAAGATTCAGGTTATGTATCTTTATTGTCTAGTACTATTTACGAGGTTGCGCGTTACGACGAAAGTAAAGTTTAAATTCGTAATTAATGCCACTGATGCAGCGTGGGATCATTAAATTTATTATTAATTCAATTTATTGTCGTAGTACAGGCTCTAAGCTGTGATATTTCATCCGGGGGATACTGGCTTTCAACCCTACTGTCTGCAGCCCTGAAGATGGTTTTCTGTGGTTTCCCATTTCCCACCAGGAAAATGCTGGGGCTGTACCTTAATTAACGGCCACGACCGCTCCCTTCCCGCCCCTAGCCCTTTCCTATCCCATCGTCGCCATAAGACCTATCTGTGTCGGTGCGACGTAAAGCAAATTGTAAAAGCTTTCGAGCCGTTAGGGAACAACATGATGCACGATATTCTCAACAGTGTATAGGTTGTGGTGGACCCTGGTAGTAGCTACCACGATCGCATGATCTCACTCCCCCACCCCCACTCACTGGACTTTTTTCTGTGGATATATATCAGATCGAAGGTGTACGAAAGTGAGCCAGAAAATGCTGAACAATAATTACAACAACGATTTGTGAGGCCTTTGCTGCAGTGACTCCTGAAATATAGAGACGTGTTCAGCACCAGGGACATGTTTTTGAGCATATCTATTACGAGAAGTTGTAGAAGGAAGCGTTCTGGTAGATCCAGGTTTGACACACTAATTTTCTGAGCTTTGAACCTATAATAATATGTATTAGTTTTTGTTTCATAGAAACAATTTTATAGAGTGGAATGTCTGCACATGTATCGGTAATAAGTTATTAGATTTCCTTTTCTGCATCTTTGGCGTATTTACAAATGCTCCCTCTTAGAGAATGTGTGCAGTAAAATGACGGCTATTTGTTTCCCAACATCCGAAATACAGCACGCTGTCGCTCCTTCGAAAACAAGTGCTTAGGCTTCCCGTGTACCACAAGTGCACGCGGAACATAAGTAGAAAGTACGGATCTCGCGAGTCGCCTGGTATAAGAATCTTTCAAGAAGAAACGAGTCGGAGCCCATAAAATGAATACATATACCGTTATTTGAAAAGTATTTCCCAGCACTCTTGAGGCACTTGTCCGTCTGCGCAAAAAGGCAGTGAATGTCCGTCTCGTAAAATTCCTGGGGCTGCGTGGTGAACCAGTTCCTAACGTACTGCATGACCTCGGTGTCCGAAGGGAATCGTTTGCCTCACAGAGCCTTCTTTAGCTCAATTGTTTTTTTGGTTGTGACGACCTTGCTTCCACTGTTTCCACTGGAGACTTTGTCGTTTTGACTTAGGTTCGTCTCCAGGAACCACGCGTGACAGGAACTCATTCCCTACGATTGTGTGCTGTGGACGACCAACGAGTGCTCGTCCTCACTCTGTCGTCACGTTGTGTGCACCCATGTAACTCCAGGGGGGAGTTTAGGACCTCAGCACTCTTATAGGGAGCGCACCTTCTGCACAGGCAATTGCATTACGATCCTTTCACCGGTTTTCATTTTATAGCTTCCGGCTCGTTTCTTTTTGAATGGCCCTCGTAAATAAAGTATTTCAGGTGGTTTTATTATCATAATAAACAGCACTCGTATTTAGAGTTCAACGTAATTTGGCTTGTGGAAAGTGTCGTCTAGCCTGTTCTTGCGTAATCTAGCGAGAGTAACATCAATCCTATGCAATCTTAAATGCCGTACCCCTAATGCTTATGCACACCTCACAGCAGAAACGCCACAGTACACTTGTTACTCGCCTCAGTAAGATTCCGTTCTAACCTGTTGCTGCCTTCTATATTCTACACAATGCTATACAGTAAGGCATAGTAGTTCCGAATAATGGCTGAACCTGTACCAAAATATGGTCTACCTCAGAGGCATCCAAACGAGCCGAACATCCAAACGTTCTTCTTATATACTCTACTTCAGACAGTGAAAACCTGCTGTAGTTCGTTTAGTAATATTGAAATATTAATTCATTTAATTATTATTAATTATTATCCAAAATACTAATTCATGCATAAAGATGTGCTGTGAATGCATGTAATTATATTATTCAGTTACAAATACAGTAAATATAAAATACTAGTTGTCAAAGCAATTTATTTGTTTTTAACGATTTTACGGGTTTAAATACAATGCACTTATCGTTGCAAATATTGTGTTATATTATATTGGTATAATGTTAATATATAAGTGAACGTTTATTTTAGTTAAACATGTCAATAACAAAAGAATATTTTATTCCTTAAATTTGCTAGTTGCCTTACGTCGCACCGACACGGATAGGTCTTATGGCGATCCCTTAATTTAAGCATCGTTTGATGTTGAAAAAATTTCTTAGGACCCATAATACGAAAAACGTAAAATTAAAATTAAACAATTTCCTCAATTGTGCCGGAATTTGAAGGGCTAGAGGGCGCACAAAGGTTTCAAATGTGTGTCCTGGATAGCTCTATCAAACAAAAAATAGAATATCACTTCCGGCTTAACTGCAGTTCTGAAAAAAATCTGTTTAGACTCGCTTGTTCTTTCTCGTCTTTTTTCTGATTCAAATCCTGCACAATTCTTTCTGTAATGTCTTCCTTGGTTCAATACCCTTGCATGTTTTCTGATTTTTTCAAAAAAGGCACACTGAATGTAGTTATCAGAGCTTAAGGGAAACTCTGCATTGTCTCACATTAACTCTCGTAGTCGTAGAAAAACATAATCCACCAGATAAGGATGATTAAAAAAAGGATTGTAATTTTCAGGAACAAATCAAGAATATATTCTCATACTTTATTACGTTTTATTTACGGTGCCTAAAATACGTAGCTCATGTCCCTGGGATGTTTTCAACATTAAGTTGCTTGCCTGTGGATTTTTCACTGAATGTAATGTAAACGCGTATTTTTTATTTAGTTTTCTTTCCAACATACACGTTGGGAAGTACCGGAAAGGCATTTATCATCGACCGGCGTCCGGCTCCATGGCTAAATGGTTAGCGTGCTGGCCTTTGGTCACAGGAGTCCCGGGTTCGATTCCCGGCAGAGTCGGGAATTTTAACCTTAATTGGTTAATTTCGCTGGCACGGGGGCTGGTTGTATGTGTCATCTTCATCATCATTTCATCCTCATCAGGACGCGCAGGTCACCTACGGGTGTCAAATCAAAAGACCTGCATCTGGCGAGCCGAACATGTCCTCGGACACTCCCGGCACTAAAAGCCATACGCTTTTAGTTAGTTAGTATCGACCGGCTCTGGTCTATTTGATGTGCACAATATTGCACAACACATTTTCAGACATTTAAATTATCTCTACAGTGAAACACAAACATCAGATTATACAGAAGAAGGAGTTTGGCACATTCCAGCGATCCCAGACTGGCACCACGGGAGTTAAGAAACCTAGGAAACAGTTTAACTTTCAGAAAGGAGATAGGCAATGAATGAAATAATGATGATACTTTTTTGTTTGTTTTATAGATTTACAAGAGAATACATCAAAGTGAGCAACTAGTTTTATATAGAATAAGGAAAAGAAGAGGAAGAATAAAATTAACTACAACAATAATAGCGATATTTATACCTGAAGTGGAAATGAGTCCGCATGGCAGCAGGAGTACACTACACAAGTACCTTCTTACCTCTGTGGAGGAAGCGAATGGAGATAAGGTAAGGAGTAGCCTGCAATAAACTAATTTAGATATACGGAAAAAAGAAACTAACAATTTTCATTAAAATATTCATGAGTAGAAAACGTCTTATTTACAACAATAATAGTACATATACATTTTAATTTATCATATTTTCTTATTTAACTTATCTCTCTCCATTTAACAATACCTTTCACTTACACAAGTTTAAACTATACCCTGGAAATTATTCTGGGATATCTCAATTTTATTCATATCAGATAATGTGTTTATAATTATTACTGTCCCTCACTGGACAGAGTTACGGCCTTTATTCCGTCGGGTCCCAGATTCGGTTCTCGGCCGGGTAGAGAGATTATAATATATAATAAATAATGTAACTCACACACCGCTCACAATACTATCCTCTAGCGCAGTAATACACAGTTTACCGTACACGGGTAAAGCTGCACCCCACCCTTTACCCACCTCTTCGGAGGATCTGCCTTAAAAGGGCTCTTCCAGGCTAGCAATAGCAAGTCTAAATTTGTATTAGTACAGTTTTATTCTAATAAACAATTATTATTTTCGGTTAACAGTGCTTAAACTGCACATATAGGTGAATGAAACTTATAATATGTAAATATTCTGATTTTGTACTTAACGGTGATTTATGGTAACAATGACCAGGGCAGAGTACGTCCATGCACCCTCCGTGTATCTTTCTAAACCAAGAAGTTCCTTCGCGATTTCGTATTTTGTATTAGAAATCATTACGTAAGGCGCAGCCTATGTGAAGTGGACAAGTTCTGTTAACATTTTTCTTGATTGTCAGTTTATGTAAAGCTTCGAAATTGTAAAGGCTTTGTACAGCCCTGTGATTCTGACCATTCTCAGGACTTCCAGCGTTCATTACTCATGATAAATTGGAAGTTATGGATTTTTGAGTTTTTCTACGCAACGCTAAAAAAATAATGGTATTCTTCTTTGATCGATTTGGGCCCTCTGTGGACCACGTAAAAGGTCGATAGCTGCAGTCGCTCAGGAGAGGTCAGTATTTGCGAGGTAGTGCGTTCGAAGACCATTTTCTGGAGCCCTAAATATCGCTCTCGGTAGTTTCACTTTTTTTACACCAAGCAGATGCTGGGACTGTACCTTAATTAAAGCACGGCCGCCTACTTCCCACACCAAGGCGTTTCCTGTCACACCGCCGCCAAAAGACCTATCTGTGTCGGTGCGACGTAAAGCAACTTGTAAGAAAAAGAAACCGTGTTTTCGTTATTTTCTCAAAATGAGCAGACATATTATTGTTGTGAGTTTTATCGGATTCATTCCAACCAAGTGACCATAAACATAAATTATTTTCCTGAGGGCATCTGATAATTGTTGGTTTTAACCATACATTTCTTCTTCTCTTCCAAGTTCTCCGAACTATTCTCTGTCGAATTATCTTCCTTACTTCTTGCTTTTCGGTTTTCTCCCCTCCTTCAAATTCTCCAATTCAGTTTTATAATAGTGTGGTACTGTTGTATTTTTGTTTTAACTGAAAGTGTATTTTATTGTATATTTACGTGTTTTGTTAGATAATAAGTTCATTCCATTTTCTGCTCTTCATACTGTTTACTTCGTTATCTAGTCCATTTGGTTGTATGAATTCCCTAGGTACTTGCATTTATTCACTCTACTGGAACTACCGTATCTTAAGTTTACTATACCAGGAACATTATTCATATTCGTGGTAGTATTATTATTATATTTATTTTTATTGCTTCTCACCTGGAATGCCGAAGTTCGGATCCCAGTTGTTACCGAGTTCAAAATTTTCATCTCAAAAATGACGTAATGTCAGGAAGGGCACCCGGCTATAAAACCCCATCCAAAACCAAAATGACCGAGCGAGTTGGCCATGCGGTCAGGTGATTACTACTCTGCACAAAGGTAGGTTGGATCCTCAACAGCTCCACCTTACATGGCCTAAACGCCACTGTAGAGATGTACTTTGCAATGTTGGTTTTGAGGATCCAACCACCTTCCGGGCTGTTTCCAGTTTCAACTGGTTCAAGAATGGAATAAATAAAGCCTCTTTCTAGTGGTAAAGATAGGAATAAATTGTGCTGGTGTCACACTCCTCTGGAGCAATGATTAATAACTGACAAATAAAAATAATAGTGCAGAGTTGCTGGGAAAAAAGACGAGAAGAAAACAAAACAATGCCCCCTCCGCTATAAATTTTACATGAAGTAACCGGGATTTAAGCCATTTCTACCGCCTTTCCTACACGTGTTGTGTTACGAGTGTAAACTGTGTTGCACATGTGGATTTAACTTTGTTTTACAGCCAGATGCCCTTCAAAACGCCAAACTAACAGCAGTTTAAGAATAGTAGGCGGGCTCACATATAATTGACATGGCACATACAGTTCACCTCCATTGGGGATGTGTCTAAAAACAAAGCTACGTCACCTCGGGATGAAGGACTCAAGCCATTATCTGACACTGCTATAAGTTGAGTCTAGACCTACAAGAAGGGGTTTTTGTACTGTTACATAACTTGTCTGTATATTGCACACAGTTACTGCAAGAGTGAACATGACATTAATGTAGTTTCGTGCAAACCACGCCAACACACTGTATATAACTGCAGGAGACCGCAGTACACTTATGCAATTATGTGAACCCAGATTGAATCACGATAGTGCCTGAAGGTTAGTAGTGCAATTATACAAATTGTTCATCCTGGGAGCAAGCAACACGATTCAGATAGCCACGACTTGCATTAGTGGGAGTCGCGAGTAAAGCATTAGCTGCATGTCCGATACTCTAAAGAGACTATTAACATTGTTACTTATCAAATAGCATTGTGTTTTGTTTCAGCTTGTCTCCCTAGTTTAGTATTATTATTTGGCGTTTTAAGGTCCCAGGTTTGATTCACGGTCAGGTTGAAACTATAACCTTATATGTTTTTTTCCAGCTCGGGGACTAACTGCCCCAACACATCAGCCCTGTGGGTAGGAACACTCACGATATTTTCTGCCTGTCGTAAGAGGCTACTAAAAAGGGGTCCAGAGATTCTAAAATTAAAAGCGTGGGTTGGTGACCACGGGACTCTAAGTTGAGTCCTGACATTTCTTTAAGTTAGCAAGTCATCTAAAACACAATTACACGCAATTCCTTACTATATACACGGCAAATGCCGCCCACCCTCGTCGGAGCGTCTGCCTCACAAGGAGTATACCAGGTTAACACCCATAAGCGCGTCTAAATGTAGAATAATAATAATAAGGTAGGGAAAAGGTCAGACCCGGTACCAACATAGAGTTTACTCCTGTCGAATAGCACAAAGAAGTCTGCTTAACACTGTACGTTCTAATCCGACGGAGTTGATACTCATTTTCAGACTTATACACCTACAAATCTTACAACTTCCTGACGGAGAATTAAAGCCACGTCTAGACTAAGCATGCTTTTACCCACACATGAAGTCTCCTCGAGAAGTGGAAGGTAAAGACTTCTACTGTTCGCAACTTCGTGGCTAGTTTTACTGCCGGCTGTCTGTACCACTTGTAAATTAGTGTCGTTTAGGTCCCGTAGTTTAAAAATAGCGTGTATGCCTCAATCCCTGGGTTGAACGTTTGGTCAAGTAACTTAGTTAATAGATTTTTTTAAATCATGCTGTACATCAGTCTTTTGTTTTTACAACCAATAACATATCTATTTTACATCTATTGGTTATAACACAAAAATTAACCTACCAAAGAAAATGCTAATGCTTCGCCAGGTGTACTAAGAATAGTACCTCTTCTTCATGTTCCTCAGGTGTAAGCCTGTACAAAAAATTGGTAAACATTTAAATCATTTTTATAATATTTTGCAGACTTACTGGAAAATACTTACCACCTGAAGAAGTTAAATTCTCCTTCTTCTGGATTCATTTTACACTGACTGCTCTACAAAACTCTTCGGCTTTCATAGTACTATATCCGACTTGCTAAAATTCATACCAAGGTTACTAATTATGACCGTTCTCCTTTTACTCGAGGTTATTTAGGAGTAGAAATACAACCACGATCTGCAGTATGCAGCAAAACTCTACGGATTGTACATCTGCCTAACTGGTGAGTATATTTCCGTACTATTGTGTAGCGTTCCTCTGAAATTGCTAATTTCGTTAGCATTTATTTTTTTATTTTCATTCTTAAATCACTAAAGATGGATCCCCTCTCCACAGTCAATAACATTGGACTTTCTGCCAGACCTGAAACCCGCCGGCTGGGAGATTTAGCGATAAACAGACCGTATAAAGTGAAATCTCTTCGTAAAATTCATACGAAATATGGTTCAAGATTAATCTGTGAATCAGTGGACTGACAGGTTTTTCTACCTACGCGTTTCAATGACCTACCAGAAGACACTAGCGCAGCGTTGATAGAAAGAGAAGTCTATTTGAAGTATTTAGGTATAGTGAATGGCCACTGTTCAATATAATTCATTGAAGAAAACATACTTTAATGTATACTCCTACAGTTGTATGATCTGTGTAAATATTTTAGTGCTAGTATTCTGACTATAAATAAACTGCCTAACCACTTTATACTTAGTTTCTAGTAACAAGTATCTTGGTGATTTCAGCTCTTCTAGTAAATAACTGTATATATTATGGCTGAAGGTCTTTCCTGGCAAGAAGGTGCTCGTTGTTTTCAGAATAGAGTTTGTTCTGGATTAATTATTGACACTTCTCGTGGTTTACGTCCTAATGTATTTCTTGAATTATGTTTTCCCATTTTTAAACTTAAGATTCTTCAATGTCTACACGATCATGTATTACTTAAGATAAATACAGAACTGGCTGTACTTTTGCCATGTGGAAAGACGGTAAAGAGTTTACTGAAGATATATGTTTGATTACAAAAATAAGGGAATTACGTCCTAGTGACAATTTATATGACTGGTACCAGTCGAATGTTGTAGACAAGCTGCTAAACGGCTTTAGCGAGGTCTCAGAAAAAGACAGCGGAAAATCTCTTGAAATGATTTTGCATTTACAGAGAAATGTTTGTCGATTTGAACCTGTAGAAAATAGTGATATTTTATGCTTTATTTGGGCTTTAGCATTAGGTTTGTGTCCTGCTCAACATCATGTAACAAGACCATCTCAGTACCAAAGAAATTTTACGAATTAATTTATTCTTTATATTTAACAGATATTGACTTTCCAATAGATTTGTGTAACATGACACGATTTGAACGTCATAATCCACTCTACTCTGGCAATGTATATGGAGTGGAAAATTATAAGATATTTAGACCTCTGTATATAACTAAGGAAAAGAAACAGAATCACATTAACATGCTCTATATTTCTGGCAAGTCTTGCGATCACTACTGTCTCATCAAAGATATATCCAGATTAGTTAGCTCGAAGCTTTCTAATCATGGACACAGGGTGTATACATGTGACCGTTGCTTGCAATATTTTTCAAGTCAAGCGAAATTAAATTGCCATTACATTGACTGTTCTACACAGTCTGCCGCAAAAATTGTCTTTCGCGTGGGGGAACCTAGCATTATGAAGTTTAAAATCTTTTATCGACAAGATCCTCTGCCCTCCACAGTATACAAAGATTTGGAATGATTTACGGTTGCGATTCAAACATGTGAGCGAAATAATTCGATGCCGTTCACACAAGAATCTTAACGTCATATAACGTACAGCTGTGGGATGTCCGTGATGTGTTCCTTCAACACTGCGTTGTCGTATTTTAAATTGTACCGTGGTCATGACTGCGCGGCTTGGTTATTGAACAAGCTGGACGCTTTAGCAAATCGTGTAAATGTCCTTCTAAACAACACAGTTTCACTTGAAATGTCAGACGCCGATATGTTATATTATAACACATTTACCGTCTGCCACGTTTGCCAAAAACGTTTCTCACTTACTGACGTTAAAGTGCGAGATCATAATCACTATACGGGTCAGTATCGAGGACCTCCTCACCAGTCCTGTAACTTAGCTTTTAAAAAAGTAAACTATATTAGTGTCTTTTATCACAATATTTGAGGCTGTGATTCAAATTTCATTATCCAGGAATTTGCCAAAGTAGGCAAGAAAAAGTTTTCACTAATTGCTCAAAAATCATGAAAAATTCATATCTTTTACATAATGGAGGGGTGATGTATGCATTAGATTTTTAGATTCATTAAAGTTTATGTCATTCTTATTAGGCGAGCTGGTTAAAGACCTTCTTCCAGAAGATCTACATTTTATTCGTCACCATTTCCCAAATAGTGAACATTTTAATCTTTCAATTCGAAAAGGGATATTTCCGTACTACTATTTAAATGGCCTGTCTCGTTTAAATGAAACTACATTACCTCCAAAAGAAATGTTTTACAATAAATTGAAAAACTCACATTTCTGATGAAGAATACTCACATGCCCAGCGAGTATGGAGTGCATTTGGTATAAACACTTTAGGTGAATATTCTGAACTTTATCTTAAACTTGACACGCTGTTACTAACAGACGTGCTTGAAAAGTTTCGTAAAATGTGTCAAAATATCTATAATCTAGATACTGCACATTATTACACAACTGCTGATCTTACATGTGACGCCATTTTACTATACATAGAAATTGAGCTTGAGCTACTCACTGATATAGATATGCTTTTGTTCTTTGAACGCGGAATACGAGGTGGTCTTGTTTCACGCGTGCAAAAACATGCAAAAGTTAATAATACTCACATTAGTACATTTAAACCGAATCGACCCACATCCTACTTAGCAAACTTCGATTGCGTAAATTTGTACGGCTACTGCATGGAAAAATCACTTCCGTACAGAAACTTTCGCTGGCTAACAGAAAATGAAATTTTAAATTTTAATTTAGAACAGGCTGCAATTGACGTTCATCATGGCTACGTGTTAGAAGTTGATTTACTTTTCCCTAACGAAATACACGATTATCATTCCAACCTTCCATCCTGTGTGGAAAAACTAGCACCTCCGCATTCACGGTCTGGAAATAAAAATACTAGCGACATTGTGTCCGAAACAACGCTATGTGCTACACATTGAAAATTCAGTCCAGTGTTTACGCCATGGTTTAGAGTTACAGCGCATTCATCGTGTTGTTTCATTTGATCAAAAGCCATGGTTGAAACCGTGCATGTAATTAAATACTCAACACCGACAGCGTGCAACAACTGAAAACGAAGTCAAATGTTTCAAGTTAGTGAATAACTGCTGCTACGGCAAATCCATGGAAGATATTCGAAAACATAAACGTATCCACCCAGTCAACACATGCGATGGTTGTTATTATGCCCGCAAATATATTGCAATGCCAAATGTCAGATCTGTAAAGGTTATTGACGGAGATTTAGTCACCATTGAAATGAAAAAACTGAAATTGAATATGATAAATCAATCTATTTAGGAATGGTAATACAAGATTTTTCCAAACTAGCTATGTACAAGTTTCTTTATGAGTTTGCTAAACTAAATTTGCTGATGTTAGACTATTTTATATGGATACAGATAGTTTCATCTATTTCATAAATCAAACAAATGTTTACTCTGTATGCAAAGTAATTCTGCCTATTTTGAGACCTTCAATTATGATTCAAACAATGCATTTGAGAATACTCCTATGAATAAAATGCGTGCTGGTTTGGTGAAAGATGAGTGTGGTGGTGATGTTATGACAGAATTTATTGTTTTATCGCCAAAAACCGTACGCTTTTTCTACCAAGCATGCAAAAGGTGACTGTAAAGCGATAGGTTTTCTTAAAAGTGTTAAAAAAGAACTGAATTTATATATACAATATCTCTCGCTCTGACAAACAAATGTACATTCGTTCTAAAAATCATACTGTATTCACTATTAAGCAAAACAGATTGTCCCCAGTAATGCATGATGACAAGTGAGATTGGAATGGTATTTACAGCTTGCCTGCACATTCAAATTAACTTCTGCATTCAAATTTCTGTTTATACGTTCATTGAGTTTTTTGTACAATAAAAGGTTTGGAATAGTATATATAGCTAGCCTACACATTCAAATGACTTCTCTATTCAAACTTCAGTTTGAACGTTCATTGAGTTTTTTAAACAATAAAAGGTTTGGAATGGTACATACAGCTTGCCTACACATTCAAATTGACTTCTGTATTCCAATTTCTGTTTAAACGTTCATTGGGAATTTTGTACAATAAAATGTTTGCACACTGAAACTGAAGTTTTTTTCTATTCTGCCTTTACCATGTCCCATAAACAAGACTTTGCACAATTTAACAGAAACTCTCACACCTCATCCCTAGGGTAAACACCCCACACCTCATGTTCTGTAACAGGTTTGCCTGGTTCAAGTATAGTCTTGTCGACCGCACTGGTCTTAGGGAGCGCTACAGCTCACTGCACAGTGCTGTCCTCTGCTCACCCGATCGCCCTCGACATCGTTTCCACCGCATTCCCTCCTCTCTGCTCACTCCCTCTGATCCTACCGTATCCCCTCCACACCACGTCCCCTCCTCTCTGCTCACTTCCTCTCCAACCTCCATCCGTAGTCTATAGATGAAGCACGCACGGTCAGTTCGTTGCAGTCTGCTTCCGAGCAGACTGTCGACCAAGCTGGTCTTAGGGGGAGAGGGTAACAGGGGGGAGGTTAGCCTCGTCCAACACCTCTCCCCCGACCAGAGTGTGTGTCGACATCCTCTAGGTCAATGGTCCTGGCCATTGACCACAGATTGTGTCAACAACCTCTAGGTCATAGTCAATGACCTTGTAGGGTGTTCGCTCAATGGTGTCATTAATGACGTGATTAAGGGTCTTGACCTAATAGCGTATATTGATGAAGTCAAGGTCAATAGCCCAGCGGAAATTCCGGGGCCAATGACTTTTGCAAGGTCAATAACCCTAACGGGACTTCCGGGGTCAAGGACTTAATAGAACTTCCGGCGTCAATAACCTTGAAAAATAACCGTACTTGGCGGAGAATAGGCCTAGATAACCTACTGACTTGTACCGTCTACCGAGCACGTTTTGTTCTTTCCCATACATAGCCGCTTCTCTGTACATCTGGTCTTTGTCCACAGACAATGGTTAATTACGTAGGTACGAAGTTACAATACATTAAAGAGATTTAAGATCCCTTACCAGAGTAAGGGTTCATCTAGACCCCACAGCATCTGTTCTGCGAGTCGCATTAGGTCCTCCACCACACCCTCGGCTGTGAGCCTATATACAGAAAGTACTGCATAAGTACTTATTATTTTCCTAAGAAAAAATAATACAGTGATATGCTAACTTACAATTCTTGGAGGAGATCGCGGCGTTCCATGACGTTCGCTTCTGATGACTTCGCACTGACCCATACATCTCATATACACACTATTTAGGTCATTGAAAGTGGAGTCGAGCATATATCGTACTATAAATAGGGTAAAGATTCAATTAGGACTCGGTGTGCAACCATATCCTCCAGGGTGTTCGTCTACTGTGCTGGTGAGTGTACAATATTTTGCGTATTTATTCTGGAATATTGCTCAGCATTTATTTTATGTTTCTATTCCTAGAAAACTGAAAGGGATCCTGTCTATACTATCAACAGTATCGGTCTCGCTGGCGGAACGGAGACGCGACGTCTTCAATATTTACAAGTGAATACTCCCTATCGAGTAAGAAAATTAGAAAAAATAGAGACAAGATATGGTTCCAGATTACTCTGTACACTTGAAGATTTTTGTAGTTTTCCTTCCTAATCGCTTCAATGCGATACCGGAAACTACACTTTTGGCTCTGCTAGAAAGACGATTATACTTAAAATATTTGGGTATGGTGAACAAGCGTTGTTTAGTGGAATTTGTCGAAGGCAACCTACCTTGAGTAAAAAGAATTGTGTTCCCTCCAAAGTATCTGTTATTGGTTTAATGTCTATCTTAAGAATAAAGTGTGCATTGTATATCTAAGAATGGTCCAAGATTTTTCTTGTTGAAAGTGATCTTTCTGTGTAAGACTCTCGTTAGAACTGAGTTCATTTCCAACGTTTTAATAAACTCAAACGCATCTAAGGTCTTTCTTTACTGTCTTACGAATAAACTGTACATTGTATGTTTAAGTATGGTCCAAGATCTTTCTTGTTGTAAATATTTGTTTTAGTCTTTCTGGTTAAGACTTCACTGTCTTGAGAACTGTGCGTGTATTTTTAAAGTATGGCTCAAGATATTTCTCGGCAAGATGCTTCTAAATGTTTCCAGAATAGAGTATGTTCTGGGAAAAGTCACAATAATTCTAAAATTCCAAATCCCTATTTATTTCTAGAGTCATGTTTCCCTACTTTTAAGACTAAAATTCTTCAGTGTTTGCGCTAACATGTATTATTTAAGTATTACTTTGTACTTTTGTGATTTGGAAAGAAGGTCAAGAGACTACAGACGATATACATTTGGTCACAAAAGAAAGGCCAGCATTGTCTCGTAGTGACAATTTATATGATTGCTGTAATACTAATGTTGTACAAAAAATTTTAACGCGATTTAGCGAATTCCAGGAAAGAGGTAGTGGAAAATCACTTGAAATTATTTTGCTCCTACAGGTAAATGTTGGTCGTTTTGACCTTATGAATTGAGGATCAAAGCATGTTACACTTCCTACAGAGATACAGAATCATCGTGCGGTTATCACTGTCCAAAATAATGAAGACTACTGCTTCATCTGAGCGTTAGCAGCAGCCCTCCATCCAGCTCAACATCATGTTGCGAGACCTGATCATTATTAGGTAATTTCCTTTTCAATTGATGTGCTCTCTCAATGTAAGTAATATAGATTTTCCACTCGATCTTTGTAACCTGACACGATTTGAACGGCAAAATCCTCTCTATTCTGTTAATGTATATGGTGTTGATGATAGTAAACTTGTAGGACCTCTGTATAACTTATTACTAAAGTGAAGAAACAAAATCACATTAACTTGCTCTACATTTCTGGCGGGTCCTGCAACCATTACTGCTTCATCAAAGTTCTGTCTATACTAGTTAGCCCACAGCTCAGTCGTCATAATAATCGAGTGTATACCTGTGACCGTTGCTTACAATATTTTTCTAGTCAGGCGAAATTGAATTTTCATTACACCGACTGTTCAACACAACCTGCAGTAAAAGTTGTCCCTGTAGGTGAAATAAGTATTGTGGAATTTCGAAATTTCCATCGCCACGACCCTCTGCCTTTCACTGTATACGCTGATTTTGAATGTTTCACAGTTCTCATTGACACATATGAGCCGAATAACTTGAATCCATACACTCAAGAATCTCAACGGCATACGCTGTATAGTTGCGCGTTTAATGTCGTATGCTCCTATAATCCCACATTACCATATTTTAAATCGTATCGTGGTGAAGAGTGTACAGCTTGGCTCTCAAGAGAGCTAGACGTTCTAGATGACCGTCTAGGTGAACTTTTAAACGAGCCAGTTCCACTTCAAATGTCAGATGCAGATAGTCTACATTATAACTCATCTACCATTTGCCACATTCGTCAACAACCTTTTTCACCTACAGATATCAAGGTAGGAGACCACAATCATTTTACAGGTCAGTTTCAAGGTGCTGCTTATCAATCCTGTAACTTGGGTTTCAAAAACGTACGCTACATTAGCTGCTTATTTCACAACCTTTCTGGGTACGACTCACATTATCCGGCTCAGGAATTTGCAAAACTAGTTAAATGAAAATTTTCGCTAATTGCTCAAAACCATGAGACCTTGTTAGCATCATTACCTCTAGTAGTTGGGCATTATTTAATCCCTCGTCATTTAATGGAAGTTCATTGCCTTCGAGAAATGGAGGGGTAATATGTGCTTCGATTTTTTATTCATTCTGGTTTATGCCATGAACTAGTTACGGATCTTCTTCCTCAAGATCTGCATTTTATTCAACACTTTCCAGATAGTGAAAATTTTAGATGATCTATTCAGAAAGGAGTCCTGCCGTACGATTATTTGCATGACTCGTCACGTTTGAATGAGATTGTATTACCGCCAAAAGAAATGTTATCTAATAAATAAAAATAGTCACATTTCTGACGAAGACTACTCACAAGCTCAGCAAATATGGAACGCGTTTGGAGTAAGTATTTTAGGTGAATATTCAGACCTCTATTTAAATATCGAAAAACGTTTACTTACTGACACGTTTGAAAAATTTCGAAAACGGTGTCAAAATATCTATTGGTTGGACTCCGTACACTACTGCACGACTGCTGGCGTTACTTGGGACGCGATGTTGCTATACATCCAAATTGAACTGCAATTGCTCACTCACATTAACATGCTTTTGTTTTTCGAACGCGGTATACGAGGCGGTCTTGTCACACTCGTGGAAAACATGCAAAGACTAACAATCCCTACGTATGTGCATTTAAACCGCATCGACCTGCATCTGATTTGGCATATTTTGACTGTAATAACTCATACGGCTATGCCATGGAAAAACCACTTCCTCATAGAAACTTTCGCTGATTGACGGAAAATGAAATTTCAAATTTTAATTTGGAACAAGCTGCAGCTGGGGTTGATCGTTCTTACGTTTTGGAGATTGATTTGTTTTATCCTCAGGAGATTTACGATTACCATTCAGACCTGCCATTGACGCCTCCACATTCACAGTCAGGGAATAAAAAATTAATGGCAACATTAAGCCAGAAAAAACGCTATGTGTTGTACATAGAAAATTCAGTGCAATGTTTACGGCACTGTTTACAGCTCCAATACATCCATCGCGCTATTTCATTTAATCGAAAACCATGGCTACATAAATACATGCAATTGAATACAGAACAGCAGCAGCGTGCCACAACTGACTTTGAGGTAAAAATTTTCAAGTTGATGAACAATTGTTGTTATGGTAAATCCATGGAAGTTATTCGAAAACACCGGCGCATTCTTCTAGTCAACAGCTGGGAAGTACACTATGGGGCTCGGAAATATATTGGAATGCCCAATTTTCATTCTGCAAAGATTATTGGCGGGGATCTACTCACTCTCGAGTTAAATAAGAGAGATTCTCTATAACAATCTTATCTACCTAGGAATGGTAATACTTGATTTTTTAAGATTACTTATGTACCAAGTTCACTACGAGTTTGCCAAACTCAATTTTGCTGATGTAAGACTTTTGTATATGGACACGGATAGTTTGATCTATTTAATACATGAGATAAATGTTTACTCTGTAATGAAAAGAAATCTTGACTATGTTGACACTTCTAATTACGATTCGGATAATATATTTGGAATCACTCCTATGAACAAGAAGTGTATAGGTCTAATGAAGGATGAGTGTGGTGGTGCTGTGATGACAGAATTTGTAGGTTTGTCAACTAAAATGAATGTTTTTTCTGCGGAAAATGCCTGTGGACATTTCAAAGCAAAAGGTGTTCTAAAAAGTGTCACCCAATATCTTAATGTTAATGACTATCGCAGTGTACTACTATCCTCACTTTGTCCCACCGTAGGTGTTCTAATGAACCGATGGTTTTATCCAGTAAATTGTGAACGCTAGCAATAACAGATGTTATAGCGGCAATATGATCTTGAAACTGACCATAGGTTACAGCAACCCGAATATTTTTCCCTTCTGCAAGATTGACAAGCTGTCTGTTCTTCACATCTAATTTACCATCAGGAAGGAGCCAAAGTAGGTCACTTAAATTACTAGTAAGAGCTGTGATGTTCTCTCGAGTAACAGAATTTTCAATTGCAAGTGTACTCACAGCATCAAGTAAACACTGTAGATTTACTGCATCTTGATTATCCTGAGGTGCAGTCAAGTTGCTCAATCTTTTATTCTTCATGGAGACGGACAGATCATTAAACTCGAAGTTTGATGAAATCATTCTGCATTCGATCGTGTATTGTTCTAGGGATCTCTTATTGACTGCATCTCCGTCTTCTTCAGGGTCATGTAACATCGAACAGGTGAGCATAAGGCACAAGTTGATTTAGCTTTTCGCGCAATAAGGGGACGCAATGAAGGATATTATCCTATATGCTGTTCAACTAAGCGCATCGTACTGAGCGTAATGTCTTCAATAAATTTATACTTGAGGGCATGTGCTTCTTTACTCAGAGAATACTGTTCAAGAAATTATTTTGAAACAGCACTGTTAGCTTCTTTAGGTGTTCCTAAATTAGTTATTCTTATGTTCAGGAAATTAAAGATGTTTTCTGTACTAATATCGACAGCAGAGGCATTAACTTAGAACGTCTTTATCTAGAACAGCAAGTTTGTCCGCAACGGTTTGTCTGTATAATTTCATGTTTGTTTCAAAGAAGTTTCCCAACTCTTCGAAGCGTGTTTGAACATCTATTTTAAAATTGTTCGCGTTCTCCTTACTTTGAGCGTATGTTTCGAGGAACTGCTTATTTACAACATCTTGTTGTAATTGAGGATCTTCAAAATCCGTTATTCGTTTGTGCTGGAACGTTATGCTGTTTTCTGTAGGCTTTTTTCGAGTGTATAAGTTGCAATTATCTTCAAGTTTCTGTAAACGAGTACAAATGCCTTGATCTGCTTTCAACATATCCCAGCAAATATATATACACCACTTTCTTCTTATTATTCTTCTTCAATCTTCTTACTGTCGAGAACGTCGATTGTGTAATCTGTTCGTCTTGAGAGTTAAGCACAAACTGAATATTTTTACCTTCCTCCTATTTATAGTGGATGTATCGATAACAAAGATTTAACAAAGATATATCGACCATTGTTAAATGGACTGCCTTTATCGATAACCATGAAACCATACTTATTATTTCTCCAACATAGTGAGCAGAGGGTTTTAAACGTTTCAAAGTCTAGATCCATGTTTACGTGGTGATCGTAAACATGACGTAAATTACATATATCTTGTTGGAAAAGGATATGGAAATTAGAATTGTCGCGCACTAAATGTTTCGGAAGATGTGCATATGTTTGGCACAAGTAGAAAACATCTACCCCGAAATGTCTACCCAAGCAAAAATAGTTTGCATATGATTTTGCTTGTCGCAGACAACATTATCGAAAATAAATACAGAATTAGGTGTCGCCTCTTGCGGATCAAAAACACTTTCGTTTTCCGTGTACTGGAAATATTTTATGCATATGAATTTTGATTCAAGGCCTTCGAATACACGTTTTCGAAACGCAATCCGTTCGGGCGTGTTAATAATGATAACATTACAGTAGTTTTCCCGTGTTCGACCGACCGAATATAATACATCTTACTGTATCCGGTAAAAGAACACTATGTCGTCATTCTCGAAACGTTTCAGTCTTTTCTTTTACACGGTGAACAGGAAGCGTTGTCTTTTGTCTTACTGTTCTGATCATAACGAGCACACTGACAAAAGGATAGATTATGCATATTAATAAATATAAAACTACCTTGCCCTTATCCGTCTACTCTCAGATCATGCAAGTATATCAAGGTGTCAACAACAGTAAGAGGAGAAGCAGGAGGAGGATTAGAAGTATGAAGAGTAGAAAGAAGAGGAAGACAACCCAACTAAAAAGAAATGTATATGGTCGCGGTTTGGTAAGACGTTTCATCAACAAAGCTATTGATAACCTATCTTTTGAACTTCACGTTCCCACCTATCCGTTTTGAGGCCCAGGAACGCGACTAGATAAGAAATTGAAACGTGGTGATCCGGGTATCAACCTATTAGATGTTGTTTGCAAGGTGCATGACATCGCCTACCTTGACTCAAATGCAGACAGACGTCGTGAAGTGGACAGAATTCTCGCATCGAAAGCTTGGTCATGAGTAAAATCGAAGACGCTTCTTTAAAAGAACAAATGGCAGCTCTAGCTGTAGCCGCTGCTATGAAAGCGAAGAAAAAACTTGGTGGAGGAAGAATTAAGGGGAAGAAGGTGCAGAGGAATACAATAAAGAAAAATCTTGTACAACATGTTATAAGAAAAGCAAAGTTAGCTATAGCACATCTACCACCGGGAACGAGTTTAAGACGGTTAACAGCCACTGCGTTGAAGACAGCAAATCATGCTGCTAAAGGAGTGAAGAACAGAAAAGTACCACTAAGATTAATTCATATTCCAACAAAACGGGTGGTTTCTTGCCGCTTATACCTATATTTGCGGGTTTGTCTGCATTGGGCACACTCGTCGGAGGGGCGGCAGGTGTAGCGAGTGCTGTAAACCGTGCTTCGGCTGCACAAAAGCAATTATTAGAAGCAAAACGACACAATGAGACTATGGAGGCTATTGCTCTCCGCAAAGGCAAAGGAATATACTTGAAACCATGGCAAAAGTAAGACTGCCGAAGAGAGCACTTTCAAACCATGATCTCTACAAATTTGTTCGCCGTCTACGTATTCCCTACTTTCGTGGGGTGTACATGAGGGACACGTTACCCAAGCGAGTATTATTGAACGAAAGCGGTATTGTCAATCTAGAACCATTAACACAACCTGGATTACACTGGGTAGCCTATGCGAAAAGGGGTCGTCAAGCCCATTATTTTGATAGTTTTGGTAACTTGCCACCTCCGCAAGAAATGTCTCACTACTTAAACAAATATAAAATTCGCTACAATTATCTGCCATACTAATCGTATAATAGCAATATTTGTTGACACCTCTGTCTACTGTTTTTAGCATCGGTATAAATATGAGGAAAACATCTTAAAGTGATATAGACGTGCAACATGTCTGGGAGAGAATACACGCACACTCTAACTGGTCAGGGTTCAGAAATTAGTGTTAACCTTATGCAACCCGTCTTCTTGGAGCAACCATACGAAATTGGACTAAAAGGTCTCATGCTATACCGAATGTAACATCTAAAAATAACTGCGTACGGTTTACGAACCCTACTACGCATGATTCTATACTTATAACTCTAGAACCCGGTGCGTAGGATATAAAAGAAATATTAAGTACTTTAAACTACGAACTCGGAACAAGAGGTATTAATCTAGGCTTTAGAGATACAGACGGGAACCCTGTAACACCAGTATTTATTGGATCATTGCACATTCCTACACCGAGTGTGCGGTTGCTGAACGATTGTATCATCGACTTCGACATTGGCTCCTCTACAGGACCATTCATCGGTTTTAAGAAGAAAAAGCTCATACCAGATTTGGCACACCACTCTGACCACTCCGTTATGGTGACAAACATTAATGTTATTCATGTCGAATGCAACATTGCGTGTGGTGCTGTAGTGAACGATCAGCAAACGCACACTATTCATGACTTCTATCCTACCGTTGGTTACGGCTATAGAATCGTAAAACATCCGACTCCTATGCTTTATTATCCCATCTCAACTCGGTGTGTCAACAATATTAGCATTAAACTCGTCGATCAGGAGAGAATAGAAATTAACCTGCAAAAAGAGGACCTTACCATTTCACTCCACATTCAACCATGCCTATAGTGTATAATTCTGGATTTAGAGAGAATACTGTACAAAACAGAGAAACACACACCTTAACGAGTGTGAGTAAACACTATTTAGAATCCCTTGGTTGCAAAGTGAGACTATTAACACCTATAAAAAGAGCTATGCACTCTATTCAATCATCATACGTGGGTAAACGATCTTAACATTCACATCATGCTATCACGAGCACTCGACGTAAAAAAGAATCCGGTATACGATGTTAGTATTGCTGGCATAACAGAGATGAGATACCGTCCGTACGCCGGCACTTCATTCAACTACAATGATGAAATTCGGATTCCAGTTCAGTCGCAGAACCATTGTTCATTGCCATCAAAATCAGAGCTGCACATCGGGGGAGTATCAGCTAAAGCTGACAACAGGGACAAAGGCACTGCTACATTAGAACGGAATTTTCCTTTTTTCCTATTCTCGGAGGCGCGTTACCAATTAAAGAGTACGGAAATAGATAGGACTCGGTATCCGGGGCAGACAACAACAATGAATACGCTTCATGTCAAAATACTGAGCATTCTTCCTTACACAATGCTGGACGGAGAGTCATTATGGATGAACTTACAGGGAAATTCCATGCAGTTACTCCTATTTCAACCTTATTCTTGTTCACAATAATTGAAATTAAAAGGGTTCCTCCTGTTCAATACAAATATATTTATTAACGTGAATGAATCACATGTCGTTCACATGAGGTTCCAGTTTCGGCACTAAACTTGTGCCATCATCAGCCAACAAGTCAAATCGGGCAGACACAATATAACTTTAGAATAACTTTAAAACACACTATAACACCAGTACAGATGAATATGACATAAAATATGGTACATGATGATGTTGCATTTCAGTATAAAATCTATTAAAATGACGATGACTCCGTTGTTGTGTACCCATGGCGGTTTGTGCACCTTGTATATGTCTTTAGTTTTTAAAAATCTGTTAAAATTATGCTGCGGAGTTTAATGTCATATGAAGTTAACACTATGTA
The DNA here is from genome assembly GCF_040414725.1 of Anabrus simplex. Taxonomy (NCBI): domain Eukaryota; kingdom Metazoa; phylum Arthropoda; class Insecta; order Orthoptera; family Tettigoniidae; genus Anabrus; species Anabrus simplex. The sequence goes on along the minus strand of NC_090272.1, from coordinate 221,577,624 downwards.
TTTTCTGTGGTTTGGTTCCGAAAAATAAACATGTATATGATGAACTTGGCTAGATCCAAAGAATTAATTCCAACTTCAATATGGGTTTTTGAACCTGGAGAAGAAATTAATTTCAATTATTGTAATCCCACTTCAATACGGATCATGAAATTTCTAAATACCAATTATTCTTGTTCGCTGAAGATTTTAAACGAACTATTATAAACTGTATGCATGAGTTGTTTCTTATTAGAATCAGCAATGATGTATGTGCACTACATGCACCTACAGACACAGATACAATGAGAATGATTATAGATGATATTTGGTGGAAGATGCCAAGCATTTCGCTCTCCGATTCTAGTCGCGTAGAAGCTTTACGCACTATTGAGAGTAATAAACCGCTCTACCTAGCATACCGTTCGTGGGAGATGCACGAGTACCCCTCTTTGTCTTTGACTAAGAAGCATATTTGGAATATAAAACCATCTACGCAGAAAGAGAAACCACGCTTCGTTCTTATTGGTTTCCAAGTAAATTCTAAGAGAATTAACGCACATAGTTCACGTTTCGACCATGCTGACATTGCACAAATCCAACTCTTTTTATGATACTTTTTATCCTTACGCAGGAATAAAGTGTAACTTTACGAACAGTGACTATGCAGAAGTCTATGATGCCTTTACAAAATTTCCACAATCCTATTACCACGTAGAAGATACTATGGAACATTTAATGCCATCTATGGCGCGAGCTAAGTTCTATGAAATCAATATATTTTATTTATTGATTGCTCTCACCAGGATGACACTATCCAGTCGCAGCCGGTAGACATCCGCATTGAATTTGAAACACACTCGGACATAAATCCTAATACACCTATGTTTTGTTTACTACTCCATGATCTAGTTGCAACTTATTCACCGCTCACGGGCGAAGTGGTTATAGACCGGTAGAAGAGGAAAATTAGTGTCAGTTCGGTGTGCAAGCTCGAGCAATGAAGATGGGTCTTGTTTTACTATTAGATGTTAAGCGTAGGCAGTCTATGCTAAAAGTTGCTATACTTCAGTTCGACGTCCGCGAACTCGATCAAGAACTCGCAGCAGTAACTTTTTAAGAACCGTACACCGAGAAAGGCAAAGAATATATTCGTGAATGGATTGCTGCAACTTGTTTCCTTCGCAATACTCTGTTTATTGTAAATGAGTTGAGTGAGGAGATAGAAACACTTATTCCAACACAGTTTCTTCTTAAACTCTCCGACTATGGATATCGTACACAAGTGATAGAAGAAAATTACAGTGAAACTGCTAACCCACTTGTGTTTCATGTTATGCAAATGCACTCTTGGTTATCTGGCAACTGGATGCGAGTAGTGTCCGTTTGCATAAATAAACTGCACCGAGAAGGAGCAAGCAAGCTAAACCAATTTGAATGGTCCTTTATCCCACACGCATATCTGTTGCTAGACCTGTCGGATGAATTGCCATACATTTTTGACTTGCTGCCGAAAGAGTTCCAAATACAGTACCCTAAGTATACTTTGTGCATTAAACATCAACATCACAACGTAGATGGTTGTGGTAGCAACACCTTTGCATATCGTTATGTTGCCATGATTAAAGACTGCTCAGCATGGAGGAATGAGAAGGAAACGCCAAGAGTAGCATCAGATTATCACACTGGCAAATAGAACGTTATGTTTTTCTTTCTTAACACTGATACTAAGACCTCGTGGGCTTGTAAAGAGAGTTGTTACATGTGTGGTCGTTACGCACGTCATTATTATTCTTAGGTGTGGACTAAACACATGCCGACTTGCGAAAGAGAGAGTTGCTCCGTATGGAGGTCACCGCGCACCGCCAAGGCTGAGAACACAGCGACTGGGTATGGTGTATGAATGCGTTCACATCTGTAAGCACAATTGCATGTTACAACATGTTTAAAAACGTAATTTTTCTACTCTACCGAACATTTTGTAATTTTTCTTCTAACTTCTTTGCTTGAGAAGTTTAATGTTAAAACGTTACAGCTTGTCCTGTATTTTTGTGATTGATTATCACAGCTGTACGCACCTACTTGTCCTCACGGTGCTTGTTTTCTCCTTGCATCACACACACTAACTAGTTCGGGTAGTATATAAGAGACACATGTTTACTGCAAACGATATCATTCGCCTTCAGTGCTTTTCTGTCGGTTACTTAATTACATCGCACGTTTATCTTTCTAAAGTAAGTAGCAATGCCTAAGCTTCACTTTAAGCTTTATTTTGCATTCTAGATACACTTTCCAGTACATCGAATAAAGGCTATATTTGGGATCATTTTTATAATAGTTAATGATTTTTAGTAAGAAATTTTGGTCCATCGTTACTCGCAACAGCACTCGAGGAGAGTACATTGCTGTCTATGACAGTCCAACATATAAAATAGCGTATCCGTATGAATATAGTAACACTCCTTTAGATTTAGTTAGAAAATACTATTTAATTGGGTGTGAATATGCAGTTAAATGCCTGCATTGCCAAAAATACTTCGAATACAATAGCCAACATGGTTCAAAACTAGTCAATTGTCTCTGAATATCGAGACGGAGAGATTGATCATGAAAGAAATCATAGAAAAGTTATACGTTAACGGTACTTATTGGTATGAACACTGTAGGTAACATTTATTTTATGTAGACTTTCCCTGTAACCTCTATTCGTTTCCTGCTCACTCATCCGAGGTTTCAAATTAAGTAAATTTATCTCTTACAGCCATCGTTACACCAACGAATCAGTACACGCCACGCCGTGTAAGATTCTTAAAAATGAAGCCTGCATAGTTTAGCACAGTGTTGTAAATGTTTCTATTGTCTTTTATTTCTTGCTCTGCGCAATGATACTTATACTTGTTTTTTTCCTAGATGGACATACAACTATTGGATTCAGATGGAAACGAGGTGCGCAAGCTGAGTGACCTACCACGATTTACACGGCTCTGCGACCATTTAGGGCTGTAAATACCCAGTACGGGTGTAGGAAACCTTTATTTTATGTAGACTTTACCTGTAACCTATTCGTTTCCTGCTCACTCATCCGAGGTTTCAAATTAAGTAAATTTACCTCTTACAGCCATCGTTACACCAACGAGTCAGTACACGGCGTGGCTGGTGCAGAAGAAGGTAATTATGTGACATTCTCTTTACCATCGGCCCTAAAACCACTTCCAGACGCAGACATTAGAGAAATGAATAGACAAAAGCTTTTCATCATATATGATGCTATTGTCGTTAAAAAGCGAAGCATTCGCTTGGAGAAATACAGTGAATAGATGCTCTGTAATTTTTACTTATCAAACTGAAGTATGTTCGATTTAGATTATGAGATCGCTTAAGTCTTATTTCTGTGCCTACAGTGTCCGAGGAGGAAGAGAAGGAGAAGGAAGTAAAGGTAATCCATTAGTTAAAAGTAAAGGACTGTTGGCAATCTCCTTCTTATGTTTTCCATATGTACACATCTGATTCGTCTGCGTACTTAGAATCAGAGCACCGTAGGAATGTAGACTTAAGTGGTCTCCATTTTCTGTATGAAACTGCTCTGTTAAAACTTTCGAGTGACACGGAAGTGTACTTGCTTCTTGTTTCTTTGTTTAATGAAAAAGTGAACCGTTACGGGTCGTACCTGCTGGGTTTTTCTGATAACAGTGACTTTATTGCACGGTTACACCAAAAGCTGTTGGTGCATTTACAAACGGAATGTGCCACAGAGTTGGTACATCGTACAGTAGAGTTAACTTTGTTTCCCGAGCACTGAATTTACTGTCGACTATTCGACTGCCGTACTACTATTAATACAATTTTTAGTAATAATTGTTACTTTCTCATGTTCTCCCAAAATGCTTAAAAGAATGCGTGTAGAAAGTTCTTTCTCTGCTTCCACTGACCTGACTGAAGCATATTTAAGTCAGTCGAAGGAGAATATTGTTAGTCAGCTCAGACAATGTTGTGGCGGTCTCGGCATTAATATATGGGTGGACAATCTAGAACATTTGTGTGAACCAACACATATTGAGAGTTTACATAAGTTAAATGCACACTGAGTCATCCTGCTTGACACAGTACGACGCAGTTCACAAACTTATATTTCTATTAATACAGAACCATGTAGGGGCTGCCTGGCCGAGGCGGTAAAGGCGTGCTCGGTTCGCCCGGAAGGACGTGGGTTCGAATCCCCGTCAGGAAGTCGTAAAATTTAAGAAACGAGATTGCCACTTCCGGAGGTGCATATGGCTCTGAGGTTCACTCAGCCTACACCAAAAATGAGTACCAGGTTAATTCCTGGGGGCAAAGGCGGCCGGGCGTAGAGCTAACCACTCTACCCCATCACGTGCCGATGTTAACAATGGTGGAAGCCTTTACCTTCCACTCCTCCAAGGGCCTTCGTGGCCTGTACGGAGGTGACTTTGCTTTACTTTTTACAGAACCATGTAGCTTAACTGGAGAATTGCGTGATTGTTGCTTTAATCAGCGGATGTTTACGAGTGTTTACGAACACAAATAGGGTATATAAAGACCCCAAAAAATTCTCCAGACATGCTTTCCACTCTTTAAAAAGTACGTAAAGCAAGCTTTACGGAGGAGCGCACTAAAGGTCAGTACTTCGCTTGAAGCTGACTACATGAAACCTACTACCGAAGAAATTCGCACGTTCCAATTCAACACGAAAAATGAGATTATAACCGAAACTACTAATCTCCAAGAGTGGTACTCAAAATATGTAGTTGAACCACTCCTTTCGTGACTAAGTGAGTTTCAGGAACGAGATTCTGGGTAGGCGTTACGCGAACTGATAAATCTGCATGTTAACGTAAACTCGTATTGTGGTCTGCATGTAGGTAATACAGTTAAGTTACCACCATTTATTGTGAAGAAACGTGCAGTTGTTAACATCCAAAGTATTGATGATGCTTGTCTTGCCTGGTCCGTCGTTGCAGCACTATCCAGCAAAGATAATTGTAACCGGGCGCGCTCATACCCCCATTGTAGTTCTGTACTAAATTTACATGGGATATCTATGCCTATAGAGAGTAACAAAACACCAAACTTTGAACAACAAAATAATTTGTCTGTTAACGTGCACGGAGCGCAGTACGACCACGGAGATTGGGTTATGTGTACAGATACAGAGAAGAAGAGTCCTTCTACACTAGTTCCCATATACATTTCACGGCATACACACCCTACGCGCCATGTAAACCTACTTATCCTGCAAACTAATGAAACTAATTGTGATAACTATCACTATGCATGGATTAAGGACATATCCAGACTTTTTCTTCTGGGTTGTCTAAGCATGCTGGTTCTATACATGTTTGTGAACGGTGTTTGTCATATTTTTTCGCAATCTAAACTTGCAAAGCACAAAATTTCGTGCTCTAAATGTAATCCTGCTACTTTAATTTTGCCTACCGAAGCAGATAAATGTATCCAGTTTGATGCATTTAAACGAAAGAATTCGTTCCTTTCGTTATTAATGCAGATCTAGAAAGCTAACTTAAGCCTCTAGATGTGGTGGATCAACCTAATGCTAGGGTATTTTCTAGTACTGTTTATAAGAACAAGCATGTGGCACATAGTATTTCATACTATCGTCACTGTTCTTATAACCCTGAGCTTTGTCGTTGCGATCTTTACCGCGGTGCTGATTGTTGTGAATGGTTTGTCGATCGCCTTTGTAAAATAATTAAATCTATTGGAGAATATTACTCTTTGTCTTCTCCTATGGAAACGCTCACACCTGAACAACAACAGTACTTTGATAAGGCAACTGCATGCCATATTTGTCAACGCCCTTTCGACAATGGTGAAGATTATAGGGTGCGCGACCATTGTCATCTGACTGGAAAGTTTCGGGGACCTGCACACAATTTATGCAACCTTAAATACAGGCTACCTGCTTATGTTCCCATTGTCTTCCACAAACTGTCTGGTTACGACAGCCATTTTCTTATTCGCTCTCTTTGTGAACGGCATGTCTATGTAGAAGGGAGAACTGCTATGCATAGGTACAAGTCGTTCACTAAACTAATACCGAACTCAATGTAACTGCGATTCATTGACTCGCTTAATTTTCTTTACTGCTCACTCGAGGAGTATGTTTCATATTTAAACCCGAAAGACTTGCGCATTACGCAGTCTTATTTTCCAGACCCATCAGAATTCAGTCTTGTGCACCAAGAGTACGTCTCCACTATTAGTGTTCTTGAAGAAACACAACTGCCTCCCCGAATTGCCTTTTAAAGCTCACTCACTAACATCACTACCGATGAAGTGTACTATGAACAAGTGAAATGTGTGTGGGAAACGTTCAAATGTCACACACTTGGTGACTATTCTGATATCCATTTAAAGACGGATGTGTTACTTCTTGCAGGTGTGTTTGAAAATTTTCGCATTCTCTGCAAGCAAACGTATGGTTTAGATTCCACTCATTATATTACAGGTCCGAGCCTGCCGTGGGATGCTTTGCTCAAGAAGACCAATGTGAAATTGGAGCTTCTAACCGATGTTGATATGATACATTTCATTGAACAAAGCATTCGAGGTGGTGTTGTCTTCTGCTCTCATCGGTATGCAAAGGCGAATAACAAATACATGAGCACTTACGACGCTAATAAACCTGATTCGTATCTCATGTATTTTGATGTAAATAACCTATATGGATGGGCTATGATGCAACCTATTCCTATTAGTGATTTTTCTTGGCTAGAAAGCCCTCAAAGTTTGATGTAATGCAGGTTGATGATTATGCAGAATTTGGTTACCTTTTAGAGGTTGACCTTGTCTACCATGCACAACTTCATGATATGTACAAAGATTATCCACTGTGTCCCTCCCAGATGACACCACCTACAGGGTCTTCACGGAAGCTCTTGAGTACGTTGTACAATAAAGAGCGGTACACGTTACATTATCGTGTGTTAAAGCAATGTCTTGAATACGGACTGCTGTGTAATCGAATACACAGAGTACTAAAATTTAAAAAGACTGCTTGGATGCGACCCTATATCGAGTTAAACACGGAGAAACAGAAAAATACCTCATCTAAGTTTGAATCTAATTATTTAAACTAATGAATAACTCTGTGTTCGGTCGCACATTGATGAACGTTAGGAAGTTTCGAGATGACAAACTTGTCTCACAGTGGGCTGGAAGGTATGGAGCAAGGCGTGTTCTTGCACAACCAAATTTTAAGAAGCCAGTTATTTTCGCTGAAAACTGTTCTGCTGTCGAACTGGAGAGACTTAAGTTTAAGAGAAACAAACCGACGTACGTAGGGATGACAATTCTCGACTTGGTAAAGTTAAAGCTGACATCCTTCCACTACGATTACATGAAGCTCAGGTACCCGCATGCAGGGCAACTTGTTCTCTGTTATACGGACACAGACAGTTTGCTGTATCTTATTTACACGAAAGATGTCTACAGCGACATTCAATCCGATGTTCCTCTGTGGTTCGATACTGGTGACTACAAACCAGATAACGCATACCACATGCCTCGTTGTATTAACAAAGAAATTGGCTATATTAAAGGCGAGATGAAGGGTGAAATAATAACAAAGGTTATTGGTCTTCGTGCAAAAATGTATGCACTTGAAACTGAACAAAATTATAAACATAGGGCGAAAGGTGTTAAAAAATCTGTCCCCCTTAATATATACGATTATGAAGATTGTCTAGAAAATAATACTGTCCTTATTTGCCAGCAGTATTCTATTCGTTCTCACTTGCACAATATGTACACTGTATGTCAAAAGAAGGTTGCTCTCTCTTCAGATGATGACAAACGTTTCGTACACGATGAGGGTTTTTCCACCTTACCGTGGGACACTATGCTCTACTAAATTAACTAGACGGTCTATCCTACTTGAACATTTCTCTCTTTTAGGTTAAATTATATTTCTTCAATCTCTCTCTATTGTGTGGTGACAGTGTATTTTTACTTGATTAGCTGTATTCTGCTCCTCAAGGTGTAACTAAAAATATGTTGTGTTAAATTCTATTTGTTCACTCTAAACATCAACCTAACGAACATGCTTCTTTCTCGTATCCTCTAAACTCGAGGATCTGCAGACCGAACCTGCTTTTGAAGATATGTGAAGAGTTTTAAATGGCGAACCCATTCCTCAAAGAGAGTGTGTGTAAATAGGGTGTATATAAACACTATCTGCTGCTTATAAAATGTATTCTTAGTAATTTTACTTTCTAAACTAGAGCATATACGTAATAAATCTGCTCCTCAAAGTGTAGCATGTATTTGTACTTGATTAGCTGTATTCTTCTCTGTATTTTCTAAACTAGAGTGTATTCATACCGAATCTGTTCCCCAAAATGTAACATGTATTACTTGATTAGTTGTATTGTGATCCTCAAATTTTGACTAAAACAAACGGAATTGTAATAAAACATAAGTATGCTTAATCTGTTATTGTTCATTATTTCCCTATCCTATACCCTAGTTGTAAAGAGTAGCTAAACTGTTTACCTGCACAGCTCAAGAGGTTTATTAAGCGACAGTAAATGCATTGTGTACACAGCATGAGTTCGAATCTTGAACTGTGTAGGTAAATTGTTCATATAATAACTAGAACAGGGACAAATGCGAAAGATTTCTTATATACATAGGCTCTTATAGGACTAATAAATAGTAAGTAAAGCAAAAAAAAAGCAAAGTCACCTCCGTACAGGCCATGAAGGCCCTTGAAGGAGTGGAAGGTAAAGGCTTCCACCATTGTTAACCTCGGAACGTGATGGGGGTAGAGTGGTTAGCTCTACGCCGGGCCACCTTTGCCCCAGGAATTAACCTGGTACTCATTTTTGGTGCAGGCTGAGTGAACCTCAGGGCCGTATGCCCCTCCAGAAGTGGAAATCTCGTTTCTTAAATTTTAGGACTTCCTGACGTGGATACGAACTCACGTCCTTATGGGCGAACTGAGCACGGCTTTACCGCCTCGTCCAGGCAGCCCCTAAATAGTAGGTAGCTCCACACCAACTCTTCACCAATCGAAGAATAACACCAATATAAATAGTCCGTTATTGGACATTATAAATTTTCCAGCTAATTAATTCCTTGTTGCCAGCGTTTCGCCCCGGACCATTTATATTGGTATTATATATTTACTAATTCGGGGCAAATATCTCAGGTTCCCTATGGGAATCTACATCTATATACTCGAAGAATAGTCATACTATTCACACCCTACCACGCACAGAACCTACACTTCCCACTCCACACCTGTCAGCCAATTAGAAGGCGTCCTTGATTGCATCCCCACCCCACCCTGAGAGACGGGCCAATCAGAGGCGAGCCACGCCCTTGTCAGCCAATCAAAAAACGTGCTTGATATGCAACGCTCGCACTGTAACTACGTGTGTCCAAGTCTAGTGTGATGTATAACAAATAATTTTCACACTCTCTCTAGAGTTTTAATTTCAATGCCGCTCTCTCTCTCTCTCGCTCTCTCTCGTTTCCACCGCATTCCCTTCTCTCTGTTCACTCCCTTTCCAATCCTCCATCCGTAGTCTATAAAGAAACACGGTCAGATCGTTCCAGTCTGCTTCCGAGCAGACTGTCGACAAAGCTGGTCTTAGGGGGAGGGTTGAGGAGGGCTTAGACTCATCCAACACCTTTCCCCCGACCAGGGTTGTGTAAACAACCACTAAGTCAATGATCTTAGCCACTGACCATGGGTTGTGCCAACAACGTCTAGGTCAATGGTCCTAGCCATTGACCACAGGTTGTGGCAACAACTTCTAGGTCATCGTCAATGACCTAGGGGGAGTGGGGTGTTGCCTCAATGGCGTCACTAAGGGTCTGTGACCTACTAGCGTCATTGATGACGTCATTAAGGGACTTTGACTTAATAGCGTCTTGATGACTTCATTAAGAGTCTGTGAGCTAATAGCATTGTTGATGATGTCATGGTCAATGACCTTAACGGGACTTCTGGTGTCAATGACCTCAAAATCAAAGTCGAAGTATTATTCGAACCCTACTATCTACTGGATGCAAATTGACTGCTGCACGGTCCTAAGCACACGGCTAACTCGCCCGGTTGTCAACGGAAAAAAAGGCAGTTAAAAAGTGAGAGGACGTGAAGGCATGTAAGGTAGGAAGGATCATTATTCAAGCTAGTCTAAATGAGATATCAGAAAAACCAAATCCTTTACTTGATCTATTAATTCCTATTTTCAATAAAAAGTAATTAAGTAATCTAAACCCACTTGTTTTCATTTTTCCCCAAATTCCGCGCAGTAATCACCCACCATTCCACATCCCTCAGTCCCACCTTCGGCTACACTACACACTTTAGCTCTTTCAACTTGTTCAAGAATCCAGATTGAAAACAAATGAACATCTCAACACTTTTCTATCAACATCATTCTGTTCACACTTGTTTCAGCAGAACTGATTTCAGGAAGATTCTTCAAGTGCTAGTATTTTAAGCGTTTGACCTGTTCTTTTGGGAGTTGCATTCTTCAAATTGGAAGAAAACATTGAAAATTTACACTAGAACAAGTGTGATCTTGATGAGTGTTTGTCTTCAACTCTTTACGTTTGTCTTGCACCCAATGGCAAAAACACACTCTTATTACATAAACTGTATCTATTATAATAATTCATTTCTAGCCTTCACTTTATGATTCTGACTGATGATGGTCTCTAGCAAGACCCAAGCGTGGGTACTGCGGGGAATGTTTGACACCCCTGTTTAAAATAACGGGATCCATTCTCGCTCCACCTTGAACCCGACTGTCTGCACTGCTCACCTCACTGTGTACACACTGGCCTGCCAGTACACCGTCAACTGGAACTACAGTAAAACATCTGTTTGTTACCGAGCGAGTTGGCCGTGCGGTTAGGGCCGCGTAGATGTGAACCTGAGTTCGGGAAATAGTGGGTTCGATTCCCACCATCGGCAGCCATTAAGATGGTTTTCCGTGGTTCCCCATTTCCACACCAGACAAATGCTGGGGATGTACCTTAATGAAGACGACGGCCGCGACCTTCCAAAACCTTTCCCATCCCTCTGTCCCCGAAAACCTTCGATGAGTTGGTGCGACGTTAAACAAAAAAAATAGTCAAACGTTGTCTTTCTTTCTTTCTTTCTTTCTTTCTTTCTTTCTTTCTTTCTTGGTTATCTTTCTTTATTTCTTAATCCGTTTAAACTCTAGCATTGGCTTTTCCCTCGAATTCAGCGAGGGATCCCACCTCTACCGCTTCACGGGCAATGTCCTGGAGCGTGAGACTTTGGGTCAGGGGATAAAACTGGGGAGGAGGACCAGTACCTCGCCCAGATGGCCTGACTTGCTATGCTGAACAGGGGCTTTGGGAATGGGGAGAGGATGGGAAGATTGGAAAGGATAGACAAGGAAGAGGGAAGGAAGCGGGTACCATCCCAGCATCTGATTGGAGAAGAAATGGGAAATTACGGAAAACTACTTCGAGGATGGCTTAGGTGGGAATCGAATCCCCCTCTACTCAGTTGACCTCCCAGGCTGAGTGGACCCCGTTCCAGCTCTCGTACCACTTTTTAAATTTCGTGGTAGAGCCGGGAACCGAATCCGGGTCTTCCGGGAGTGGCAGTTAATTCCACTAACCATAACACCACAGAGACTGACATTTATTTATTTATTTATTTATTTATTTATTTATTTATTTATTTATTTATTTATTTATTTATTTATTTATTTATTTATTTATTTATTTATTTATTGTTGTCATTAATGCTTTCACGGCCCGTACTTATAGACATGATACTGTATAGGCTCTTGGGCTTATGCCGTGTCAAGAAAATAAGGTGAAAATCATAACGTTTCGCAGGGAACTGTGCTCTGCGTCCTCAGAAGACTTTCTCGTCGACAATCGAGATTTCTTCTGAGGACGCAGAGCACAGTTCCCTGCGAAACGTTAAGAATTTCACCTTATTTTCTTGACACGGCATAAGCCCGAAAGCCTATACAGTATCATTTATTTATTTATTTATTTATTTATTTATTTATGTATTTATTTATTTATTTATTTATTTATTTATTTATTTATTTATTTATTTATTTATTTATTTATTTATTTATTTATTTATTTATTTGATAACTGTCTCCCATTGAGATAGTACCATCCGACTCAGTATGCATTCAAATTATTTTTTTACTATTAATCATGTACATTTTTCATTTAATTACATGATAGACTAAAATTTGACGTGATTTCTTCAGTACCAGTGTGAGGATTTTGTCTTGTACAGATTGAGATAATACGACGAATTTCTTCCGAAAAGATTCAAAGAATTTTCGAATAACACCGCGATACCTGATTAAAAGTCATTTTTCTTATAGATGTTTCAGATTTAATTTTTGGTTTGTTTTGCAATACGTTTTACGTCGCACCGACAAAGATAGGTCTTATGGCGACGATGTGCGTAGGAAAGGGCTAGGAGTGGGAAGGAAGTGACTGTGGCATTAATTTAGGGACAGCCCCAGCATTTGCCTGGTGCGAAAATCGGAAACCACGGAAAACCATCTTCAGAGCTGTGGACGGTTGTATTCGAACCCACTATCTCCCGAATGCAAGCTCACAGCTACTCGTTCGGTGGCATCTAAGTTGACATTTGGGCTCAGCGATAATTAATAGTAGAATTAGTTAGTTGTTCAATGCACTTACTTAGACAAGGCTGTGTTACTCATAGTTTACATGGATCATGTACTGAAAGCATAAAGTGGCAGGAAGGGTTACAGTTAGGTGGAAATGTAGTGAGCACTTTGGCCTATGCTGAAGTAGAGGGAGTCTAAGGCGTCGACTGAACTCAGTTTCAAATGGAACGGGGTCCTTTCGGACTCGGGAGGCGAGACGTAGTGGACAAACTGGTCAATAACCTGAAAGAAAATAAAGGATAATCAACACACAAGTTAACGTAAAAGTCACAGGACAAACACTCCACAGAAATACAATAAATAACAATTTAAGGAAGAATATCTTACCTTCGTCTCAGTGACGGAATGGAAGCAATCACATGATGTACTGGAACCGTTAGTAAAATAATTAAAACGGGTGAATGCTCTGTATTCGCTCAAAATGAAATCATTACTTTGGTTGAAAAACGTACACAATTAAATAACACAAATTAATAAGGGATAGATACATTTTATTGAAAGAAAAAAGCAAATAGAAAGTTTAAAAACGCTCTTGGTGGTTTTATTGTTGGTTAATTACAACAGTTTAAGTGTTCGTAACATACAACAAAAGGCAAGGTCAAATTCAAACATTCGGGATGACTACATCATAAGTAAATGATTAGAAATAGAGTTCTTCTACTTGTCAATCGTTGATAAGTAGCGTAAGTAAGGAATTCCAAGGTGCGCACTCCTTGAGGGAATAATGCAAGTCATGAATTCCAGCCATCTTGCTGTTGATATGACACCAAGTAGACTCTAAGTCGCCATTAAGTGGTTAACATAATTACTTTCTTGAACTAGTATTCCGCACTTGATACGAATATATCTTCTTGAATATCTCAGCCAGGACAGTTTCAATAGAATAAAATTTGTCGAGAATAAAATGTTCCTTACATCACAGCCTCCATTACGTTCCTAGTTAAATGCATACTTACATTGCAAAGGCTCAATACGATAGCACAGCAGCCGCAAAAATAAAATAATCATGTCACCGTAATGTAGAAAACATATACACTACACCATAATGCAATTCATGTTATCCAAACACAGAGATGTAGATAGTACGGAGTGCAATGCCTGGTGCCTGCAAGTCACACATGTTGGGACAGATGAAAGACATTGAACCAGTCCTGACAATTACAGACAACAGAACACCTAATTCGTTCGACAACAAGCCTCCGGCATGCGCACATCAATACATAAGCTCCGTGATAGAGCCAGCGCAACATTTAAATGGAATAAGAATTCCAATTTAACAATATGTAGATTCACATATAGTTTACAGTAATTATCATACGAAGGGAATTCATTTCAGGTAATAACGTAGAAAAATATTAATGAGAAGATTAACGCAAAATTTCAAAGTACTCCAAAATGATAAATTAATTGTTATTCATATCACCGAGGTCAACTGAGTAGATGGGGTTTCGATTCCCACCTCAGCAATCCTCTAAGTGTTTTTTCGTGGTTTCCCACTTTTCCTCCGGAATAATGCCGAGATGGTACCTAACTTAAGGCCACGGCGGCTTCCTTCACGCTCCTAGCCGTTTCCTGTCCCATCGTAGCCAATATACATATCTGTGTCGGTGCGACGTAAAGCAAATTGTGAAGTTTTAAATGGATTAAAGATAAGAGGTACGGAAGTAGACGTGATCACAGAGTTCGTTACAAATAGAGGCTTGTGGTGGTCTTTAGTAAATACACAGATGGTCGCAGACTGAATGCTGAAAGGCATTATTATTTTTATTATTATCATCATCATGACCATTTCACGAAAAGTTGAAATCCACTGCTCCCTCCAAGTCGGCCTCAGTATGTTGGGGATATCACTAATAAATAAAACACTGAATCACTTTACTTCGTCATGGCTGCCATCTTTATTCTTACTTACTACAAACCAGTACAAAACAAAAGCATAAATACAAGCGAAATGGCAGTTCCCAGTAGCTCCGCTAGATAGCAGGAGCTCATACTTGAAATACTAAACTATGTATAGGGAGATTGCATATCCAAATCACATAACGCCGTTAGAGTGTGTACGAGTCCTTTTCTATGAATCTCCAACATCCTCCCCACCCTGGTCTATCTCGAGTGGGATGACCAGCTGGACAGGTCGTGTCACATGGTTTCCGTCCGAGGTGCGAAGAATAACCGTTCTAGTTCTCCCGTCACGTCCTTCCCGTAATTCTTCGACCCGTGCTTTATTCCACATGTGTCTTGGGCGTGTATCCTCTTGTAGTAAAACTACGTCACCGACTCTGATTCTTGACCCGTGGTCTCTGGGCTGGCGAACTTCGTGAAAATTCCGTAATAGTAGCAAATACTCTTTACTCCAACGCTTCCAGAAGTCGTCAGTCATTCGCTGGAGTAGTCTGAAGGTTCTAACAAGGTCTCGCCTGGGTGGTTCTGGTCCAGTAGGTATCGTGGTGAGTCGATCGCCAACGAGGAAGTGGGCTGGAGTCAATACACCACCATTGTCATCATGTTGCGTCAAGGGTCTTGTGTTTAATACGGCTTCTATGCTGGTCAAAACAGTCCGTAGCCCTTCATCATCAATAGTGGAACGTCCAAGTATTTTCCGTAGACATCGCTTGGTGAGGCCAATTAGTCTTTCCCACCATCCTCCCCACCAAGCGGCACGTGGGGCAATGAACTTCCATGTGATACCTTGCTGGGCCATATAGTGGTGTGTCCGTGCCGCTGTCAGTTCTCTCCACAAGTCTGTTAACTCTGCGTTCGCTGAATGGAATGTCTGAGCGTTGTCGCTGTAGATCGTGTGTGGTATACCACGTCGGCCTATAAACCTCTGCAAGGCCTGTAGGAATTTGTCTGTCGACATGTCACCGCACAGTTCCAAGTGTAAGGCACGCGTTGTTGCACAGGTGAATAATGCAATGTAGGCTTTCTTCATGAGGTTGCCAGAAGTAACGTACAGTGGTCCTGCGAAGTCTAGTCCCGTTACTTCGAATGGTCTGGAAGGACATAGACGATCCAGAGGAAGTGGTGCTTCTAATTCCGTCGGTCTCCTCCGGTGAACAACTTTACACGGAAGGCAAGTGTGTAAGACCTTCTTGATTGTTTGGCGTGCTCGCAAGATCCAGAATTCTGTGCGTAGTTCAGTTAGGATAGCTGAAACACCTAGATGGTGAAGTCTTATGTGAGTTTGTTTTATCAGAAGTTTACAGAATGCGTGTGAGCCATCCAGAAGTATTGGGTGCTTTTCGATGTTCGAGATGTCTGCGTGTTGTAGCCGTCCGCCTAGTCGAAGGATACCATGTTGTAGAAATGGATTGTAGCGAAAGATCTTCGAAGCTCGTGCTAGTGGAAGATTATTCTTCAGGGCTTGCAGTTCAGAAGCAAAGCATTCCTGTTGAACTTGCTTTATCCAGTACGTTCTTGCTTCTTCCATTTCTGAGGCTGTGAAGTTGTGACAATACTTGGTTTTCTCCTTCAAACATTTCACGAATCGTAGAATCCACGCAGTAACTCGTAAAAGTTTCCAGTATGTACTAAATCGTGAGGCAGCAAACAATGGTTCTGGGGTGGTGGTTGCAAGAACTTGAGTGGTCTTCCTTTCCTCAGGTAGATTCATATTAGTGGGGGTGACATCTCTGGGCCATGAGTAGGAAGGTCCATTCAACCACGAAGGTCCGTGCCACCATGAGTCCAAGGACTCCAGTTGGTGTGCTTGAAGTCCTCTAGAAAGGTGGTCAGCTGGGTTGTTGATTCCGGGACAGTGTCTCCACTGACTGGACGTGGTATGAGTCAAAATTTCAGTCACCCGGTTACAGACAAATGTCTTCCAACGGTTGGGATTACTTCTTATCCACCCCAGTGTGACTGTAGAATCGCTCCATAACGTGGCAGGGATGGACGTTACTCCAGTGGCTTCGTAAAAATAATGTAGAAGTCGGGATCCGACCAAGGCTGCTAACAATTCGAGCCTGGGAAGAGTCACTTTCTTCACAGGGGACAGTCTGGCCTTGCTGCAAACTAAGCGAACAGTGTAAGCGTCGTTGACAAGTGACCGGACGTACAATGCGGCGCCGTATGCTCTTTCGGAGGCGTCGCAAAACACGTGCAGTGATATGTCTGTACCGGAATTTGAAATGGCAATCCATCGTGGTATCCGGATTGGAGAGAGGTACTGTAAGTGTGATAGCCAATCGTTCCATCGATGGGCGAGATTAGGTGGTAAAATTTCTTCCCATGCCAGTCCTAGGCACCAAGTATCTTGGAAAAGGATTTTGGCAGTGATTGACACGGGTGAAAATAGTCCAAGTGGGTCGTAGAAGCGTGCGGTGGCTTTCAGTAACTGTCGTTTAGTTGCTGGCTGTGTGGATAGTTTTGCAGTGACGTCACCTGGGGTTGTAAAGAGTTGGTCTGATTCCGCATTCCAGTCGATACCTAATACTCGTGTCTGCAGTACAACTTCTCGAGTTTCTGCTTTCCAAATGTTCATTAATGGCAAGGAATTCGTGACCCATTTGGAGAGTGGGAGTCGAATGTGGCGCAGGAGGGCTATCAGTTCATAATAAAGAGTAACGGCCGTATTGTCGTCTTCTACGCTGGCAGTGAAGTCATCCATAAATGTGCAAGCATCTAGGAGAGGCGCTGCCGTGGGATAAGTGTTGTGGTGTAGGGTAGCTAGTTCACGGAGAGTGGCTGAGAGGAGGAACGGGCTACAGGTGAGGCCAAAGGGTAGGCGGGTGAATCGGTACGTTACGACGTCCTCTGTTGTCGTGTAGGTTCCGTCTGTAGTGGTGTCGATGCGGTACCAAAGAAATCTGGTGAGATCTCTATCTTTTTCGTCTAGGGCTAGCTGGAGGAACGCCTGGATACCGTCACATGCGATGGCCTTTCGATGCAATCGAAACCTTAAGAGAGTGGCAAAAATTTCGGGTAGGAGATTTGGACCCATGTGGAGGGTATCGTTGAGGGATGGGAATCCTGGTTCGTGAGAGGAAGCGTCGTACACTATCCTCCATTTAGTGGCATCTCGTTTCTCCTTCTTGACGGCATGGTGTGGCAGATAAAACATATTTCCAGGGATTGCGGTATCGGGGGCTAGTTCCACTTGCTCTCGAAGCACGTAGTCCAACATTAGCGTCTGATACATGTTCTTGAAAGTTGCGTCTTGATGTAGCCGTCTCTGTAGTGTTCGAAACCTTGCCTCGGTTGTTGCCAAATTATCGGATAAGACTGTATCCCGTTTGCGAGGAAGGGACACGACTCTTCGTCCGTCGTGGATGCGGTAATTGTCGTGGAACTCTTGAAGAATAGCAGCATCCGTGTCGTCTATTTGTCTGTGTTTCGTCTCTCGAATGCCGATTGTCTCGAGGTCCCAAAAACTTCGCATGAAGTCGTCAGATATCTCGTCATTGTTGACGGAGACGTGGTTCGTCATGACATGATTGACAGTGGTACCAGAACGGTTGCCTGTGAGGACCCAACCGAAGATTGTTGGAAGTAGGACTAAGGAGGGTGTGATGGGCTGTGGTGGATCTAGTTTCACGACTTTCCAATAATTGTCTGCACCAATAAGGATTTCAATCGGCAAGTCATCTGCGTCGTTGGTTTTTGGATCAGCGAGTGGCAGATTGCTGTGGTTAAGAGTGACTGCTGGGTGAGATGAATAAGTATTGGCACTTTCGAAAGCTGTGATAGTGACGGCGGTTTTTGTCGAAAATCCGATAATTTCAAATTGGGTGAGTCGACGTGGCTGAAAGCTATTGCTAGTTGTTTCGAAGGCTGTGACTGCTAGGTCTCGAGTACAGATTACTGGTAGCTGTAGAGTGTCCAATAATGACGTGGCAATAAAACTTGATTGACTTCCAGCGTCTAGGAGGCATCGTGTGATTTTGTGTGCCCCTGTTGGTCCTTGTATCTGAACACGGGCTGTCTGCAGAAATGAAAAACTGGGTGGCCCTGTTTCAATCTTTCCGACAGAAGTTGACTGGGATTGGCTCTGGTTGCAGATGGATACGTGGTGAAGTTGTTTGCATTTCGAGCATGACACTCTGCCCTTCTTGTTGCAGTTCTGGACGTTGTGACCTCGATTGAGGCACAGAAAGCATCTTTTGGAGAGTTTCAGCTTCTCCATCCTAGCTTGGGGTAGGACTACTTGTGTGCATCCCTGTGCCCAGTGAACTCTGCTTTCGCAGAAGGCACAGAATGGTGTTATTGCGGGCTTGTTCTGTTCCCTTCTTAACTTTTGTGGCCTAGTACTGACTTGGAGAGCAGCTGCTGTAGGTTGGTAAAGTGATGGAAGTGCGATGCTGGTCTCTCCCCTGAGTTTCTGAGTGCTAAGGGCCGCTTCTACCTCCTCACGAAGAAATTCTATCAGAGACATCATATGACCTTCGGAGATTTTGTTGCGCTTTGCGTGAATTAGCCAACGTGTGCAGATTGCCGCTGGAAAAGCTCGTAAAATCTTCGGGGCAATCACGCGTCCGTAAACATTAATGTCTTCGCCGAGCGCCTTGAGGGCTTGAACTCTACGGTGGCACTCCAGGTATGTCACGTTGAGATCATCAGGATTCTCTGATAATGTGGGTGGTAAATTCTCCAGGTAGTTCAGATGAGCCTGAATTATTTTATCCTTGTCGCCATAACGTTCAGTAAGTAAAGTCTTGACCTGGGCGTACGTTTCTGAACTAAGTGCTATACCATCGACGAGTTGCTTGGGTTCCCCTCGTAGATATCCTCGTAATAACACGTGCTTGCTAATGTCTGGAATCGTGGTGTTGTTGTCAACTGCTGTCTCGAACTGTTCCCAGAAACGAGACCAGGACTCTATGTCACCTGAGAATGGCTCAATGTGTATTGTCGGGAGTTTAAATTCCGGAACAACTGGGGGTGGAACATAATAGCTAGAACTGGGAATGGATGCTGACGCATTTGTCTCTGCTGGTTTCCGTGTAAGAACTTTGTTGGCATGCTGTATAGCTCTTGTTGCACTGTCGACATAGTTTTCACATGCCTGTACATCTGTTTCATAATCTGTGTCGGGTAACTGGTCGTGTATAACATCATCTGAGGAAACTAATAATTGCAAAGTGTTCTGAAGTCTATCACGAAGATATTCTATTTCGTCATAGTCTGGTGTACTTGTTTTGTCTTTTAAAAGATTGACAAAGCGCGTTAAATTAGCTCGCAGAGTAGTTCGCTTTCTTTTCAGAAGGGACAGGTCTTGTATAGACATCGCTGACGGTGTGACAGACGGGCAATTTATGACGGCTGAGGAGGGGGTGCAGATGAACGTGCTGCAGGCAGGGCTTTGTTCCCGTGACAGTAGGTAGTTGGGCCGGTAATAGTCCGCCTTGTTTCCAGTAGGTGGCAGCACTTGTCACACAGACCGGCGTGAAGTTGTTTTAGAAAGAACGATATTCTTGAAGCATGCAGAAATAATATCTACACCAATGCAATAATGCCGTATAATCCCCATATAACATGCTACGTTAGTGATTCAGTACATTGTATCTCAGAAGAAAGAACTGTTCTACTCATCGTGATCCTGGGTCGAGTGGCGTGATGAAACATTCCCTTTACAGGAGATCCGTGGTTACTTGGCGTGAAAGTTCTCCAAATCTTGAAAGTTCGTGATGAAACGTATCGTAACTTGAACAGATGGGTTATTTCGGCACCATAAATGTTGGGGATATCACTAATAAATAAAACACTGAATCACTTTACTTCGTCATGGCTGCCATCTTTATTCTTACTTACTACAAACCAGTACAAAACAAAAGCATAAATACAAGCGAAATGGCAGTTCCCAGTAGCTCCGCTAGATAGCAGGAGCTCATACTTGAAATACTAAACTATGTATAGGGAGATTGCATATCCAAATCACATAACGCCGTTAGAGTGTGTACGAGTCCTTTTCTATGAATCTCCAACACAGTATTTTTAATAAATACTACCGTTATCCAGGTGGCTGTTTGGTCTGTAACTGATCTAAAGCCAAATAAATTTAAAAAAAATACTACCGTCGTAAGTGGAGCGCTTAGTCACACCGGGTAGGTCACTACACGTTGCGGTGCCCCCCACCCCTTTCGGGCAGGTGCATAGTGGGGCAGACACAGCCCAATTGAATCACAGCTCCCTCCAGTCGCGAGCAGTATGCTACTCGGTGCGCAGTTGCAAGTCATGAAAGTGCATTCTCTATCAACATTGCATTAATAACCTAGTGTTGGCAGTATCATAATTAATACAGTGTTGAACCAAGTAAGGATTTCTCCTACAATGGATATAAGAAGCGCAAGTAACATTTTATACAAAATTAATAAATTTCATTATTTTGGGGAGGCGATATACAATTACCTATCATATTACTGGAAATTAAGTGGATATCACGACTTAAAGAGAAATTTAAGTACAAAAGTGTTGAAGAAGGAACACTTGTATGTAGGTTTGCAGAATATCTATGTAAGTACGTTTGGAGAATATAATTTTGTTGTTTTATGTGTGTGTGTTAACTCGTGATTCCAAATTCGATTCTGACTGGATTAGTCGTCTTTTGAGGGACGGTCAACAATTATAGCACTCTATGACTTTGATGTTTGTTTGTATGTCCCTCGACAAAATTAAAATAATAATAATAATAATAATAATAATAATAATAATAATAATAATAATCTAAGAGTCCAGCAACAAATTATCGTTGTATGAACACTGAGACTTACCAGCGTGGTTGTATCTCTCGGATCTTCCGTATTCAGATGTTTCCGCACAACAAGTGTTTAAAGTTCAAGTTACGTTTAATTTCAAAATAGAATACCTAAATAATTATCTACTGTGCACTTGTGCGTGATATTTTCTATGCTTACTCTCTTAGATATATGCATTGCACATAAACAGTGATATTTCATGTAGGAATTGAATTTTGATATTACTTTTTAGGCTTTTGAAATTTTAAATGTTTTTTTTTTTCATTTGAGCAGAGTATTTGAAAGAAAATGAAAACATATATAAAAGTGTATTTGTAGATAAATCTTTAACAGTAGTAAATTCATATATTTATTAACGCATGGATAGAGTTTCACGTCAATATATTCTTAATTTCCACATAAAGTAGCAATTAAAATGGTATACTGCCAAATGTTGCAGATCCGTGTGATATTCTAACCCGATCAGACTCGGCATTGTTGTGTATTGTACACAAAATATTTCACGTGGTTTTCCTATCATACTAATTAGAGCTTTGATTTAGAGTGCAACCTAATTTGTCTTGTGGGAAGTGTCGTCTAGCCCTTTCTGGCGTATTGTAGCGAGAGTAACATAGATTCTATGGAATCTTAATGGCCTTACCCCTAATGTTTATGCACACCCTTACCCCTAATGTTTATGCACACCTCATAGCAGAACTGCTGTGCGCGTAGAGTATAATTGTTACTCGCCTTAGTAAGAGTGCATTCTAACCTGTTACTGCCTCGTCACAATATTCTACACAGTGCTATAAAGTAAGGTACAATAGTTCCATATAATGGCTGAACCAGTGCCAAAATATGATCTACCTCAGAGGCATCAAAACGTTATTTTTGTTTTTCTTCTATCGCTTTTCGCACATCTCTGAACTTTGAAGTCATGTCGATACGGCACTGTTTTACGGCCAATTGCCCGTCCTGTCACAAACCCTATCTTCAGGAACGTATCCATTATTGCGTGGAGCGTTATCTGAATATTAAGTGGTGAGTGTTGAGAGAAACACGAACACCCAGTTCCTGAGCCAGAATAATTAATCAGAAGCGATTAAAATCCCCTACGCCGCCCGGTATCGAACGAGGGACACTCTGAACCGAGGGCCGCACCGCTCACCGTTCAGCCAACGAGGGGGACATCCAAAGGTTCTTCTTATGTACTCTATTTCAGACAGTGAAAATCTGCCGTACTTCGTTTAGTAATATCAAAATATTAATTCATTATTAATAATTAATTAATTATTATAAAAAATACTAATTAATGGATGAAGATATGCTGTGAATGCACGTATTTATATTATTCAGTTACGAATACAGTAAATATAAAATACACGTAGTTAAATTAATTTATTTGTTGTTCATGAATTTTATTGGGCTTAAATAGGTTATAATGCACATTATTTATTTATTCATTCACTTATCGTTGCAAATATTATGTTATAATATATTGTCTGAATATTAATATATACATCAGCGTTTATTTCAGTTAAAAATATTAATAACAAAACAATATTTTATCCCTCAATGTAAGCATCTTTTAATGTTGAAAACAATTCTTAGTAGACAAAGTATGGGTCGCCATACTATGAAAAACGAAAAATTATGTAATTTCCTCAATTGTGCCGATAGTTGAAGGTCTAAACGGACCGGAAAGGTTTCAAATTGTGAGTCTGAATAGTTCTATCAAAATAAATGAAAAATTTCGAAAAGAACTTCTGGCCTAAATGCACTTCCGGAACAAGAGCTTAAAAACGCTTCTTTTATTACACGCTTTCCTTTTTATTCAAATCCTAGCCAAATTAACTTATTTACATATTTTTTTCTGTACCGTAATGTATTCCTTGGTTCAATTCCCTCAGGCGTTTTCTGAATTTTTTGAAAACACCAAATGTAGTTATTAGGGCTTAAGTGAAACTCTGCATTGACTCATATTCACGTTCGTAGTGGTAGAAAAAGGCAAAATGTCAATCTAATCCACCGGATAACGATGATTAAGAAAGGGATTTTCTTTTTAGGAATCAATCATGAATATATTCTCATACTTTATTATATTTTATTTACCTAAAATCTGTAGCTCATATCCCTATGATGTTTTCAACCTTGAGTTGCTTGCCTGAGAATTTTTTCACGGAGCGTAAAAAAATATCTTTTATTTATTTTTCTATTCAAACATAAACTTCGCAATGTACCGGAGAGGCAAATAGCATCGACCGGTCGATCGTGATCGCCTGTTTGGCCGACTCTGGTCTATTTGATGTGCAGAAAATTGCACAACACATTTTTAGGCATTCAAATTATCTCTACAAACACAAGCATCAGAATATACAGAAGAAGGGGTTTGGTACATTCCTGGGATCTGAGACTGGCACCAGGGGAGCAAGAGACCTAGAAAACAGTTTAATTTACAGAAAAAAATAGGCAATAAATGAAATAATGGTGATACTTTTTGTTTGTTTTTATAGCTTTACGAGAGAATACATCGAAGTGAGCAGCTAGTTTTATATAGAATAAGGAAAAGAAGAGGAAGAATAAAATTAACTACAACAATAAAAGCGATTTTTATACGTGAAGTGGAAAGGAGTCAGCATGTCCGCAGGAGTACAGTACAAAATTACCTTCTTACCTTCGTGGAGGAAGACTTTCATTATCAGCAAGCGAATGGAGATAAGGTAAGAAGTAACCCGCAACAAACTAGCTTAATTATTTGGAAGAAAATTAATAATTTTCATAAAAACATCATGCGTAGACAACGTTTCATAACAGTGGAATTGCATAAATACTTAAATGGAAATTTATATTTAAAATATTTTGTTATCTGGCTTCATTTAACAGGAACATTCACTTATACAAGCTTCAGCTACTGTAGGTGGGAATTGATGAATGCAGTACTTTAACGCCTGTCTGTTGGCACAGCTTCCACTGAAGTCTCAGTCTCGTCCATGGCTGTGACAATATGCAAGCTTCTAGCGTACGGGCAATCAGAGCACGACCAATAACTGATAGGATAATCGAATGCAAAATAATCGCTTATTCGATTATTTAATTATATTCGATTATATGATTAATTTCCCCATTCGATTATGTTTGGTTATTCATTCGAATGAATGAGGCAATTGAACAGTGACTGTTTTCGAAATTATCGATATTAAGACAGTTAATTCACTCATTTAATTTCAACATTTGAAAATACATTTCTATTTCTGTTGTTTATTAGAGTTCATCTAATCGCTAATAACAATCGATTATCCATCCGACACACTTAAACCGAAAAACTGATTCATGACGCACCCGTATTCTATGCGATACAACTGAATGATACTTGAAATTTATTAGATTACTTGATTCGATAAGGTCAGTCTCATAAGGTCAGTGTTGCTACAGTAGCACTGGCTGGGCCAGCGAGGAAAGCAATGACAAACTACCTCATTCTTCATCTTGGCTACTACGCCTGATTTTGGTGCCGCCGTCGGTCTTTGTGGTTTCCCAATAAGCACATAACCTGTGTTGGTGGGTTGGGGACCAAACTAGCCTCTGAACTGATGACAGTCACACATCAAAATTTTATTTATAATACATATGTGTTGATAATAATTGCTATTGCTACCGTCAGTGGCTAGTCAGCGTCTTGGCTTTCATTCCCTGGTCCCCCAGATTTGTTTCCCGGCCTGGTATAGAGATTATATTTCTTTTTATCGATTAATTCCCATGAATAAGGAAGTGGTGTTTGTGCAGATATCATCACTCCTAGAACTCTCACACCACCCACAGTACTATCCTCTATCACAGAAATAAGCAGTTTACCGTACACGGGAAATTGTTCAGCCCATCCCACGTCTTAGTGGGGTCTGCCTCACAAGGGCTGCGACAGGCTACCAACAGCGACACCAAATTATTATTATTATTATTATTATTATTATTATTATTATTATTATTATTATTATTATTATTATTATTAATTATTATTATTGTCCGTTTCACCCTCTTTGGGATACGATAGATCAATCAATGGTTAGTGAGTCGTGTTTTCCTGTCCTCCCAGGTTAATACATTATATGTTCTGTTTATCTACTTGTGCATTTTAAACACTCTTACGGCAAATAATAATTGTTTATATAGAAGAATAAAACAGTATAAAAGAATAAAACATATATATTATTATTATTATTACTGTTTTATTCTTCTATATAAACAATTATTATTTGCCGTAAGAGTGTTTAAAATGCACAAGTAGATAAACAGAACGTGTTTAAAATGCACAAGTAGATAAACAGAACATATAATGTATAAACCTTCTGATTTTGTACATAACAGTGATTTTTTGAAAAAATGACGAGAGCAAAGAACGCGCATGCGCTGTCCGTGCATTTTTTAACCAACAAGTTCCTTCATGATTGCGTATTCTTCATTAAAAGTCATCGGCATTTAAGACATGCTGAGACGCAGCATACGAGATGTGGTGCAAATTCTGTTAACATGTTCGTTAATTAACGTTTTGTGTGAAATTTCAAAGTATAACGAAATGTCTTAGAGACCGCTGGTTCTGACCGTCACTAACGGTTCTAGGGCTCATTACTCTCACAGATTAGAAATTTACTCATGATATAAATAGTTGTTATTGATTTCTGAGCCTGTCTCTACAACCATAATAAATTCATGACATTCTTCTTTCTTCGATTTCGGCCATATGTGGGCCGCGTAAAAGAATTTCCGCGTGCGTCTGTATTCTTTATCGATTTCCGGTCTCTCGAGTTTTTCTTCATCCTTTCACTGTGATCGTTTCTTCTTCCATCCATCCAGACAGGTGCACTCTGTCTGCCTTTCTCTAAAAAGAACCGAACTTCCTAAACCTATTGCGAAATGTAGGCCTGCCTATAATTTCTGCTTCTGTAATCCTCAGTTTCGTTGACGGTGTTGACCTCTAATTTCCATCGTTGTCCAGATCCTAATCAGGTCTGAATGAAGTGATTGTTCAATTATGTAAACACATTAGAAGTGGAGTATTACTTATAGAAATTACATAGGCTTTTCAATGTTTTTAAACGTCTCTGTCTATTTAAAGCTCGAGTCAGGCATTTATATTTAAGCAGTCTGTACATTCAGGAATGCATTTTATTTGTTATGGTCTACTCGTTTACATAACTCATTTTCTGTTGCTGCTGTGAACTTCGTATTTTTCTCCTATTACTGTGTGGTGTAGTCCTTTCAATAAAATCCCTTCGAGGGAGGGCGGTAGAATAACACCCTTGGTATCCCCCGCCTGTCGTAAGAGGCGAATGAAAGAGTCCTCAGGAGATCTTAACTTGAAGGCGCGAGTTTGTGACCACGAAGCCCATAGTTTATTCCCTTCGCTGTTTGCACTTATGCAAAGGCTACTCACTTAATTTATCCTACCCGACCTCCCTTGGTCAACTCTTTTCCTTTCCCGACCCCGACCGTATTAGACCATTCGAGGCCTAGGGAGTCTTTCATTTTCACGTCCTTGGTGGCCCTTGTCTTCCTTTAACCGATATCTTCGTATTACGAAGTGTCGAATCCCTCCCATTGTTTCTCTCCGATTAGCGTTAATAGAGTATGGTTGCCCAGTTGTACTTTCTAATAAAACCATAATCACCACCATTTCCAATAATAATAATAATAATAATAATAATAATAATAATAATAATAATAATAATAATAATAATAATAATAATAATAATAATAATAATCAAAATACCCTAAGAGTTGTAGCAGCAATATATATTTGTTTGAACACCGAGCCTTAGTGTGGTTGTACCTCACGGATCTTTTTTGTTCAGATGTTTCCGCGGAACGAATGTTGAAAGCTCGTGCTGTGTTTACGTAGAGTAACTTGTGCTTACACTCTTGGACATATGCATTGCGGATAAATTGGGATATTTCGTGTAGGAACTGATTTTTGACATTATTATTTCGGCATTTGGTATTTGAAATATAAGTTTCCATGTTAGCACAGTGTTTGAAAAAATAAACATATTTAGAAGCACTCTTGTGGATAAATTTTTATCAGTGAAATCAGTAGCGGGAGACTGGGCGTTTAAAACCAAATTCAAGGTCGTTCTCTTGGGCGTTTCCTGTCGTTTCCCGCGCAGGCGCTATCTTGGGCAATGGCCGCTGTTTCCCACGCAGGCGCCATCTTGGGTGGTAAAAAATAGCGCGAAAAGCTTCGGCAGGGTGACCAACAGTTGAAAAATAAATAAACCAAAGGTAGAGGTCGCCACTGTGCTAAGGCCAAGGCGCCACGTTGAGTCGAAGCTAGATGTGGCTGTTGGTTTTCGCCAAGGTACCCTCCTGGGTGCTGGCTGGTAGTGTTCGGGCTAGTAGAAGCCTTTCTACTCCTCCAAAGGCCTTTATGACGTGTACGGGCATGGCTTTATGGCAAATAACTGTATACTGATAGCAATAAAGAGTACTTTAGCCCATTGAGTATACAGTTCTTTTTTTAATCAACATAAGTAAATACAGTACTCGAAGTATATTACGATATAATGGTTGTTGTTTTTTAAGGCTCGGCATAACTTTCTAATGAAGCTTTGCCGGATATGACTGGGACACTGTAACTAGTTACTATGTACGCGAAGTGCAAGCTTGTTGTTCGTGTTCCTTGATAAGAGTCCGTATGCACGTTAAGTACCGGAACACGCGTTATCTCTGGTAAGTTTCTATTGAGAAAGTGCAGGAAGTTAACGGACTGCAATCGCTCATTGAACAGTGTGTGTTTGAAGTGCATAGCAACGCCGAATAATACAGAATTTTATAGCGTTAAAGTAATAGCGCCAGCACTGCAGCACAGGAGTAGGGTGTCTGTATTTTAATTAGAGGCTCCGGGTTCGATTCCCGAACAGGACAGGGAATTTTTATCTAGATCTGAAAACTAGTTCGAAGTGTGCTCAGCCTACGTAATTACAATTAAAGAGCTGTTTGCTGAGCATAGTTATACGCCTGGATGCCCTTCTCACCTTGTTTTTTTCTTTGTTTCCGGTATAGCGGTGTGCGTTGGCGATAGCCTACCCGGCAGGCGTTGGCGGTAGCCGACCCAGCAGGTGTTGATGAGACGAGTAGTAGTTTTACGCCTGGATGCCCTTCTCACCTTGTTTTTCTTTGTTTTTGCTATAGCAGAGTGCGTTGGCGGTAGCCGAACCAGCAGGCGTTGTGAGACGAGTAGTAGTTTTACACCTGGATGCCCTTCTCACCCTGTTTTTCTTTGTTTTCGCTATGGCGGTGTGCGTTGGTGGTGGCTTACTCAGCGCAAGCGTTAGTAAGACTAATACTAGTTTTACGCCTGGATGCTCTTCCTACTTTGTTTTCATAGTTTCCGCTATAGCGGTGTGCGTTGGCGGTCGCTTACCTGTTTTACACACGGATAGCTTTTTCTTCTGTATGAATGTGTGGAAATTATGGTAAAGGATTATTGTGTTCTATTTTATTCTGTTTTATATTCTGTTGTCGTGGAGAACATTAGAATTGTATTCTTCAGTACCTATTAGTACTGAGTTAGTGCAGTGTGCAACGATTAGCATAAATTAAAGTTATTCTTTATCCGCTTTTCCCTGGTTATGCAAATGTCTGATAGCTGCTTGGCCTTAATTTTCTTATCACCTGCTGTCACGTACTGGAAAAATAAATGACTAGTGCCAAACAATACTTAGATTACTACCTGTTGTGTTCACTTTTCTACATTGTTCTCAATAGTAATGCTAGAATAAGAAACAGTACTTTGTTTGTGCCCTTGACGTAAGATAACATGCTGAATATGAAATAGTACTGAGTTGGCAGAGAGAGTGGAAGCGACATGTTTTCTAAAATAAGGTAAGTCTTAAATTTAACATAAAATAAAAGATGTGAGACGTTTTAAATGGTACGAAGCTTAGGATGTAACCGCTCATAGTACAAGGAGTATAACAAAACATTAAGCCTGGTAGATCATGCAATGCAGTTGTTTATTGAAACATAACTATAGGTATACACAACAGTAATCGATTACATTACCGAAAAGTACATTCTGAACAATTTTAATCATAGGATTTGGTCCGTCCCAGTCATCGGAGTCGTCTTTACCTCTCCAGTTGTAATGTCGATTAGAGTACCGGCAAGCGGCAACTTCTGGTTCTATTTTAAGGTGAAGTGGTAGCAGGTTTAATGAATATTCTACATCTTTAGAGGCATACTTAACCACAAAACTATATGGTAGGTAGGGTGTTAAATGTTTTGGCATATACCACAAAAACTTATATTTATTATAGGCATCTATAGCCTCACTCAATAATGTGTTGTTTGCTTGTTCAAAGACGCAGGCCTCACACTTACATGTGGAAGACGGGTCGTAGGTAAACTTGCGGTGTTACTAAAATTCGACTGTCTTCTTCCATGGCCATACAATCGGTACAGTTCATGTCATTTGAAAGACTGATTTCTACATGGTGTATACTTATGTATTTGCAGCCGTTTTACAATATTCGATAGAGGATAATAGGTGATAGCCGTTTCGTGAATAATAAGACAGTAGGCGGTTGTGTTTGCAGGGATGTTTTCAGCTGTTTCAAATTCAAGACGAATGTCGACTGGTGACTCCTTCATGGCTTCTTCTAAGTAGGAACAGTCTATGACAACCAAAGGCGCTTTGTTTTTAAACTCCTCTGGAGAAAACAGGGGATGATTTTCTTTCTGATAATACGAAAACTGAAGATTGCAGAACATGGCGTATAGTGGTTCAAATTTGTTTTTTATTTAGTTCCATGTTTTCGAAAGGATAGATAATTCCATTCAGATAGAGCAGAAAGTTTCTTAATTGACAAAGATAATTGTGAAGCATCAGCACTGTGCACAAATTTACGATTGGTTTGAAAGCCGAACATGATGTAGAGAGGTTTTTCTGTGAAGCGAGATGTTTTTACAGACCAACTGTGTTTATCTGTAGTTGGTAGTATCGGATACTCGTGCAGTTTCCAGCTTCGGAAGGCGAATCGGTATTGCCATGTCAGTCTCTATCATCTTGAGAATACGTAGTTTTGATCTGTCGGATAAGGTAACATGGAGGACTCGCCATAGAATACGTTGTAAGATAATTTTTGAATCGATAGGTGTTGATGCTGCTTTGAGCACATTGTAATCACTGCGATCGCGAACAAGAATGAGCTCTTGCTTTGCACTGAGTATAATACGCTTATGATCTTCAGCAAATCCGAGAATGTGATTTAATGGTAACATTCCGGTAAAGGATCCGTCTGTATTAACCACCCACTAATTAGTAGCTCCCGGACACCATCCTGTCGTGAGTAATGGTTTACTTTCTTCACTTCCGTACGTTGGATACTGTTTCATAGCACTTGAAATGCCTACATTTCTTGTACTGTCTACCTCTACCCCGTTAATTTCAAGGCGAGCCTCCGAAAAGAGGAAAGCAAGTGAATTATTGTTTAGCGTTGAGGTGCTTCCACTAGTCCCATCACTTTTTACTATCTGTCCTTCAATGTAAATGTAACTTTCATGGGGTAGGGTGTACACATCTTGTTGATGAATGACCGTGCGAATTTCATTGTTGTTGTTCAATTCAAACGCAAAGGGTTGACAGAAATGAAGCTCACTTCTTACAACGCCCTCTTGCGTTTCCGCTGAGCTCACGACGTCTAAAATGTTTTCTATGGTGCTGTAAGGTGTAACCTAGATCTTTTAACACCTGTTGATGAGAACGTGTTAGTCCCATGAGTCGTTGTGAACAAGTGAGACGTTTCTTCAGTGAACTCTTTGTTTTGTATCGAGACGTGTAAATACGTTTCATGTTGGCTTGAGATGAAGTTTGTACGTGACGAGTGTGTGAGGGTCTAAATGAACAAGCTGACTGATATTATTGACAAGCTGAAGGGTAATGCCACCGATGCGTGTCACAGTTACAGGGTGATAGAGCACTGCTGATGGTTTCTCACGTATGCTGTAGCCACCTTCTTTCTCAATAATAAAGTCGTGCAGGACGTGCGAAAGTTGTTGATTGCTGTACACGTCTGTAATAATATTACAGGTGATAGTCACGTAATGATTCTCTAAGAGTGTTGTAGGGAGGTCAGACTCGTGACGTACGTTCGGTGCTAGTTCTCTTGGAGAAAATCCGAGCAACGGTCCAATCGAGTCAGGCTGTGTATTAAAATCGATTTTAAATGACGATTCGCTAATACACTTATGAGTCGCGTTGCTTGCTGTGAGAGAGAACTGATGCTTTTTAGTAATAAAGCTCTTGAGACTAAACTGTTGAATTAATTTGTTTTCAATGTATTCATAAATATAATCTACAGAATACGTACCCTGCGGTAAGGTTAGCACGTATTCGTCATAATAGAATTTGTTTTATCCTTCTCGCACGTTATAGATTTTATTATAACATTCAAACAATACTAGTCCAAGACTGTAAGGTCGATGTCCAAGTTCAATCGGTGGGTTGAAGTAGACGGTGGTTTCAGGTCCTTGCCCGTGTATAGTGAAGGTTCTTGCATTGCCGAACATCACGTGAACACTGGTGCACTTGGTCCGATGTTTGAGTTTCATATAGGAACTTTAAACATAATCGACCACACGTGTGTGTATGAAATGTTTGTACACGGTTTTTATTGTAAACAATAACTGCACTGCTTCCGAAATAGCGTATGAGCTCTGCTGGAGGAGATAAATTTCCGTAACTGTCGAAATACCATACATGTTGACCACGTTTGACGTAAGCAACGTAATGCGTTCCTGGACCGTAACTGTCATCTAGTTGATGACGGCACTCTCGTTGTAACGTGGATGTGCTGGTAGCTGATTTCGCATAAACACACCGCGGAAGTCACGAATTCCGAGTTGTTTAGCATACTTAGTCACTTCTACATGGGTCAGGGCTCGTCGTGGCAGTGCATTCAGTAGGCGTTTTTGGTGACATGTATATGCCCAGTCCTTTTTTGTATGGCGCCAGCTTCATGTCTACTCCTTTACTATGCAATGCAATTCCCTCCATAGTTTTATTGTGCCTTTGATTCTCCTGCAACTGCTGCTTTGCCTCTTCTACGGCTTTAACCGTTCTTGCTACAGCACTAGCTTCACCAAGGAGGGAGCCAAGGGCAGCTAGCATGGCAAATAATGCCGGTAAAAATCCTCTACGTTTTGGTACGGGAATAATCCGCGCACGCTTGCGAAACAACACTTTACTTCTAAGACTAACTCGTGCTTTTGCTGCTCGCAGTGCCTTAGTAATGGCTATCCGATGATCTTTTTCTCCTCGAAAAGCCTGTCGTGCTGCTTTTACAGCTGCTTGCCATCCTAGTGCCTTCGTTTTCTTCTTTACAACGTCTGGATAACGTTTTTTACCATCCTGCACACAACTTCTCTCGTCAACACACAATAAACAACTGAGTGTTGTATCTTTATGTTATTGATTTATCTATGTCATTACAGCCAAACTCTCTCAAAAGAAATGAATTGAACATGTTTTAAATACTCCTACTATTACATTACCTTCTTTGGTCTAAATTCAACACGGTCAGAATCGCTAACATCTCTGTTTTCCTTGTTGTCCGTTATCTAAGTATTGTTTGGTAACAACATCAAGAGGACTTTTTGCATCAGCTGCATCTGTCAGTCTCAGCTTGTTCATATAAACCACCCCATATTGAATAGTTCCAAGTTTACTTAATTCTAAAGCTAGATGGCCTTTTGTGCAGACGTCTTGTTCATTTACAGGATTGGCAACTTGTACTAACCGGTTGTCGTTTGCTGAATGGCCTTTTCCAGTTAGGATTGGTACTAAATGCTGTAAACTGTTTACTCTTTTATCTACATAGTCCTTTCTAGCTGCATCTGTGTCGTTTGTTGAAGGAGCTAATGGTATTACTTGACGATCCTGTGCGTCATAGTTATTGTCTTTTGTTGTTACTGCGGCAATTTTTACTAGATATGATTTTGTGCATGCATCTTGAGGATGTATAGGATCAGTTACGTTCATGATTCGTTTATTTTGTGCGTCATACTCTCCTTTTATTAGTCTTATACGATAAAATCTATATATTTTTTAGAAGTGGTATTAGAAGGGTTTACTGGGTCTTGTATGTTCATTAATCGTTTCTTCTTGAAGTCATAATGTCCGTCTGTTGTGCGCTGTATAGCCCACGTAACAACATAGCGTTTATTGACGGGGTCGGTATCTTGACGTGGATCACCTACATGCTGGGGTGGTATCGCTCTTTTTCTAGCGCGTTGTGTTCGGCCGAAAGAGTCCATGTTTCGGCTGATGTGAACGTTATAGAGATAACATGCTATACAGATAGACTATTTCTTAGTCGAAACGTTTAAGCAACACAACATCTTTTGCATTATCCAAGAATTGAAGGTATTGTTGAAACCAAGTCATTTAACATAAAGTGTATTACCACGGCGACGAAGAACATACTCCACTAAATAATGGTTAGGATACTTGGTTTCTTGCAGCTCTTCGGCGTAGAATCCTCCCTCGATAAGTTGTCCTGAAAGATCATAAAGTAAATAAGTCACTGGATAGGTAAGCTTTACCTTCTTGACCTGAAAAATTTCGGTACTCCAGTTCGGTGTGTATCCTTTAGCGAAAACGGACTTGTGTTTGATGATACGGACAAAATCACCTTTTTGAAAGCGATGACGTTGTGGATCGGCTGTCTTGATCACGTGATGAATAGCTTCTAAGCGTGGTGTATTCTTGATAATAAGACGAGGTTTTGTGCCAATAGTGCGATGAAATGTATCGTTGTAAGTAGAAACAAGTTGAGGTAGAAGTTCAATCCACCGATAAGAGCCTCGAGCTGTAAATTCTCGCCACATGATTGTTTTGAGTGTGCGATTAAAGCGTTCTACTACACTTGCTTTAAGATTACTGTAGGTAGAATAATTATGAATGCCAAGCGTTTTGAGATAGCAAGAAAACACCTGGTTGTAGAACTCCTTACCTTGATCGGTTTGAAGGAGACGGGGATGACGCTTTGCCTGCTGGATAATACGTTTAAATGCTTCTGTTACTAGAGAGGCAGTCTTTGAACGAACTGGTTCAGCAAAGACATACTTAGAATATACATCAATAACGGTAAGCAAATATGTGTACCCATTGTTACTGCCAGCATAAGGAATAATTTCAACAAGATCAGCTTGCCAGAGTTCATCTTTCCGGCGTGTAATGACTCGTCTACGAAGTTAAGTGCGCCGAGCAGGTTTATGCAATTCGTGGGCAATTGCTATTTTCACGCGTTAAGGCGTCTTGCTTTGAGGAGCTATTACACGATAATACCTGCATGACACAATTCCTCTTCTATTCCTGAATCTCTGCTTCATGCGCTGTATGACCAGCATGTTGTGAGGCTTTTAACAATTGCAGACGGCTTACAAGTTCGTTAGGATCAGTCCAATACGTTACATCTACATAGGGCAACAGTGGCTTGTAAGTAACATGGTAACCACGTGCTGACATGTGACGTGTAGGAAACAGCTTAAAAATAATTTCACGATACCTGAAGCTCTTATTAGCATGTACAGCTTCTGAAGGCTTGTAATTACGACGGAAGGCTTCTGTAGCAATAAGAATAGATTTATATCTCTGACGATCTGCATTAGATATGTTCTCTAGGTCAGGTATTCGTGAAAACAGGAGGTCGAGGAGACCCTCGGTAGGTTTGTAAGTGACATTTTTACGACTAGACTGTAATCATCAATTTTAATGTCTTCATTACCTATGCGAAAACGATCTTCTTCGTAATGTATACCATAAGTAGTGTCACTGGAATAAACAAAGCAGAAGAGTAACGCTTACAATATAAATTTTGTCGATAGTATAATTTTTGTAATTTTATCGAAAAATAGCAGTTTACCTCTACACGCTCAGTACAATAATATTCTTGTACAGTAAAATAATTATCATCATGTCTAAGCGATTTTATTGAAGTACATGGTGAAACATTTTCATTATTTGTATTATCAGAAGCAGGACCCTTATAGCAATATGTTAGGATCATATATCTCTACATAAACCGACAATAACATGTACCACAGTGGTTCAACATTAGTTATGTTGTTTAAAGTTACTCTACAACCGTTTATATACCTTGGAACTGCAGAACCGAAAGATTCAGAAGTTGAATTCATGTTAAGTGTTTCCTTTACGTTACGTCTTGAACAAAGCATACAAATGTATAAGGTTTAACTGCTATGAGTAGACATTTTATATCCAATTTCAACATTATATAACATGCTCGGATCGGATAATGCTATCTTTCAAACCTTAACGTGCATTACAATTTTTTCTGCTTTCTTGCTAGTAATGCAAATATCTAGTAAACACAACCTCCCGCTGTTAGAAACTACTTTTAACGTTATCTTTCTCACACTGGTCTGCATAATAATAAATTTTCTTAGTAACTTTCGTGTTTAACATGTCTGGTCGCATAATGCTATCTTTTAAACTCTAGCTTACATTATAATTTTTTTGTTATGTTATTGTCTAATAAACGTATCAAATACTTGCAGTGCTGGAAGACAGTTTTCTTATTACATGTTATAACATATATTATAGTTACTGTGATAATGTGTTTTGCATGTCATGTAAGAAAGCGTATATAAGGAATCGTTTTATAATAGACAACTATTAGCTCTATCAGTAAAGAAGACTGAGTGTCTACAGAGCAACTTTAACTAGCACGAGGTATGTCTACACAAAATATTGATTCAGAAACTAGTCAAAGATCACAACCTTCTTCGATGATATCGTTATAAGCAACTCATATGAATTTAACATGTTATGAATTTACTTCATATTTAAAGACAATACAAGCAGCAATTCAAATTAACATAAATTATCATGAATTATATGAACAAGGTAGACACAAACCACAATATTTAATTGTAACTCCAAGTACTAGTTACAGACTATTCAAATTCCATTACGAGATGCGAGAGAGTGAAATTAACTTTCCAAGTACATTAAAAGCAAAGTATCTATCATTAAAATCAGAAGTATTTAAAATCGAAAGAATTTCAGAAGAATATGAATGGTCACAATTAAACATTGTCAAGAATACTTGCAGAAAATTCTATTTCACTATGTTTGCTTCTACAGATCCTTGAAGAAACTTACCTTCCACCGGATGGGATGATTTACTTGGTGCAGACAAAGTACAAATTAAATACTATAAATTTCCAAACATTCATGTTGCATTATTCAACATCTACGAACATCCTACATATTTTTGGTGTTCACTTTGTCAGTGTCCTACATTTACAATATCATTATTTCGGAATCCTTCTGTACAACTGATTCCTGACAAAGATTATTTCCTTTACAACAGAGCAAGTGTAGAGTGCAGTCCCTTTATTCAACCTGTACAAAACATCATTCAAGGTAATAATTTCTTTCTAAATAATATACGACAAACTAACACCCTATAGCTTCGAATATTTTTTTAAAAAAAGCATGTCATATTCTTCCAGCCCGGCGTCATCACCGTTACCTGTAAGTTCTGACAGTACCCGACAGCGACCTTCGGCTACAACTACGCTACACGTGTGTGCAGCGAGAGACAATTTTCTCGTCACATGCCATAACATATATCATAGTTACTACAATAATAAGTTTTGCATATTATCGGTGAAGGTGTTTGAAAAATAGAACAGATTCCTTGACTAGCACTATAAAATGACGGGTAGTCTTCCCGTTCACTTACAGTGCGTCTACCACGCTCTACGAAGCAACGTCTCTAAGAGTTAACAGGTAAGATTATATTTTAATTTTAAATTTAAGTGAATTATGCTTCTTATAAGCATGGTTTATTAAATTCCTTTTTTATTTCTTTAATAATATAGTAGGGATCCTTTAGATGAAATTAAACCTCCAGGGCAGACTGCTGGTCTTGAAACAAAGCGGCTCCGTGACTCACCACTTCATCAGCCCTTCCCCATTACAAACTTGCAGAAGATAACTACTCGATATAGAAAACGAATCATCTGCACCTCTGATGAATTTATTGCTTTCCTGCCGGTACGTTTCACTACACTATCAGAAGGTGCAATAGAATCTCTAATCAGTCGCAGTCTGTTTCTCGAATACTAAGGTATTCAGAACGGAGCCTACTTGGTTGTTGGTGTATAGACAGTCAATCTTAATCAAATATTATGTAAAAAATTCTTCTTGTGTAAAACATAATACCGTTGTCACGCTGAGCACGCTCTTTATTTGTTTTTTCATAAGAATATGTTGTTTTATGTTTACAGACTTCGTTATTTCTTAAACAGAACCTAATTGTTGTGCTAGATAAGTTGCTCTGTAGACACTTAGTATGGTGCTCATTTTTCTTTTTGTGTAAAACATAAATTGTCGTTACATTAAGCATTATGTTTGCCCCCAACATTATACTTATTTAAGTTGTTATTAACAATACTTCATTTGATTTTATAAACATCTGTTCAGCATACATTTTACAGGCTTGGTTATTTCTCACACAAAAATAATTTTTATACCTTTACATAGAACTTTTATTTTTACTATTTATCTTAAGTTAAAATTATAGCCAACTATGTCAACACCTACCTGGGAGACTATTCGCTCCTGTTTCAACACACGCGTGTGTAGTGGCCGTATTACGAATCCAACTAGCCTATTAGATCCAAGGATATGTTTAACTTCATGTTACCCAGTGTTTTTCCAAAAATTAATGAATACTTGTCCCACCACACAGCATTAAAAGTTTATGGTGAATTAGCTTGTACCTTTGTGTATTGCAAAGAGAATGTTGAAGTACGTGATACTTTTTACCTGCATACCAAAATGACTGCACTTTATCGTTCTGGTAATATCTATGATTGGTATTGCATGCATATCCTAAATGCACTGCTTACTAAATTTAATAACTTTCAAGAGGGGCCGAGTGGACTTGCCCTTAAAACATCAGTTTCTTATCTATCAACATTTGTATCTGGATCGAGTTATATTCCTTTACCTGCTAACATCGGCAAATGAACTGCAGCAAATATTCAAAACACAGATATGTTTTGCTTTCTGTTGTGTATAGCAGCCTTTTTGCAACCAGTGCGTATAAATAAGAACCGTCCAAAACAGTATGAGATCACCTTTAACCGGTTACTATAAACACTTAATTTTGTCGGTGTAACTTTTCCCATGAAAATAACAGATATTTCCCTCTTTGAGAAAAACAATCCAGAGCTTTCTTTTATGGTTTACGCGATTAAAGGCAATACTATTGTAGGCCCCTTGTATGGAACAAAACAACAGAAGCGTTATCATATTCACCTGTTACACCTCTCGAACAACGATGTGAACCACTATTGTTTAATAACTAACCTTTCAAGACTTGTAGGTTCACAACTTTCTGCACATAAAAGTAAGAAGTTCGTGTGTGACCAGTGCTTAAACTATATGAGCAGTCAGTTACAACTTGACAAACATATCGATAATTGTGCTGCTCATCCCGCGGTAAAACATGTTCTTTCGGAAGCTGAAAAGGCAACTATGAAGTTTGTGAACATTCACAAGCAAATTCCCGTTCCATTTGTTGTCTATGTGGATTTCGAATGCATAACCGCCAGCGATGTGCACCAAACCCAACTTGTTCGTATACTGATGCAGTGCAACATCACATTCCGTTTTTGTTGCCTATCACGTTGTTTGTTCTTTTGGTAGCAAGCAAGGTAGAAATCCTGTACAATAAACTCATCTACTTAGGCATGACTGTTCTTGATTTTTCCAAATTAGTCATGTACGGAAACATTTCGTTGCTCTAGATAGATACAGATTCTTTTATCTATTTCATTTCTAATTGCAACATGTATGACGTCATGCGCCAGGACTCAATCCAATTTGATACATCTTCTTATCCATCAGATAATGTTTATCAGATTCAACCTCTCAACAAAAAGTCATGGGTCTCATGAAAGATGAATGTGGTGTTGATATTATGATTGAGTTCGTAGCCTTGGCACCAAAAATGTATGCTTATCGAACAGAACAGCATAATGAAGTGGCTAAAGCAAAAGGTGTGCAGTCAAACGTAGTAAAAGCATTACGCGTTGATGAGTACCTCGATGTTTTACATAAAGGTACAGCTCCTCAGCATATTCATATGCGAATACTCTCCCGTTCCCATGAAGTGTTTCTTGTAGAACAAGTAAAATATTCTCTTAGTATGTTGGATGATACACGACAGTGGTCCGCTGACGGTCTCACTAGTTTACCATGGGGCTACAACAAGTAGCTTCTAACAGTCACAAGCTTTGTACATTTTCATAGCTATTTCTATTTTCCTAGCATGTAAACATAGGTGTATATGAAATGATATTTATTATTTTTTGTGAAATTTTTATACATACTGTACACTAAAATCTAAATACTTAAATATATGATAACTATCTATACTGTGTTTACGTTTTCTACCTTACATTTTCCCGTCCTAATTTATTTCCCAGCAATCCTACCTGAGTTAAAATAGTTTCAAAATAAAAACACAAACAGTTATCCCAAGTCAATTTTTATTTGTACTTTTTACAATTTTATCAAGGTCATACAAATGAATTATAAACACACTAACAGGTAAGTCTGTAGCTTCTTTCTCTTCTTACGTCCATGTTTTATTCCAGCTCCTAGCATCAGCTTTCCCTTCATTGCACTCGGTACCACTAAAGCCACTATTTTTTCCAAAGCAGAGGTGTCCTTCGATGCCACACGTTATAGTGCTTTTCTCAAAAGTTGTTGGTCGGCAACACGACGCAGTTCTGGGTTGTTGTCCCGTTTACTTGCACGATCAGCTAAATCGTGCTGTTTGCAGGATACATCTAAAGCATTAATACCTGGATCACCTCGAGCCAATCGGAGGTCGAGCTTTGTACCAGGCCCACAGTACTGATAGTTTGGCAAGTGTAATTCAATAGGAAGCCTGTCAATCACTGTATTAATGATTCCACGACCAGCAAAAGTCCTCGCTGCACGTCGCCTTGCTGTCCTGTTTCGCTTCGCAGTCATGGTATGATGCTACATAGTCTTTACACTCGCTTTTATTACCTCTGTGGTAAAGTTCAATAAGCTGCTAAGTACGACACTGTCTAACAGAAGGCTGCCTCACCGATGTTACTTCATGATGGTGTTGATGATGAGTGCAGGGCTGTAGTTCGGAAAGTATAGGATCCTCTTTCCACTCGTGCGGTACTCGGTCCCAAATGTCCTTTACTGCATTAGCAGCTACGTACACAAGAAATGCTTTCGCTAAACAATTTAACTCTTTTTCTCTAAACGTATGCAGCTTTTTCTTGCAAGCAAAAAATTCCACGATAGCTTTCTCAGTATCACGAACCCCTATGCTGTCGAAACCACCAGACAAAAATGCAGCACACACGATTCTTTTTCCTCACACAAACAGACTTGTCTTTACACAACAACACGTTCTTCCTCAATACATTGTTCTGCGCTCCCACGCCGTCTTTTAACAGCTTCACCTACTTCCCGGCATGCATTGCAACACAGCCAATCAAATAACTTCCATACATGTAGTAATGACCGTTTTTTATCACCGTCACTGTCATGACTTAGCGTTTGTAGCGAAGGACATCCCACATCATGTAAATTAACCAGCACCAACTAAATAGGCCTTCATAATCATAGACACAAACTTATAGCGAATATCTCCGTCTTGCCATTTCAATCCTAAATGTTTTCTTAGCCTTGCCGTTTGTTTTCTATCTTCTCCAGACTGCATTTGCAGTGGATAGGGTGGTTCAAAAGAAACGTCACTTATACTTGGCCACCACAGAGTTGTGCAATCCATAACAGCAACATCCTTGAGTGCAAACATGTTCCCATTCACCTTAAATCCTAGTATATCTACAGTCAATGTTCTCGCCATATTTTATTTAGATTCGTAGCCACTTTCACACTCACATCTACCACTCACAATATCTCCTCAAACACTGTCTCTCGGTAACTTATTCGTTACATACATATACGCCTAATAACGGAAACGCGCTCTGTAACACATTTTTTATCAAGTATTAGTCACTGTTTTCCTTTTTAACCGTTAGCTATCATGACAAAAGCTTTTCCCATTATAGCAACATCTGCACCGTGCTGCCATCTGAGTTACCTAGCACCTATGCTAGGCACAGCCGAAAACCGCTTCCAGCTCAGCCGCCATCTTGCACACCCAGGGGCCAACCGCCCTACCGTGGCGCCTTGCAGAGTAACCATAGCAACCGCCAACACCTGTGAAGTCGGCCACCATTATAGCGAAAACTCAAAAGAAGTAGAAAGGGCATCCAGGCGTAAAACTAGTACTCGTCTAACCAACACCTGCCGGGTAGGTCACTGCCAACACAGCACTATCATGGTGGACACAACGTAGGAAGGCTATCCGGGAGTAACACTAGTACTCGTCTAACACGTAGAGAAGGGCATCCAGGCGTAAAACTAGTACTCGTCTCACCAAAGCCTGCCGGGTAGGTCACTGCCAACACAGCACTATCATGGTGGACACAACGTAGGAAGGCTATCCGGGAGTAACACTAGTACTCGTCTAACACGTAGAGAAGGGCATCCAGGCGTAAAACTAGTACTCGTCTCACCAACGCCTGCCCGGCAGGCCACCACTAACGCACACACATCCATAGCGGAAACTAATAAAAACAAAGTGGGAAGGGCATCCAGGCGTAAAACTAGTACCCGTCTCACCAACGCCTGCAAGGTAGGCCAATGCCAACACATCATTATCATGGCGGACACGACGTAGGAAGGCTATCCGGGTGTAAAACTAGTGCCCGTGTAACACGTAGAGAAGGATATCCAGGCGTAAAACTAGTACTCGTCTCACCGACGCCTGCCGGGGTAGGCCACCGTCTACGCACACCGCCATAGAGGACACGACAGCCAACATCCAAGATGGCGCCTGCGCGGGAAACGACAGCCAACGCCCAAGAGAATGACCTTGCATTTGATTTTAGACCGCCAACCTCCCACTACTGAAATCAATATTTTTATTAACACTTAGACAACGTTTCATGTCAGTATATTCTTATTTTCACATAAAATATAGTTTTTTAAACGGAATCCTGCGAAATGATGCAAAGCGGTGTGATATTCAACCCACTTCAGAATCGGAATTTTGTGTGTTATAGGCTATAAGAGTCATTACAAAAGAAACGAATCGGAGACTATAAAATGAAAACCTGTACCGTTATTTCAAAAGTATAGCCCGGGACTCTTTAGTCACTTGACCCGCTGCGACACAAGGCAGTGGATGGTCGTCTGGTAAAATTCCTGGAGGCGCGTGGTGAACCAGTTCCGAACGTACTGCTTAAAGTCGGTGTCCGAGGGAAATCGTTTGCCTCTCAGAGCCTTCTTCAGTTCTAATTTGATTTTTTGGTTGGTGACGACCCTGCATGCATCCACTGAAGACTTAATCGTTTTGACTCTTGTTCGTCTCCAGCGACCACTCGTGACAAGAACTCATTCTGTTCCTGGGCAAAGCGCTTTCGATGTTCAAGAGAAGGTCCATACGACATGCTACCTGTGTTGGTTGGATACAGTGAGGCACCCGTTGGGCGCACTTTTAGCGAATTAATGTCATTAATCATGTCGTGCACAGTTCTGACCTCTGCGGCAATATCTGCTATCGTAACTCGCCAGTCTTGCATAATGAGGGCATCCACGTGATGGACAATGTATCGGTAATACGGTGTGGCGTTCGAGACCGTGCATCATCGGCCAACGACATCCGTCCTTCCCTGAATCGCTTGTGCCACGCCTTGACCCTTGTAATGGACAAGCCGTGTTCTCCGTACAGTTGTGCCATTCTTCCATAAACTTCCTTTCCCTCACTCCTTCTGCAGTCAGGAATTGCTCTACACTCTTTTGGTCTTCTTTTGAAGCCTTCATTTCACTGTTGTCAGCACGACTGGATGCAGTGGACGATGAAAGGGTGCGCGTCCTCGCTCTGTCGTCACGTGGTGTACACCCATGTCCCTCCAGTGGGCAGCTTAGGACCTCAGTGCTCTTATAGGGACCGCACTTTCTTCCTCAGGCAATTGTATTACGATCCTTTCAGCGATTTTCATTTTGTAGCTTCCAGCTCATTTCTTTTTGAATGACCCTCATACATGAAGTATTTCAGGTGGTTTTATTATCATAATAAGCAGCACTCGGATTTAGAGTGAAACCTAATTTGGCTTGTGGGAAGTGTCGTCTAGCCTGTTCTTGCGCAATGTAGCGAGAGTAACATAAATTCTACTGGATCTTAAAGGCCGTACACCTAATGCTTATCCACACCTCATAGCAGAAGCGTTGTGCGGCTCTGTTGTTACTCGCCTCAGTAATATTCCATTCTAACCTCTTACTGCCTTATCACAATGCGAAAATATGGTCTTCCTCACAGGCATTCAAACGTTCTTCTTGTTCTACTTCTACGGTTTTTCTCAAATCTGCCAATGCGAACTGTGAAGTATGCGGCGATATGGCGCAGTTTTACGACATGATACCATTCCTGACACATTCCCCTATGTTCAGGGATGTATCCACTATTCCAAGGTAACCCATGAGTGAATTTTCGTGAAAATCGATGGAAAAATTGAAATTTTGATTTTGACGTTATAAGATACCCCAAGCTTTCTTCTATCGAAATATTGCATCGCCGACTCGCAACCGCCCTTTTTAATCTCCCTGCAGCGATTTAAATGTCTCGCGGAGCCCACTTCTTCAGTCCATGCATCACTTAGTTTTCATTTACATTTTCGTTGCATTGTGTTTGAATGCAAGAAGGGAGGTTCTACCAGTGGAAAGGACCAGAGAAAGAAGAAGAAGATTGCTAAAGCATCAGGAGAGCAGGAGAAAAAGAAATTTGAGGGCCCCACATATGTACCAGGA
The DNA here is from genome assembly GCF_040414725.1 of Anabrus simplex. Taxonomy (NCBI): domain Eukaryota; kingdom Metazoa; phylum Arthropoda; class Insecta; order Orthoptera; family Tettigoniidae; genus Anabrus; species Anabrus simplex. The sequence continues at coordinate 221,533,321 of NC_090272.1, read as the reverse complement.
GGATTTTAGGGTGAGTAGTGCATGCAGATCTTTAATTGCTGTTTTCTCATTCTTCAAATTTTCAGTACCTTCCTGCTTATAAAATGTCCCTTGCGTTACAGTTTTTGAGATAGCCAGTTCAAACTTGCTACATTAGTTCACAAATGTATGATGAATTAAAATTGCGAACAGTTTTCTTCTGGGAAAAAATTACTATTATTCTTTTTCAAATTACTATTTTTTTGCTGATATTTAAGGAAAAATTGATGAATGCTAAATTTAAAAAAATTCTAGTGGATTATCTATCATTAGCACATTAAAACCAAAAGAAATTTTAAAAAGTGCATGTTTGATGAACATATTGACAAAATATGGAGTTGAGAAAATCAAATTTGCAATACGAGGAACTTTGTCTATGGCATCCCATAAAAATGAAGTAATTTGACCATATCTTCTGAACCATTAAAGCTACAGAATTGAAAACTTATAAACAGTCCTCTGATATCATATTGCATCTTTGGCATAAATTTGAAAAATATTGCTTTGATAGTTTGGGACTTTTGAATTCCACTCATGGGTTACCTTAAAGGCCGTACACCTAATGCTTATCCACACCTCATAGCAGAAGCGTTGTGCGGCTCAGTTGTTACTCGCCTCAGTAATATTCCATTCTAACCTCTTACTTCCTTATCAAAATGCGAAAGTATGGTTCTCCTCAGAGGCATCCAAACGTTCTTCTTGTTCTACTTCTACGACTTTTCCCACATCTGCCAGTGCGAACTCTGATATATGGCGATATGGCGCAGTTTTACGGCAGGATGACATTCCTGACACATTCCTCTATGTTCAGGGATGTATCCACTATTGCATGGAGTGTTATATGAATTTTAAGTGGAGGGTGTGTAGAGAAACACACACCCAGTTCCTGGAGTCAGGAGAATTAATGAGATGCGATTTACATCCTCAACACTGCCCGGTATGGAACATGGAACCCTGTGAACCGAGGGCAGCACCGATGAACTTTCAGCCTACGAGCCGAAGATCCAAACGTTAATACGTATATACTTTATTTTAGACAGTGAAAATCTGCCGTAGTTCGTTTACAGTAATATCGAAATATTAAATAATTAATAATAATTAATTATTATATAAAATACTAATTCGTGTATAAAGATATGCTGCGAATGCACGTATTTATATTATTCCGTTACAAATACAGTAAATACATGATATACTCGTAGTTGAAGTAAATTATGTGTTAATTATGAATTTTAATGGGCTTAAATATAACGCACACTATTTATATTTTTATTTACTTATCTAATTGTCAGAAAATATATATATAAGTAAACGTTTATTTCAGTTTAAAATGTTAATAAAAATAATATTATATCACTGAATGTAAGTATCTTTTAATGCTTGAAAACATTTCTCAGCAGACAAAGTTGGGGTCCCCACACTACGAAAAACGAAAAATTAAGCATTTTCCTCAATTGTGGCGAAAGGTGAAGCGCTAAAGGGCGCGGAAATGTTTTAAATTGTATGTCTAGGACATCTCTATCAAACTCAACAAACATATTTCGAAAATCACTTCCGGCCTAAATGCAGTTCCGCAAATCTGCTTAAAATCACTTGCTTTTTTTCTCTTTGATTCACATCCGAGCCAAATTAACATATTTACATAATTCATTCCCTAATGTGTTCTATGGTTCAATGCCCTCTGGCGTTTTTTTAATATGTTGACCCCGAATGTAGTTATTACAGCTTAAGTGAAACTTTGCATTGACTCACATTAGAGCTCGTAGTCGTACAAATACGCAAAATGCTAATCTAATCAACCGGATAAAGATGATTAAGTAAAGGACAGTAGTTTTAGGTATAAATCAAGAATATTTTCTAACATTTTATTATGTTTTGCTTACACAGGAAATTTTCAACATTAAGTTTCTTGACTGGATTTTTTCACTGAATGTAGACGCATTTTTTATTTATTTATCTTTCCAAATACACACGCTAGGAAGTACCGGAAAGGCATTTATCAACGACGGGCTCTGGTCTATTCTATGTGTATAATATTGCGTTGCACAACACATTTTCGGGCATTTAAATTATCAGTACAGTCAAACACAAGCATAAGATTATCAAGAAGAAGAAGTTTGGTACATTCCAATGATCTGAGACTGGCCACCAAGGGAGTTAAGAAACCTGGGAAACAGTTTAATTTACACAAAATGATATAAGTAATAACTGAAAGAATGGTGTTATTTTTTGTTTGATTTATAGAGTCACGAGATAATACATCAAAGTAAGCAGCTAGTTTTATATAGAATAAGGAGAAGATGAGGAAGAATAAAATTAACTACAACAATAATAGCAATTTTTATACATGAAGTGGAAATGAGAGGGCATGGCAGCAGGAGTACACTACAAAATCATCTTCTTACCTTTGAGAGGAAGACTTTCATTATCATCAAGCTAATGGAGATAAGGTAAGAATGAGCCTGCAATAAAATAATTTATATATATGGAGGAAAACCTAACAATTTTCATAAAAAACACATCATGCGTAGAAACTGTCTTCTTTATAACAATGAAACTACATGTATATTTAAATGTCGATTTTAATTTATCATATTTTCTTATATAACGTTTCTCTCTCCATTTGAGAGGAACTTTCACTTACATAAGTTTTAACTACTGCACCTGGGAATTATTCTCAGATGTCTCCATTTTATTCATATGAAATAAATTGTTTATAATTATTACTATCCCTTACTAGACAGAGTTATAGTATTCCTTAATGGCCCAGAATCGATTCTCGGGTGGGTCGAGAGACTATAATATATAATAATTTCTGAAACTCACACGCCGCTCACAATACTATCCTCTACCGCACTAATACACAGTTTACCGTACACGCGTAAAGCTGCACCCGACCCCTACCCACCTCTTCGGAGGATCTGCCTTAAAAGGGCTCTTCCAGGCTAGCAATAGCACGACCAAATTTTTATTATTACTGTTTCATTCTAATAAACAATTAATACGTTCGGTTAAGAGTGCATAAAAAGCACATACACATTAATGAAACTTATAATATGTAAATATTCTGAATTTGTATTTAACAGTGATTTGGTAACAATGGTCCGACTCGTTGGCTGCATGGCCAGCGTCCTGGCCCTCGGTTCAGAGGGTCCCGGATTCGATTTGTGGCAGGGTCGGGGATTTTACTCACTTCTGATTAATACTTCTGGCTGGGTGTTTGTGTCCGTTCCAACACTATCGTCAGCATATTCAGATTAACATACAAAACTACCAACAACCACAGAAACACGCAATAGTGTTTACATCCCTCCATATAGGATTGGCGTCAGGAAGGCGTCCAGCCGTGAAATAGGACTAAATCCACATGTGCGACGCAGTTCGCACCCGCAACCCCACAGGTGTGGGAAAATTAGTAGAGAAAGAAGAAGATTCGAAGAATCCTTTTGAGGATACGATAAATCAACTTCGGTAACAATGACCAGGACAGAGTACGCCATGCACTCTCAATGCACCTTTTTAAACCAACCAGTTCCTTCGCGATTACGTATTTTGCATTAAAAATTATCATGAGTAGTAGGGCTATAATGATGCTAGCGCAATTTCAAGGTCATCCTATCTCCCGAGCCAATGAGAGGCCCCGCAGGGATTCACGTGAGTGATCTTAGCTAGTGGGAGAGCAGCGCAGCAGGGAATGCTGAGGATGGGGGCGTGGTGTAGCGTTCGCGCTAGGAGACGAGGTGGGGGTGGGAGCTGTTGCTAGGGTGCTGGCTCCCGCCAAGACGCCACCTTGAACTGAAGCCATGATTTACTTTGTTGACTGTCGATGCACTGCTATTGGTTGCATCGTGATAAGATTGAGTGCACCAGTAGAGATGGTCTGTAAAAACTGCTGGAATGCGAGTGTGTTAGACTTGAGTTCTAAAAGATGATTTAGTTGACACGATACTTTATTAGAGAGTGGTGTGCTTTATCATGCCAGGAACGTTGATTGTTGATGTCCAAGATTTTAAAATTTATGGAAACAGATTTGTGTTTAAGAAACTGGCTGTGTTGGATTGCACCACGTTGTGGGCACCAAAAGTTAGCACTTTCGTCTTTGATGCTCCGTTTCCCTATCACTTGCAAACCGATGAGGATAAACGGCAGACACAATGGATTAGAAATAATCTTGGACTGCGGTGGGATGAAGAAGGTATTCCTTATTACTTCCTTGATATGATTATGAATGATTATTTATCCGGAGCGGGCGTAGTGTTTGTGAAAGGCTGTGAAAAGACGAAATGGCTGCGCTAGTATGTATCACCAACTTGTGAACTACTTGATGTACACGAACTAGCATGTCCGTCATTGCAAACTCTTGATCAAAATAGAGAACACAACGTTGATACGATTAGGAAATCCTTTCTCCATGTGTGCTTGCTTTTTGTTTGGTTATGCTGCATTGCATTACGGGAAGTAAGAAACATGTGTAAAACACCGTGTCCTAGTGTAAATGATAGCAGTGAGAAGGATACACCTGTGCAGTGAACACCGCAGTATGTCTATTTCATTTTTATCTGACACCGGATGTGACATAAACAGTATTGAAAAGACAAATGCAAAGTTCTTCGCATGAAAGAAAAAAATTGGACACATTTACTGAGGACGAGTTGAATGTTTTACCAAAGGCATTTCTACTGTATGTAGCTGCGAATGCTGTGGAGGAGATCTGGGAACAGGTGCCGCGTACTTGGACACAAGATCCTGTTTTATCGGAGCTTCAACCTTGCAGTGTGTATGAGCATCACCATCAAGTGAGTTAAGCCAAGATACCGTTGGTGAGGCAGTGTCGTACATGTCAACTAATCAAACTGTATCAAGGGCATAAAAGTAAGTCGACTACATTTGTTAACACCTATCATGGTTGTAAAGAAGAAGAGAGTAACTCAGCAAGTGCCAAAAAGGAAGTTGAGATGTGTTGGGACAATGGTGAAGAAGCGTGCTGGGCATTGTCTCATTGATAGAGTGATTGATCTTCCTTTTGAGCTTCATCTACCCTCTTACCAATAATGTGGGCCTGGAACCCGACTGAAAGTTCGCTTGGAACGTGGGGATCCTGGTATTAATATGTTGGATGCTGCTTGCAAGGAACATGACTTGGCCTAACGTGCTAGTAAACGCGACAACAAGCCTCAACTGAGAAGTGTCGCTGGCGAGATTATGCTTCGTAAGGCTATGCAACGAGTGACGTCACCTAATGCATCGGTTGCAGAGACGATGGCTGCATTGGTTGTCGCTGGTGCCATGAAAGCAAAACTAATGATAGGTGGTGGTATTAGGAGTCGAAGAGGAAGGCAGATGAGAAAATCCATCTAATAAAATGTTTAAAATGTTAATCTCATTACACGTGCAGAAATAAAGATGCTTTGTAAAACGTAATGCGATTGTTATTTAACCCACTAATGCCCACCGTATGATATATCATACGCAAAAAGTGCTTTCCAAATTGCGTTATATCTAAGTCACTGTGACTGTTTACCAATTTTTGAAGGCAACATTTAGCTCATCAGGGACGCAAATAATGCTTCCTAGCTAATGGCATTGTTGTTTTCCTCCTGTTACAACCATAGTTGCCAAGAAATTGCGGATAGCGCAGCAGGCAGACGAAAATGACGCGCCGGTGAGTATTTATAATTATTGTGGAGTTGAACTATGAAAAATTAATCATATTTCAGTATATTTGTTACGGGAATAGGATTTGACCTCGTATGATAGTTACTATCTTCACTGATCGAGATGGCATTCAAACACGAATATCTTTTAACGTATGAAATAGCATACGCTGGGCATTCACAAGATGAAATTTTCAATTTCAGATAAAATACAATAACAGATTGGGAGGCCATTCTGAACATTCTAGACAGCTTCGAAAATGGTGATTGTGATGATGATCCGTTTTCAGAAGCAGATGAAATAGGATTAGTGCTTACGGGAGCTCATGATGGCAATGGCACTGATCAAGACGATGGACCTAGTGATGATGATGATTGTGCTAGAGCTTGGGATGTAGGGAAGCGTGTACTTAAGACAGGTAATCGAGGTCAGAGGTTAAAGAAAACTGTGTGGCTTAGAAGAGTGACTCGATGTATGCATTTCTGAAAATTCAGAGAGAGTATTTACTGCAGCTGATGAGAATCAAGCACCACTACAGAAGGCTCCTGGAATTACAGAATGCATTGATGTATTTTCCGAATGGAATAAATCAAGAAATCCACAAAAGAAAATAAGAAAAGTAAGTAATTGTGTAAACAAGGAACTTAGGAAGTCATTCAAGATTACAAAGAGAGATGAGCCACTATCATCATGCGTTCAAGAGTGGAGTGTCAGTGAGTTCACACCAGCGCTTTGTTCAGTTCCATATGATGGATTACTAAATGGTGATGAAGAGAATCATGAAAACAAACAGTACAATGTTTTCTCTGGTTACTGTTACCAGTAAGTTTCTGTTGTATTACAAAAACAACAGTAGGCTTCAAAATTCGCTTCAAATCATGCTAACACATCATATGATAGGTGGGAAGTAAGAACTTTCCCCACGAGTATTCCTTGCCCCAGAGGGTTCTGAATTATTTAAATTCCACCTATAAGATCATTATTCTGTTTTTAGTTTTAATTTGTATTGTAATAAATTATTTTTGTTCTTAGTAAATCATAAATATGTTTTTTGTAATATGTTACACCCTATTGCCCAGTGCATGATATATCATACGCCAAAGTAAATGGTCCTTAAAATAATGAAATATTCAGATTTTGTAAGTATTCTTGCTTCAAGGATCGGTTATAGAAGAAAAAATTACAAGAAAACTAGAAAAAATATGTTCTGGGTATTAATGGGTTTATATATCCTAAAATGTAGTTAGGAAAAGGAATAGGTTTGTTGTAATAGGTAAATAAAACAATATTCTTCTTAAATCCTATATTGACAAGATGATAAGACTATATACAAAGTATATAATAGCAAACTAAACATTACCGGTAATTTAGACCTGAAGCTAAATGTATCCTTTGCAGCACGAGAATCAGTGACTGGGAACAGTCCCAGACGGAATCAACAACAACCTGCAATAAACGAAAGAGAACTAGCTGCTCTACATCACTACAGGTGAAAAAACATCTAGGAAATCTCGGTGTGAAACGTGTGAATTTGTATGATAATATGACATATAATTTATTTAAACAGGTGATTGATTCAGACAAACAAGATGTTATTTATCCACAGTTACCTGATACAGCAAAGCAAAACACAGAATTGATAACGAAATTTTATTTAGATTGTATTCTAGATTATATGCATTATTGTTTGCCCTGTGCTAGTACACCTTTAAATTTGAATGACTATGTTCCTATTACAGAAACATTAGTGTTACCATTCTGTATGGTTATAGAGAGCGTATATAACTGTAAAAGTGAATACTGGTGCACAGTGTTGTGACAGTACATATATCACACCCCCGAATTATATGCAGAAGTTACAGATATTATTGTCAGTATTCGATTTATTATTCTTTAAATTATTATTATCTGTATTTCATTTGTATATTTTGTCATTTATATTTGTAAGCTGGGAGATATTCACATATGTAGGTATGAGTAATTTGTTTTGCACGAGTGGAAAAACATTGCTATATTGGACTCTGGTAATTTGGATGACTCATGCCGGCATCTCAGTGTCTGATGAGATGTTTTTGTTGATGTTATTGTACTGGGAAAGTTCTATGAGTCATGTGATATACCCCAGCGTTTGTTTATTTCTTGGGACCAAGTATGAGTCCAGGGCATGGTCTTGACGAGAGCATCACTCATGATTGGCTGGCAAGGACCAATCCAGATGTATCGTCTGAGAGGAAGGGAGAAGCGGATGTTTATAAAAACTTCGACATCACTGTATGAAGGAACCACAACTGACACAGTGTACGAGACACAGCTACATGGGACTGGACTTCAAACATTCGTGAAGGGAGTCTTGTTTTTTTCGTGGAAAGTGGCTGATCACGGACTGTGGAGTGCTTGCGCATTAAGTATTGTAGCACTTGTGGCGGCCTGGCATTATATGTTGGTGAAAACTATCTCAGACTTCCCAACATTTATGTTCAGGGTCGACAAGCGTGTGTTACTTAATTGTATATATCTTTAAAACAAGTGTTAAAGTCTGTGAACACAGTATTACGAGGTACAGTATCTGTGTGATGTTGGAAGTGCTGATTATGAGAATTGGCAAGTCGTGTTGATACAGAGACAGTGAAGGGTATTTATCTACATATATGTACATTGTTCATCGGACTATCTACAAATGGTAGCTTAGTTCTCGCTTTCGTTTTCCCACTGTTTTCATTATTGTTGTTGTTGTAAATATGGAGTCTTCCAGCAATCTTTTGTGTGTGTATTATATGTATAATTTTGTGTGTTGATGAGGTGCTCATGCACGGAGTTTAATAAGAATATAGTTAGTTATTTTAGAATCAATGGAGTTATTGATGAACCTAGGTGCAGTTCCTGCCTATTTAGTCATTTTCAGAAGGTTAGGTAAGGCCTGCAGCAGATGTACCAGTACACAGCATTATGTACACACCCTGCGGTATAAAGTTTATCATGCTCCATTTAAATTCGAGGGATCCATTCTGATGAACTCTGGCGCCCATACTTCGGACATTTCGATTAAATATTTTTATTAATTTATTTCAAGTGTTTTATGAAGTTTTGAGCAACATTTTTTATTTACATATTTTATTCATGATATTATTTATCAGTTACAGTGTGCTTAAAGGCATTATGGTATTGTAAGTGGGAGCACATGAAAAATTTAACATTTCCTGCTTGTTATAATGAAAAAACTAACTTTCCTAGCTTAGACTATATGTGTATAGGGGCAACTCCATCACTTATGGATATAGAGAAATGTGAACTGGATGAATTAATCCATCTTTAGACAGTTTGTAAGATATCTTGAGAGAGGACATCGTCATATTATACTTCTTATACAATATGTAATTTGTTATGCCAATAAACTTGTAAGCATTTCATATTAATTTTACTTTTGCAATATCTCTTTCTGTGTAACCGTCTTTGGTCAGTAATAATTTATTTTAGAAAATGAAATCAACAGATTTTACTTACCAAAGAAGTGCTTCTGCATAGAGTGGTTGTAAACACCGGCAGCTGTAAGTAAATCGGCTGTAGCTACGCCTTATAATACTGCAGACCAACTACTTTCTAATAATTACACACGGAACTGCACAGTAAGTCACGGTTAGCTCTACACGGAATTGCATAAAATGTCACAGACATTTACACCTGCATGAGTGCACCGGTACAATATGTTACGGTCAGCTAAGCTCTACAGTTACCGTAAGTACATGCTATTATTCACAAGCAACTTTATTACCTGTTAGTACAGTGTGTAACACACGGAATTGCATGATAAATTACTCTTATAAATAACGCTTGTACGGAACTGCATAAAATGTCACAGACATTTAGACCTGCATGAGTGCACCTGTACAAAATGTTACGGACAGCTAAGTTCTACAATTACCGTAAGTACTTGCTATTATTCACAAGCAACTTTATTACCTTTAAGTACAGTGTGTTACACACGGATTTTTTTGCTAGGGGCTTAAGTCGCACCGACACAGATAGGTCTTATGGCGACGATGGGATAGGAAAGACCTAGGAGTTGGAAGGAAGCGGTCGTGGCCTTAATTAAGGTACAGCCCCAGCATTTGCCTGGTGTGAAAATGGGAAACCACGGAAAACCATCTTCAGGGTTGCCGATAGTGGGATTCGAACCTTCTATCTCCCGGATGCAAGCTCAGAGCCGCGCGCCTCTACGCGCACGGCCAACTCGCCCGGTACACACGGAATTACATGATAAATTACAGTTATAAGTAATGCTTGTATGAAACTGCATAAAATTTCACAGACATTTATAACTCCACCTGTGAACCTGTACAAAATGTTACGGACAGCTAAGCTCTATAATTACTGTAAATATATACTATTATTTAGAAGCAAATTTATTACCTTTAATTACAATGTGTACAAAAATTTATGGTTTACAAACATCCATTGAATATCGTGATAAAAAGCATGTTAATCATCTCATACATCTTAAGCATAGCGACTACAAGACCTCTAACTGAGTTTAGAATCGCTTATGGTTTGATCAAGCACAACCATGCAATTAAGCACTTTTTGTTAGGTAACGTCACACCAGTTAGGTTAGCAACTATATATATTACTCATATTGATTTTCTAAAAGCTGTATACTAAGTTTGAAAAAATATGTTTAAAAACAAAAACAAAATAGCAGCTGTGTTACGTAATAATCCGTTTTGACACAGGTGCTAGGCTACCAAGATAGAGGCACAGTGCAGATGACACATTGTGTTTTTAAACTCTTTCCTCTGCTTCTCTCTTGTACTAGGGTTTTGAGGTAGATTAATAAGTTTTACGCCTAGCTGCCCTTCTCGGTTTAAATGAAGCTGTGTATTAGAGTAGTGAATGTTTTGTTTTAGGATAAGATGGTGTTCAGTTTTGTACACTTGTAGTAGCAATAGTACGGTCATTAGCACAAAGCACGTTTTTGTTTTAGAACAGAACGGTCATCGGTCTTGCGCACTTGTGGTGTAGTTATGCCCTTTTCGCAACAAACGTCGTACAGAGACAAGCACCAGCTCGTTTAACTCGTAGGAAAAAGAGGATTTTAACTATGTATGTACAAATACATTTGATTAAGCTTAGCTGTGCAGTTATGCCCTTTTGGCACGTTGGAACGTTCTATAAACAAGCGGCAGCTCGTTAAACGCAAGGTGCCAGGAATGGTCCCGGAAGTGCCCGGAAATGTATGGAAGTGCCCGGAATTATACCGAAAGTGTCCGGAAATATCCCGGAATTTTCCGTAATTGTCCCGAAGTGCCAAAAATGTCCAGGAAGTGTCCGCAAACGTCCCGGAAGTGCCCTGAAATGTCCGCAATTGTCTCGGAAGTTTTGAACCGACAAGTTTTGAAAGGTTAGTAATTAAACAATAGTGGTTTATATCGTTGTTGGAAAGATATAGTAAATGAATGTGATGGTGTTTCTTTTCTTTTGTTGCATACAGGGGACCTACAATCGTATTTCCTTTAATCCCGTAAATCATAAAAAAGCTCGGGATTGTTTTTCTCAAAGTTGCAAATATCTGTTATGTTTATAGGGAAAGTCACACCGACAAAATTAAGTGTTTCTAGTAACCTGGTAAAGGCACTTTCGTACTGTTCAGGCCGATGTTTATTTAGACGAACTGGTTCAACAAAGGCCGCTATACACCAAAGAAAGCAAAACATGTCTGTATTGCGAATACTGACTACAGCATCACGTTTGCTGATGTTCAGGTAAAGGAATATAACTTGATCCTGATTTGAGTGGATCATACCTACAAATGTTGATAGACAAAAAATTGATGTTTTCAAGTGCGAGTCCACTAGGACCGTCCTGAAATTTATCAAATTTTGCAAGCAATGTTTCTAGGATATGTGTACAGTACCACTCATAAATATTATCAGAACGATAAAGTACTGTCATTTTGGTATTCAGATAAAAAGTATCGCATACCTCAGCATTCTCTTTGTAATACACAAAGGTGCATGCTAACTCACTATTTACTTTGAGTGCAGTGTGGTGGGATAAGTATTCATTTGAATATTTTTGAAATGAACGCAGGGAAACATGAAAATAAAAATACTCATGGGTCTAATAGGTTGTTTGGGTTTGTAATGCGTCCACTGCACACGCGTGTGTTGAAACAGGTGCGAATAGTCTCCTAGGTAGGTGTTGACATGGTTGGCTATACTCTCAACCCTAGATAAATAGTAAAACTAACAGTTCCTTATCTAAAAGGAAAAGGTATAAAAATATTTTGAGTATGAAAAATAACCAAGCCTGTAAAATATATATTCAACAGACTGATGTTTATTAAAACAAATTTAGTACTGTTAATAGCAAGACTAAACGAGTGCGATGTTAGGAACAAACACCATGCTCAGTGTGACAACAGTGTATGTCCCACACAAAAAAGAAAAGTAATACAATATTACATTAATACTAAGTGTCTACAGAGCAACCTCAACTAGCACAAAAATTAGGTTTGGTTAGGAAATAACCAAGTCTGTAAACATATAAACAGCAAATACGTATAGAAAATAGTTAACACAAAAGAAAATTTACACAATATTTGATTAAGACCGACTGTCGATAGAGCAACTTCAGCTAACAGCTCCTTCTGTAAAGCGAACGAGGTAGGCTCTGTTCTGAATACCCAAGTACTCGAGAAACAGGCTGCGACTGTTCAGAGATTATATAGCACTTTCCGACAGCGTATTGAAGCGGACAGGCAGGAAAACAATACATTCATCGCACGTACAGATAATTCTTTTACCGTATCTAGTTGTTATCTTCTGCAAGCGTGTGATGGGGAAGGGCTGGTGGAGTGGTAAGTCGTGGAGCCGCTTTGTTTCAAGGCTAGCAGCCTTCCCTAGAGCATTAATTTCATCCAAAGGATCCATACTATGAAAACAAACAAAAGAGAGGAAGTAAATAACGTATGCTTTTAAGAAGCATGATTAACTCATTCGTAAAATAAATTTAAAATGTTCTTACCTCTAAAGGTACACTCTTGTAGATGTTGACAGGTAGAGCGCAGTTGATGCACTGAGTGTGAACTGAAAGGCTACCTACACTTTTATAGTGATTCTTAATGCCGCTGTTCCACTTTATAAACGCCCTCCAAGCATGACATGTAAAACACGTTACTGTAATGTGTCGCATTAACAAACAGCCTTGCATCATGCAGGTTATTATAGATTATTAGAGCAATGCACTTGGTTTTATGCAACAGGAAAAAATCTATAATGTTTCTCAAACATAAACCCAAAGAAAAAGATATGCAAAGAAAACTGGGGCAAAGAAATCTTGACAGCCTTATGTTTAATGCATTCACATCATGCAGGTCATTATAGATTATTGGAGCAATATACTTTGTTTTTTGCAAAAGAGAGAAAAAATGAGGAGAAACCTTGAACGAGAATATAAAAGGTCTACTCTAGACAGGCAAATATCACACACTGGTATGCTTTGCAAGAGACGTAACACGAAGAAAACTATCAACATGAACCCGACATGTGAATCTCTAAGTTCTTCATTACCAAGGGGTGATGGCACATTTGAAATTAATGTATTTTATTAATGATCTTTTATGAGATAAACATTATTGTTTCTCATGTGCAAATGTTTTACTCCAAACCGATAAGTGTATTAAAATACAAGAAACTATAATTATACCATTTGAGCACGTTTTTACGCTATTGTACCATGAGGGTAACATATACTGGTGTTCATCGTGTGAGAGGGGAAAATAATAGCGATGAAATGTATTGCTTTCCTGTTATAAATTATAGCAAAAACTTTAATGAAAAGAAGCCATTACTAGAGCTCGGCTTAGATAATTTGAGTATCTTATCTGATAAAGAAGAATTGCCAAGCTCTAGCAAAGAAAATAAAATGTATTTTGAACTTTAATGTATACCTTTTATGTCTACAGTGGTGTTGGTAAAACTTGTATATAAGTGTGTATACTGATACGTAAAAGTCAAGGCATTAAAATAAATTATACTATTTAGTCATATTGTAACACTGTTGTACCACAAGTGTGACACATAGTGGTGTTGACTTGGTAAAAGTGTATCATTGTTTTAATTATATTTATACATGTTGTTTCATAACAAGTATGCACTTTTATTGTTAAAATCAACATTGATTGACCCTCTAGATAAAAGTGTTGTATACTAGAACTTACAGGTCAAGACTATATACTGTATTATTTTATTTACATTCATACACGTAGTACGCTCTTCGTGTTACGTCTATTACAAAGCATACAGATGAGGGTAGTACTTTCATATCTTTTTATAGTTTCTTTTTGTTATATTTTTGTATATTTTAAAAGTGAGGAAATCAACAAGAAACTACCTTACTCACTATTTCTCTAGTATAACACTTCATTGACGCATAGGCTGTATTTGACACCTGATAGCGAAGCTGTTGAGGAATCAACCAAACTTCGGGCTTAGACGCACTTGTGTTATAAATGATTTTTGTTGTTAAACTGGTGTTGGTTGGTCTATACTGTAGTCGTTTATGTTAATACAAGTTGTATACTGTATTTTTATGAGTCTTTGTTATTTCTCGGTCTTTCCCTTTTGTGCTCAAAACAGCATACCACTCTGTATATAGTTTTATTGACTACTGGAATCTGTCAGTCAGCATGAAGATTATTAAGCAGCAACACACTCTGCCTGTAACTAACCTTGTTCCTTGTTTGCCTTTTTCATCGAGTACCAAACGTCGCCACGGTCCGCTCTTTCCATCTACTATTCGCTGCATTATTGCTGGACCTACGGGATGTGGGAAACAAACGTTTTATTAACCATAATCACCTCTCCTAAGGGTGGACGCTTTCAAAACATTTACATTAAGTCACTGTACATATTTCTCGAACGGGTGATGACCGGTCTCTTTCATGCTAACATAGGATATTTTCCATTTCGTGCCAATGAAGAGGTGATTTCTTCAGACTATGTTCAACCCGATTCTCTTACGATTTTTGATGACGTTGCTACAGAACAGCAAGCAATTATTTAAGCCTGCTTTAGCATGGGATGACATAAACATGTAGACTGTTTTTATTTATGCCAAACTTACTCTCGTATACCAAAGCAGTTAATTCGCGACAATGCTAATATGATCATCCTGTTTCGACAAGAAGAACTCAACCTGCGTCACGTGTATGACGATCATGTGAGCGCGGATATGACTTTCAGTGACTTTAAACAGCTATGTGCTGTTGGTCATCACAGCGTCACGCCTTTTTAGTTATCGATAAAGAAAGCGACGTCAAAAATGGACGCTACCGCATGGGTTTTGATCACTTTATACGTATTTAAGTCTTATTTCTAGTTTTATAGAACACAATTACTGTGTGACAATGGCAGGAGATAGCAAGCAGGTGACACAACAAATTATACGTGCACAGAACAACATCCGGCGTAAATTTAAAGAGTTGAAACGTATCCAAGCAGACACAGATTTGTTTTTAAAAATACAACTTGGTACACCACAGCAAAAGCTTCTTAAATCTGCATCACCGTATAAGACGACTACAAGTTCTGGTGCCACACAAACATCCAACGTTAAAACTATTCCGAAAGAAGAAGAAGATGCAATATGTTTTACATCACCAAAACAAGTAAAGCAGGTTGAGTTTTGCCTACAGACGTTGTTGCAGAAACACCTACTACATCAAAATAACAGCAGCCTTCCTTGTCTGAGGTCTTGTCTACACCTGAGTATCATGCACAGTTGAAGCAATTACCGCTCCCTACTTAGAGAAGCTATTTACAAGAAAAACTGACACTACCTATGGCATTCGTTACGAAGAAGATCGTTTTCGCGTGGGTAATACAGACATCAAAATTGATGACCACAGTCTAGTCATAAAAAAGTCACTTATAAGCCCACCAAGGGTCTCCTCGACCTCCTGTTTTTACGAATACCTGACCTAGAAAGCATATCTAATGCAGATCTTCAGAAATATAAATATATTCTTATTGCTACAGAAGCCTTCCGGCGTAACTACGAGCTTGCAGAAGCTGTATATGCTAACAAGAGATTCAAGTATCGTGAAATTACTTCCAAGCTCTTTCCTACACGTCACATGTCAGTACGTGGTTACCATGTCACTTACAAGCCTCTGTTACCCTATGTAGGTGTGACATATTGGAATGATCCTAATCAACTTGTAAGCGGCCTGCAATCGTTAAAAACGTCACAACATGCTGGTCGTACAGGACATGAAGCAGAGATTCTAGAAATAGAAGAGGAATTGCGTCATGCAGATATTATCGTGTAATGGCATCATATATAGCACAAACCGGTTTGATCGATTCTACAGTTTAGTCCTACTGTGCATACCTGTTTGTCTCTGCTACAATGGAAAACATTTGCGAATTATCTAGTTCTGCGTCTGGCTGTCCTTTCAACATGTCAAGTGAAGAATCATCACCGTTAAACAGTGATTTGCCATGGGTAACACATTGTATTATTTCGGAAGATCAAACACTTCCACTCGCTTCAGGTTCTGGATTATCGCTTTTGAGTCTTCAACAAAATACACTATTTACAATGTTCCTAAATCACCTGTCGCACTGGAACGATAAAATTATGTTTCCTCAGCAGCATATAAACGAATCATTACAGACTTCCATAAAGTAGTTAAGTTCTATCCACCACATTCAAAAGTCTGCTCAAAGTGTTACAGTAACTATTATGTTGCAACACGTCCTTCTGATTTACAACAATGTGATAAACATATATGCACACAATATCATGTTAATTCTTTTAACATATTATTAGACATGTCATCGGAACGAATAAGCTTTTGGTGCCATTGTTCCCAAACACCTATCTTTAAGGCGTTTCTGTTTCACACACCTGAACTGGTACTGTGGCCATTTTCATGCACGGAAAATGAAATACCATTTTCTAATGTAAGTGTGTGTTTATTTCCTACTAACCAGTGGTGTGCACGAAGGCAACTTCCTCGTCGCATGCTGTAACATACACATGTTACAACTAATCAGTTTTTAATCACGTTTAATTTCAATTTTTACATTTAGCTTTATTATTGAACACGCTTTCTTAATAATACCATTATATGTTTGTAATATGTTAAGAAAATGTAATCGTGTGTCTTCCATTGTAGTAATTTACGCTAATGTGTTTTTCAGGTCTTGTCTTAAGACTGTCATCAAAACTAGAAGAAGAACCTTGACTAGCACTATCAAAGAACGGGTAGTCTTCCATTTTGTTACTAGTGTGCCAACCGCACTCTACGAATCAACATCTACAAGAGTAAGACCTTTACAGGTAAGACCATCTTTTAAATTTTACTTGCAATTTAATTATGCTTCTTATGAGCCTTAGTTATTAAATTTTATTTTATTTTTTGTTTCGTAGTATGGATCCTGTAGATGAAATTAATGCTCCAGGGCAGGCTGCTGGACTTGAAACAAAGAGGCTCCGCGACTTACCACTCCACCAGCCCTTCCCTATTATAAAATTGCAGGAGATATCAACACGATATGGAAACCGCATTATCTGCACCTGCGATGAAGTTATTGTGTTTCTACCTGTACGCTTTAATACGCTATCGGAAGCTGTTACATAATCCCTCAACAGTCGCAGATTGTTTCTCGAGTACTTGGGTATTCAGAACGGAGCCTACCTTGTTCGATTAACATAAGGAGCCATTAGTTGAAGTTGTACTATGGACAGTCAGTCTTAATCAAATATTGTGTTATTCTTTCTTTTTGTGTCAGATACATACTATCGTCTCACTGAGCATGCTACACATTTATTTTTTGTATTTTACATAAGCATCTGTCCTTTATATGTTTACAGACTCGGTTATTACTTAAGTAGAAGATATTTTTTTACTAGTTGAAGTTGTGTTTTTCTCTTGTATGAGAAATACACCGTCATCACACTGAGCATAGTGTTTGTTCCTAGCATCGTACTCATTTAGTTTTGTTATTAACAGTACTTAATTTGTTTGATAAACATCTGCTGAATATATATTTTACAGACTTTGTTATTTCTCGCACAGAAAATAATTTTGTACCATATAGACTTAGAACTAATAGTCTTAGTATTTATATATAGTGTTGAGAGTAGAGGAAACCATGTCAGCACCTACCTGGGAAACTATTCACACCTGTTTCAGTACACGCGTATGTAGTGGATGTATTAGAAATCCACGTAACCTATTAGACCGAAGAGTATATTTAATTTCATGTTTCCCTGTATTCTTTAAAAAAATAAATGAATACTTCTCCCACCACACTCCATTGAAAGTCAATGGTCAATTAACTTGTACCTTTATTTATTACAAAGAGAATGCTGAAGTACGGCATACTTTTTATCCGAATACCAGAATGACAGTACTTTTTCCCTCCTGATAATATTTGAGTTGTACTGCACACAAATTCCATAAACACTTGAAAACGTAATTTTTTATCTATTAACATTTGTAGGTAAGATCCACTCAATACCGGATCAAGTTATATTCCTTTACCTGTTCATGTTAGCAAGCGTGGTTCAGTAGTTAACATTCAGAGCAAAGACGGGTTTTGTTTTCTTTGTTGTATAGCTGCCTTCTTGCAACCAGTCCGTATAAATAAATAAATACCGTCCAGAACGGTGTGAAAGCACTTTTAACCGATTACTAGAAACACTTAATTTTGTCGGTGTAACGTATCCTATGAACATAAACAGATATTTCTCGCTTTGAAACAAACAATCGCGAAATTTTCTTTTGTGGTTTACGGAATTAAAGGAAATAATATTGTAGGCCCCCTAAATGCTTCAAAAGGAAAAAACGCTATCATATTCACCTGTTATATCTTTCTAATAACAATGTAAATCACTACTGTTTAATTACGAAGTCTCAAAACTCTTAGATTCACATCTTTCTGCACATAACGGTAAGAAGTTTGTATGTGATCGGTGTTTAAACTCTATGAGCATTCAGTTGCAACTTGACAATCACATTGATTATTGTACTACTCATCCAGCGGTAAAACATTTTCTTCCAGAAGCTGAAAAGGCAACCACGAAGTTTGTTAAGATTCACAAGCAAATTCCTGTTCCTTTCGTTGTCTATGCCGATTTTGAATGCTTTACCGTTGCAAATCAGCGATGTGCATCAGAACCATCTCGTTCATATACCGATGCTGTGCAACATCACGTCCTGTTTTGCGTTGCCTACAACGTTGTTTGCTCTTTTGATAGTAAGCAATCTTACTTTCGAACATCTCGTCGACCTAATTGCACGGCATGGTTACTGAGTGATCTTGAGACATTAGCACTGCATATTGAAACCTATTTACACACACCAACGCCCATGGTGTTTACAGAATTTGATTTACATAACTTCAATCTCGCTCTATGTGTCACATATTTTGTGAAAAGCACTAAGTATACGTATGTTAAATTAAGAAATCACTGCCATTTCTCAGGACGTTACCTAGGAGCAGCCCATCAAGAGTGTAATTTGCAGTTTCGTACACCCAACTTCATCCTATGTTTCTTCCATTATCTTCCAGGTTATGACAGTCACTTCATTATTCGAGAGTTTGCTAACATGGATAAGAAAAATTCTCTCTTCTACCACAAAACCATGAACGTTTAATATCTTTCTCGTATAGGATAGGGAAAATATGTATTCGCTTCATTTATTCCTACAAATTTACGCCTTCTTCGCTCGATTCATTTGTGAAAGGTCATCATTCTAGTACAAGTGTGTCCGAACACTCCTCAGGATAAACCTCCGCAGCCGACGACCCATGTATGTGGCAATGTTAACACCACGACCTCGGCAACTGCGACTGAAATGGGCACGTGACCATCGTCACTGCACGTTGGCGCAAGGCCAGAGCGTTGCATGGTCTGATGAATCCCGATACCTTCTTCATCATGCCGAAGGGAGGGTGCGAATCCGCCGTCTTCCAGGGGAACAGCTCCCTGACAACTGTATTGCGGGTCGGTGACAAGTTGACGGTGGCTCAATATGCTCTGGGGAACATTCACGTGGGCATCCATGGGTCCAGTGGGGCTCGTGCAGGACACCATGACGGCCGATAAGTTTCGTACACTGGTTGCAGACGTGGAATCTGACCACAACTTGTTGGTCATGAAATACCATCTGAAGTTGAAGAAATTGAAGAAAGAAAGGAATGCAAGGAGATGGGATCTAGACAAGTTGAAAGAAGCGAGTGTGAGGGATTGTTTCAAGGAACATGTTGCACAAGGAATGAAAAGGCTGAAGGAAACACAATAGAGGAAGAGTGGATAGTCATGAAAAATGAAGTCAATAGAGCTGCTGAAGGAATGTTAGGAAGGAAGAAAAGATCAACTAAGGCCATCTACACACGGAGCTACTCATTAGTAATTGATTGGTAACTGAAGTTTCCGGCCGATAACTTGAGTGTCACTTTCTGTGTATTTCAATGGAAAGCCACATACGGCGCTACAAGTTAGTAACTAGCTTGTAATCAGTTCCAGGTGACTCGAGGAGCCAGTCACCAGCGAGTTTAATTTCTCAGTTCCCAGTGCTCAAGTGCCTATTTACGATGGTGAGCGAACAAGTTTTCAACATAAAGTTAGTGGGAGAAATTGAAAAATATCCCGTACTGTACAATTGTACGCTGAAGGATTACGCAAGAAAAGGACATTACGGAGAAAGCATGGAATGAAGTTGCAGAACAAGTTGGAATGGCAGGTAAGTAGGTTTATTATTTAATCAACAATTAATGCCAGTAAAGTGACACCAATGGTTTTATATCAATATTTTTAACATCAGTAATAAAGTGACATACATGTAAAAGGATATATACTTTCGAAATCACTCTTCGGAAAGGAGATTGCACTGATAGTCCATATAATACAAATATTGAGTAATTTCAACTCTTGATTAATAAATAATAATAGTAATAAAATAAAGATTAAATGAACTAATGATACAGGATAGAAAAGACACAGCACGGGATACAGTCACTAAGTAGTTCGTAATATTTTAACTATATAATACCAAGTAGAACTCAGTAAAGTTTTGATGCAATACTCCGCATAATTCTTCTCTCAAATTTATTGAAAATCTGCTGTGGATATAATATGTTCATCCTAAATTAGGAAAATTATGTCCATTTTATAGATTTTACAAATTTTTGTCCTCCTATTTTGAAGATTATGTTCTGGCATATTCTTGATAAAGCAAACTGCAAAATACGGCACTAATGATGAACAATATGAAACAATTAACATAGTACCGAAGTTTAAATCCCTTGGGTAGCGGATGGCTCCTACAAGTCTATTAGAAATGCATTCCAGGAAAGAGTAAGATGGAAATAGCATATATCTATCAGAGATCAAACGATCAACCAATGTCACACGAATAGGCTAAAGTAAAAGTTCAAAAGACACACTTTTTCCATTGCCAAGGTAAAGATGCATTTGGAGTTAAAAACAGTTAGCTAAATAATTTCTTAGTGCGTTGGCTGTTGACTTATCGTTTATGGATAAATTCTCTGCTGGTATTAGAGGATATTGATTACTGGATGTTTCACTGCCTTCTGAATTCCTTGGTATATACTCAAGCCCTTCACGTTTACGGACGTAATTGTGGCTGAAGTGATGCAGTTCACTCTTCCATGTATCAAGGCATTGTGTAAGTCTTCGGGGAACTTGTTTGAAATACCCCAAAGGGAAAGATGTTTAGGTATTGATGATAGTGACAACGAGGACAGTGTCGTTGTGCAATACTCTGTATCTCCAGGGTCATTTGAGCCTTCACAACCACCACCACCGCCACTTCCTCCAACTCCACCACCTGTGAAACCTCAGCAAGCTGGAAGATCGAGTGAACGACACACCGAGCCACCATCAAAGAATGTAAAGAAGCGTGTCGTACGAAACGATGCAGTTGATAACACATTCACTGAATATTTTCAAGCCAAAAAAGCGAAATTTTCTACGACTACACAGGGGGATACAAGTAACAATCCAAGGAGTGAGGCTCTGAAAATGTTTCTACTAAGTATGTTGCCAGATCTTGAGTCAATGACTAATATTCAAGTGAGACAGTGTAAAAGAAAATGTCTTGAAACTATTGACGAGATACTGTTGCCACCTCCCCGCCTCTCTAGTAACCCAGCATCCACAACTTCACTTCCATCTTTCTCCCCTTCTTCTAGTGAAATTTCGTCCATACATCAACCTCTCAGCCTAACCACACACAGTTTTCAGTGTGCGACCGAACCAATACAGGATTCAAGTGGATATTATGAAGCAGTTGACAGTACACTTACCGATACCTACGAACCTTCATACTGAGAAAAGTGAAATGCTGTTAGAAATATCATGCAACATGCTTTAGGTTAAAATTGTTTGCTTTTGGAATTACTTTCTAAGCTTTTAATTTTTTGTAAAAATGAAGTTCATTGCTCTTACCTGAGAGTTATTAGCACTCTTTCCTCAGCACTCGCACGTTCCCTCATATTTGTATTTCGCTGTCGAGTGGCAGGCGCAATAAGCTGCACCAAGTCCATACAACTGTGTTTGGTCATACGATAAAAATAAATAAATTTAGCATCCGTTTGCTCGAGCTCCTTTACTGCTATGAATAATCTGTAGTGGATGTTCTTTTCAAGATATGGGTGAACCCAATACCTTCTTCTATTTTTCTCCTGAAATAATGAAACACGATTATGTCTTCTTCGTCATTTGAGTCAGTGGCTGACATTCTAGCAAAGTTAAGAAGCGATCTAGAGTGTCCGCACCAAACTTGACAAATGGCTAATTACGAAGTATCCGTCACCATACAGCAGCTACGTGTGTAGAGAGCCTAAGAATCAGTGGATAACTCAGGAGATACTAGACCTGATTGATGAACGACGAAAATACAAGAATGCTAGAAATGAAGATGGCAGAAAAGAATACAGGCGATTAAAGAATCAAGTGGATAGAAAGTGCAAGGTTGCTAAGTAAGAATGGCTGCAGATGAAGTGCAACGATGTCGAAGATTGTATGATCTTAGGAAAGGTAGATGCTGCATTCAGGAAAATCAAGGAAACCTTTGGAGAAAGGAAATCTAGGTGCATGAATATCAAGATCTTAGATGGAAAGCCACTTCTAGGGAAAGAAGACAAAGCAGAAAGATGGCAGGAACATCCAACAGTTGTATCAAGATAAAGTAGTAGATGAAAGGATTCTGGAGCAAGAAGAGGCTGTTCATGCTGATGAAATGGGAGACCCAATTTTGAGGTCAGAGTTTGACAGAGCTGTGAGAGACCTAAATAGGAACAAGTCACCTGGAATTGACGACATTCCCTCTGAATTACTGACTGCCTTAGGAGAAACCAGCATGGCAAGGTTATTCCAATTAGTCTGTAAGAGAGACAGGAGAAGTGCAATCCGATCTTCGGCAGAATGTTGTTATACTTATTTCCAAAAAAAGCCGGTGCTGACAAGTGTGAAAACTACCGCACTATTAGTTTAGTATCTCGTACATGCAACATTTTAACACGTATTATTTACAGAAGAATGGAGAGAAAAGTTGAAGCTGAGTTGATAGAAGATCAATTTGGCTTCAGAAGAAACATAATAACACGTGAAGCAATCCTGACTTTACGTCTGATCTTAGAGGATCGAATTAAGAAGGACAAGCCCACGTACATGGCGTTCGTAGATCTAGAAAAGACATTCGATAATGTTGATTGGACCAAGCTTTTTAATATTCTGTAGGTGATTGGGATGAGATACCGAAAACGAAGAATTATCTACAAACTGTATAAAAATCAGTCAGCAGTGATAAGAATCGAGGGCTTTGAAAAAGAAGCAGCAATCCAGAAAGGAGTGAGGCAAGGCTGCAGCTTGCCCCCTCCTTTTCATTGTTTACGTTGAACAGGCACTAAAGGAAATCAAAGAGGAAGTTGGAAAAGGAATCACAATCCAAGGAAAGGAAATCAAAACCTTGAGATTTGACGATGGTATTGTTACTTTATCTGAGACTGCAGATCTCAAGAAACTGCTGAATGGTATGGACGAAATCTTGGGTAAGGAGTACAAGATGAAAATAAATAAGTCCAAAACAAAAGTAATCAAGTGCAGTCAAACGAAGGCAGGTGATGCAGGAAATATTAGATTAGGAAATGAAGTCTTAAAAGAAGTAGATGAATATTGTTACTTGGGTAGTAAAATAACTAAGGGTGGCAGAAGCAAGGAGGACATAAAATGCAGACTAGAACAAGCAAGGAAGAGCTTTCTTAAGAAGAGAAATTTGCCCACTTCAAACATTGATATAGGAATTAGAAAGATGTTTCTGAAGACTTTCATCTGGAGCGTGGCATTGTATGGAAGTGAAAATTGGACGATAACTAGCTCATAAAGAAATAGAATAGAAGCTTTTGAAATGTGGTGTTACAGAAGAATGCTGAAGGTGAGATGGATAGATCGAATCACGAATGAAGAGATACTGAATCGAATTGGTGAGAGGAAATCGATTTGGCTAAATTTGACGAGAAGTAGAGATAGAATAATAGGACAAATCTTAAGACACAGAGGACTTGTTCAATTGGTTTTTGAAGTTAGTGTAGGCGGTAAGAACGGTAGGGGTAGACCAAGGTGTGAATATGACAAGCAAATTAGAGCAGATGTAGGGTGCAATAGTTACGTAGAAATGAAAAGGTTGGCACAGGATGGGGTAGCATGGAGAACTGCATCAAACCAGTCTATCGACTGATGACTCAAACAACAACAAATAATAATAATAATAATAATAATAATAATAATAATAATAATAATAGTCTGTGGCCCGCCAAGTGCACTTTTCATCATTATTGGCCTTCCTCCATACCAGAAGGTTTGAGCGGCCCTGGGCTAGAGCGAGGAACTTGTCGTTTTATTCCATATGAACTTGCCAGTGATACAAACATGTTCTTTAATTACTTTCTTATGAGTGGGGATTCTTTTGATGAATTGTTATAAATCCTTGAAGAATGTTCACAGCGTCAGGGCACCAAGTGATTGAGCTACGTACTTGTGGCCTAGAGGGACTTCAGGCCGGTTGACAGCAGCCTGCTGTTGTGAGGTGGTGCCACGCGAGGTGTCTCGCCATAATACACCGGTCCCTTTTCTGCACCTGTGTTGGTGTGGAAGGGGGTGGACCATATAAATGCGGCCTTAGTATCTGCACGTGTCGGCCGGTTTATCGTGTGCTGTTCAGTAATTCAATTCATTCGCCCTAACGGGACTGCTCTTTCACCCCTCGTCTGCCGTAGAGAGTCTCAAGGCCGCTAGAAAACGTCTCTATTGTAACCTGCTCCTGCTTTGTGTTAAACCCTTAGCTGTAAGTCATTGACTGAGTAACCTGCTCGTCTCTTGTCAGGTGTGGGCGCAGGTAGCAAGCAACTGTACTTCTTGTTAAAATCTTAAGAAATTCACTAGTGATTATTCTTCAGAGTTAGTAGATGCCGTCCGCGAAGGCCTGGCTTCGATTTCCGGTATTGCCAGAAATTTAGGGATGGTCTGAGAAAGCTGCACCACCGCGTGAGTGCTAGTCTGTGGCATAACGTCGGGCGAGACCGGGCTCGAGGGGGCCTGCACAGACTTTAGCCGCAATAAATAAATAAATAAATAAATAAATAAATAAATAAATAAATAAATAAATAAATAAAGTTCACCCGAATGTCATTCTGCGTCCGCCTCTGTGCTGTAGTGGTTAGTGTGATTAGCTGTCACCCCCGGAGGCCCGGGTTCGATTCCCAGCTCCGTTACGACATTCGAAAAGTAGTATGAGGACTGGAACTGGGCCCACGCAGCAGTGGCGGCTCATGACAACATTGTCAGGGGGTTCACAGCAACATTTTGTTCACGTTTTAAATGTACCAAGGTAGAATGCAAATCAGTACAAAACAACCTATAATCATTTCACGGTTCCTTCTGCACTCATAATATGGTAGAACCCTTACAACCGACGATCCATTTTTCCGAGATTAATCTGTGAGTGTATAACAAAACTAAAATGACCCCTGCCGGGGTTAGTGGCTCAGATGGTTAAGCGCTAGCCTTCCCACCCCAATGTGGCATGTTCGATACTGTTCAAATACGTCAGCCTCGTGTCGGCAGATTGACTGGCACGTAAAAGAAATCCTGCAGCACTAAATTAACAATTACAATAACAATTTGAGAGGAGGCGATCTGCACTCCTAATACACTTGTTTTTAAAACCTAATCTGGCTCTAGGCCACTAATGCAAGGGCTAATCCCACACTACAGAGGTGACTTTAGAAAAGAGCAATTTGTTTTACGTTAACGAAGAATGGGTTGAGAAAATAAGTTCACCTCAAAACAATGTGAGTGGGAGCTCGAGAGGGTTAGCACTCTCTATCCCAATATGCAGCTTTAAAAGAGAATAGATGAAAAGATTGGTTACATTTTAGGAAAAGGTTACATGGTGGAAACGCTTCGAACCCG
Source organism: Anabrus simplex (assembly GCF_040414725.1). NCBI lineage: Eukaryota > Metazoa > Arthropoda > Insecta > Orthoptera > Tettigoniidae > Anabrus > Anabrus simplex. The sequence continues at coordinate 221,507,143 of NC_090272.1, read as the reverse complement.
CTCCGAGAGTTAAACTGCCAACCTAGCAAGAAAAGAAGTTATTAAGAGGCCATTACCTGGTGTTGAACAGCTGGAGAAGAAAGAGGCGCTTCCCGCCCCCTGCTATGTACTTTACACACTGAAAGATGGAACAGAAGTGGCCCGGAGACCCAAAAGTCAGCAGTTTAAATACTCTCGCGGAAGGTTCTAGGCGTTTTAGGGAAGAGAACACCCGCCCACAATCACTTTATTGGCTAGGGTACAGAAACATATCCAAGTTGGGGGAAGATACATCGGATTGGTCGGAAATTACTAAAAGAAATTCGGGATTGGATAAATCTAAAACAAGGGGAAAAAGAGGGGTATACAGCCAACTTAAACAATAACAGAAAGAAATTTAACAAGAAACAAACTTTTGAAATAAAATTTTCTCCAAAGAACAGTTCTTTTTCTTCGCACTAGGGTGCACTATTGTTGATCTTCAGTAGTGTCCTCTAGAAGAGAAAGTTCACACTTCTTACTACAAGCAAAACAAAAATAACTTACGTCGAAAATGACACAGTTCAAAAACTCCAAAATTTCCAGGTAGAGACATCTTCTGAGAAACTTGAAAATTAATACCATCAATAAGGTTCAGAGTTCCTCCAGCAGAGGAGTTTCAATTGGCGCACATTTTAAATTAGCGGCGTGGAGGTGTACCGCCCGGTACAATTATTATTATTATTAGTATTGTGAGAGAGGAGCGACCGTGGCCTATAAAAGGAACTGTTGATGTATTTCATCATTCGCTTTAGAGAGAAGAATGGAAAACGCCAGAAAACCATTCTCAGGACAACGGAACAGCGGACAGGAGGAGGAGACCAACCCCACCGTCTCCCGAAAAGTGGCCACTGTTAGCCGAAGCTACTCATCTCGGTGAAAGTAAAATTCACAACAACTTTGCTACAATGCTGTAGGCTATTGTAGCGAATATTAAAAGATTCGAACACAATTCTTGGTTTTACATAATACAAAATTCACCTGAGTATGACGACAAGCATAAAAATAATGCGTACTGGTACCACATTTACCGGTACTCAAATTAATTTCACTGGTCGATTCACCACCCATAGTGACTGTAAAGCAAACTTCTTCCCGCGATTACGAACAACTGCTCAGAATTACCTGCTGGCGAAATCTTTCGGCGATGTAATGCAATAGTAATTTCTGGGAGCTGTGGCCAGCAGTAACAGGGGAGGTGGCGGGCCCTTGTGGTTAACGGTAATACTATCTCTGGTTTGAGGGTGGCTTGGACGGAAAGGCACAAACCTTACCTTGCTTCTCGCTCATGCGGGTTATTTGTGCATAAACCGTGACGTCATCGGCATGCCCATGCGTATAGTCTTAAGGCTCATAGGACAACAGCCAGTGTGCTTCCTGCATTGTCAGTCGAAACGAACAACTGTCAGTGTAACAGAGCTTCGATATAAGTCGAATGCTTGCAATCGATTGATTCAATCAGGTCGAAACCAAGGAAACAATTTTGAATTTTCCGTGAATGCGTGAATATGCATTAGAATTGGGTGTACCGGACGAGTTGGCCATGCGGTTAGGGGTGCGGGGCTGTGAACTTGCATCCGGGAGATAGTGGGTTCGAATCCCACTGTTAGTAGCCCTGAAGATGATTTTCCGTGGTTTTTCATTTGCACACCAGGCAAATGCTGGTGATGTACCTTAATTAAGGCCACGGCCGCTTCCCTCTCACTCCTAGGCCTTTCCTATCCCATCGTCGCAATAATACCTACCTGTGTCGGTGCGACGTAAAGCCACTAGTAAACAGAAAATGAATTGAGTGGTCACGTGCTCATGCGCTCCTGAGAGCCCACCGCCACTGCCACTCAGCCTCGGGAAGTCAGCTGGGTAGAGGGGGTTTCTATTCCCATCTCAGCCATCCTCGAAGTGACTTTCCATGGTTTCCCACTTCTCCTCCAGACAAATGCAGGATGGTACCTAACTTAAGGCCACGGTCGCTTCCTCCCCTCTTCCTTGTCTATTCTTTCCAATCTTCCCATGCCCCCAGAAGGCCCCTGGTCAGCATAGCAGGTGAGGCCGCTTGGCAGAGGTACTGGTCCTATTCCCCAGTTTTATCCACTACCCAAAGTCTCACGCTCCAGGACACTGCCATTGACGCGGTAAAGGTAGGATCTCTGGAGGGTAAACGGATTAAGAAAGAATGATGTTATTCCGCACTTTTTTGTCGAATGGGTTGGAAAAAAGTACAGTTCGTAAGTGGAGGAATTGTCAGATAGTTGCAGCCAGCTAAAGTTATTAATTCATTAAAACCTGTATAAACCGGAACATGAATAAACCGCAAACCTGCTTTATGCGGAATTTGCCTTTGGTCCCATGACTATATTGCACGTTGAATCTAGCTACAGTTATTAATTCAGTAAAAACTGTATAACCCGGAACACGAATAAACCTGAAACCTGTCTTAAACGGAATTTCCCTGTGGTCTCGTGCAGCTATATGACACTTTATGCAGTCTAAATTGGAACCTATCCAACACGGAAACGGACTTATATTTCCAGTCCCCCAAGGGAATAATCTCTGAATAAAACGGAACTCCTGTCAATGTAATATTACATGTAATACGTACAATAGAAACAGTTAGCGAGCAATTCTACTATGCAATCGATTTCTGTTGTTGTTGTTGTTGTTGTTGTTTTTCCTCTTCTTCTACTATAATTCATTTAGAGGTTAAGGACTTTTTGTCTGAGCCAGTAATGTGATCGAGTTCATCTTCCTGAACTTGTCGACTACCTGCCCATGTCTTAAGAGTAAATTACCCCTACGGGGGCTGGAATGCTGGACTTCCTAACAGGACAATGCGTGTCTCAACGTATTAGTGCACTTTCAACACAGTTGCCCTTTAAGTTGCTTGCTGTGTAGCGCGAGTGGTGTTAAGCTGTACTTGTTATTCTTCAGTTTCCTAGTGAATACGGCAGGCAAGAAACATTAAACTCTCCCCTTTGATGAAGGAATTTCTTAAAATATTGGTTAACCTTGAATAAAACGGAAAAACCTCTAAAAACAGAAATACGTTCCTATCCTAACAATTCCGGTTTAGACAGGTTTCACCGTATTGTGCTCAGTCTAGCACAGACGTCTCTCATAACACGAGCAGTACACTCCCTCACAAAATAATGTAAGCTACGTAAGTCATCTTGACATCTCAGCTGATTACAAAACTATTAGTAAGTTAAGGGATAACTTAAACATAATTCCAAGATTTATGAATGGCGTTTTATCTGTTTCTAATTCTTGTTGTCTCGTTTCTATTTCTTCAAAAGAACGATCATTTTCGAAAATAGAACGCATAAAGAACTATCTGAGAAATGGTATGACCGAATAAAGATCCAGTGAATCCGCCTTATCAACATCGAATACATTAGTGAAATTTTTAACGCCTTTGCGTAAGAGAAAAGGCGAAGTTTCTTTAGACTCCGATGTGAGTTCTGTGAAATTTCATAAAATATAAACGAAAAGTAGAACTATATACTTATTTATGACGTATTTCAATCCTACAAAACATTTAATTTTTAAAACAAAGTCCTTGAATTAGTTTTGTAATCTTAAAGTATTTTTTATATACAAGGTGGCCCTGCAGCCCAGTACTTTCTGCTTATAAATATCCCGCATACATTAATGATGAACGGGATGCCTAACCACTGGTTTACAAAGGGACACTGCAACGTAATGTATTTACGGTGTGAAACAAACAGCAGTAATTTTACTACATAGGTATAAGTTCTGAAACGCCAAAGATGCAGAAAGTAAAAGTTAATAACTCATTAATTTATACACGTACAGACATTCCACTCTGCCAAAAAGTTGCATGTATATGGTATGTGCTTCGAACGATCCATTAGCTCTTAATTGCAACTCTGTTCGGCGCAATACGAGCGTAGAAGGCAGGTGGCTATTTGGAAACTCCTGCGCGTACCGTCTGCGAGCCTCGGCTGCATTCCAATCAGGTTCTCCATAGATTAAAATTATGTCCTTGTATTCGTCATCGCTGAACACAGCAGCCGTTTTAATAGATCTGTTGACAGCAACTTGAGTGATGCTGTACCAAATACTAGCCTACTAGTGAGCGTTCGAAAGGGACGTTTATCAAAGCAAGGAGGCGCATTTCACGATAGCGCTGAGGAACATGCAGCAAGTGGCCGTCTGCAGGCAGTAATACCCCTGTGAGAATCAGTTATTAGACATCCCATACATCACCTGTGCATGCGAGCCACTTACCAGTAGAAATTACGGCCCTGAGGGCCGCCTGGTTTAACGGGAGAGAGATTGCATTAAAGTTTTGTTTGTATCTGCTGGCATAAACTGTAAATGTGTTATTGACAAGTTTTACACATTTTCTTCGAGGAGGTCTAGAGTAGAAATGACGTTATACAAGTGGTTTGTAAATTTGGGTTGAGAGCCGAAGGTGATCGTCTTCAAGAAGGGGACACATAATACATTTCATGATCAAAATTAGTGGGTCATATTACAGAGATAGAAAATAAATTAGCATAATCGATTAACAATTCCGTTCTGCAGGACAATGGTCGTAGAAAGAAGAGTTCTGGTTAAGGGGATGATCATCTGTAGAGGTTTCACTGCTTTGTGTAGAACAGTCGAGTTCAGTAGTGCTCGCTTTTTATAGCTCGGGTGATATGAACCAGAATATTGGAGAGGTGCCTAGAGACGGAACATTCTCGTTGAATCTCCAAGAAACTCATAGGTAAGCCACAGGTAACAATACAAGGAAATGCCAACCATACCCTCCAGGCTGACTGGGAGTTCCCCGGTCGACTGACTCACTAGCCCCTTGCAAGAAGTACCGAATGGGGCAAACACAGGGCTGACACGTAACATTATCATCATCATCATTATTATTATTATTATTATTATTATTATTATTGTTGTAACCAAGGTTGAAGTTTACAGAACACAACTTTTATTGCTTCACTTTATGATATTTACACAAATAACTGAAATTTATTTTGAAGCAAAAAGGAATATTGAATCTTGAGAAAAGTCTGTCTTTATACAATATGTACAGGTTTGCAGTCTTTATATACACTTCTATCTTGAAAAGATAGTCTTTGTGAATTGACACTTTGATAGTCGAGAACTATCTGGCACACTAACATAAATGTTCATGAGAGTCCTTGTTTGTTGAAGTGCCTGAATTCCTAAAAAGCAAGTTCAATTGATTGAAGAAATTCCACCTAGCGAAACTAAGGGAGCTTGCATAAATTAGGGAATGAAAATGGCTTGTAAAAGAATTACGGGACTTAGGCAGCGGAAACAGGTAAGGGAGCGGTGACCAGAGGTGAAACCTCGTACTGCCAGAAATTCAGTCCACCTGGTCGAAGCACATTTTCAAGAGGAGTAGCCTCCGTGCTCGACGTAGGGTGTATTCTGGAGCTGGACACCGGGGCAAGTGGGCAAGTGAGCAGGAAGGGAGCTCCTATTTATAGTACACTCGATGGTCAGGCACGCGCACTGAGGGCTGCGCGTCGAAGCTAGCAGAATGATACACAGGCGCGCGTGCAGCTGGCTGACGGAGCGAGAAGGAAGCGCCGGACATACAACACCCTCCCCTCCTAAATACGCCGGTACGGCGTGAAACGGCGGCGGCGCTGGCGGCGACTGCGATGCTGGGGCGGAGCTGCTGATATCTCTGTTGTATTGTCCGGAGCTGGAACTGGGCGGAGTGGCGCTGTCTCGTCCTGAAAGGAACCCATTGTTATTAAATGATCTAAAGCTCTTTCAGCAATAGATTTATCAGGTTTAGCAATAGCATCAATAGCTGGACAGGGGCGGTAGCGCAGACGTATCTGATCTTGATGGCGGCAGATACGTTTCTCCATAGTCTGTATCTCGTAGAGACGATGACCCAAAGATCTGCAGATGACTCCAGGTATCCATAGTGGGTTGGATTTGAATGTCCTGGTGTAGACCTTGTCGTTGAGGGAGAACTTCGTTGGTGATGTCTTATGCTGGGCCGGAAGAGGCTGTAACAGAGAAAGTAAAGTTCTGTGAGGTCGTCCATGGAGCTTCTGTGCAGGAGTGATATTATCAGCGCCGGGTAGAGTTCTGTAGGTGTTTAAGAGTTGGAGCAAGGCTTGGTCTTTAGTTAAGCCTGAAGAGACAGCTTTCTTCATACTTCTTTTAAATGTTTGTACGAAGCGTTCAGCTTCACCATTAGATTGAGGGTGAAAAGGTGGTGCTAGGATATGACGAATGCCATTATGTGTACAAAAGTTCTGAAAAGCAGTAGCTGTAAATTGAGGTCCGTTGTCTGAAATGAGTACTTGCGGTAAACCTTCTGTAGTAAAGATTTTCTGGAGAGCACGAATGGTAGCTTCGGTTGTAGTAGTCGAATGCATATCCACTACATATGGAAAGTTTGACAGTGAATCGATGACTATTAACCACATGGAATTGAGGAAAGGACCTGCGAAATCAATGTGAACTCGTTCCCATGGAGTAGTAGCAGGAGGCCATGAAGCAAGATCAGAAGACGGGGCGTTCTGATTCGTTTGACATTGCTCACAATGACGTATTAGCTTTTCGATGGCGGCATCAATACCGGGCCAGTAGCAGTGTTGACGGGCGAGTTGCTTTGTTCTGGATATACCCCAAGGGCTTTGGTGTAATAATTCGAGAACTTGTTTCTGTAGGCTAAGTGGGATAACCACTCGGAAGATGGTGCCTGCTTCTAGTAGTACAACTCCGGCACGAGTCGTGAGACGATGCTGCATACGATGATAAGGTGCCAGGTGGGCAGGAAGTGTGCTCTGAAGAGGCCAACCGTTGCGGATGTAAGTACGTACAGTAGCAAGTGTACTGTCCTTATCCGTAGCTTTAGCTATGCAGGTAGCATCAATAGGAAAACTGGATACAGTATCTTCAAGTTCTATGTCCAACTGAAGACATTCAGATTCTTGAGAATCGAAGGCAGTATCAGGACCAACGGGTAAGCGGGAGAGGGCATCAGCATTACAATGCTGGGATGTGGCTCGATATACAATCTGATAGGAATAATCAGAAAGGAACATGGACCATCTTTGAAGCTTTCTGAGGGAATTCTCTGGGATCTTATTACCAGGATGGAATAAGTGTACGAGAGGCTTATGATCGGTAATGATCAGGAAATGGTTGCCATAAAGATATTCATTGAAACGGCGAATACCAAAGATGATGGCTAAAGCTTCTTTCTCTATCTGTGAGTATCGACGTTGATGGTCATTAAGTGTTTTCGAAGCGAAGGCGATGGGGCGTTCTTGTCCAGGACGATCCTTCTGGGAGAGAACGGCACCGACACCGTAGTCTGAGGCGTCAGTAGCTAGCGTGATGATCTTGTCAGGCTGAAAATGAGTGAGTTGTATAGCTTGAATTAAGGCGTTGTTGATTGTTTTCCATGCCTGTTGGCATTGCGGAGTCCATTGAAACTTAACACCTTTTTTACGTAGAGCGTTTAATGGAGCTGCCACTGTAGCGAAGCGTGGAATGAACTTATTATAATAGTTCGCTTTGCCTATGAAGGACTGAAGCTGCTTGAGGTTCTGAGGTGCTGGCATGTTTACTATCGCGGAGACATTCTGTATACTAGGACGAATTCCATTCTTATCAAGTATATGTCCGAGGTAGTGAACTTGAGGCTGAAAGAAGGTACATTTAGCGAGATTCGCTCGTAGGCCATTGTCTTTCAATTTCTGGAGAAGAAGGCGGAGATTGGTTAGATGTTCCTGATGATCTTTTCCAGTAACAATAATATCATCCAGGTAGTTAGCACAACCGGGAATGGAGGCGGTGAGTTGAGCCAAATAGCGCTGAAAAATAGCCGCTGAGGATGAAACACCGAATGGGAGCCGCTGGAGCTGGAGCAGTCCTAGAGGAGTGTTGAGTGTGAGAAATTTCTTAGATTCTTCGTCTAAAAGTAGCTGGAGATATGCTTCTTTAAGATCAACTCGAGAGAAGAATTGTCCACCAGAGAGACGACGGAATAAGTCTTCTGGACGTGGAATAGGAAAGATATCGGTTTCGAGTTGTGCGTTGACTGTAGATCGAAAATCGCCACAAAGTCGAACATTACCATCAGGTTTCTTGATTATCACGAGTGGAGTAGCCCATTGACTAGAAGTAACTGGTACGACAATTCCAGTTTGTATCCATCTGTCTAATTCTTTCGTGACCTGGTCTTGAAGTGCTAGGGGTACTGGACGTGCTTTGAGGAAGCGAGGCTTAGCTCCGGATTTCAGCTGTATGTGAGCTGTATAGTCTTTTGCTGTTCCGAGCTGAGAGTCGAAGACTTCAGGAAACTGCGCTAGAAGAGCGGTAACGTCAGAAGTAGGATGCAATGTAGATACAACGTTAATGTTGTCATGTATCTGGAAACCAAATAAGTTAAATAGATCCATGCCCATAATGTTTGATGCAGGGTAGTTGTTAACTACGAGAAGAGGAATGGCCTTCTGAATTCCTTTATAACTAGCCTGAAGCTTAATTTGACCTTTGATGTCAATTTTCTTCTTGTTAAATGTCACGAGCTGGATGTCAGCTGGAGAGCATGAAGGTGAACCTAAGTCGTGGTAGGTAGTCAGGTTAATAATAGAGACAGGTGATCCAGTGTCTAATTGAAAATCGACAGATCGCTCAGAGAATGAGAGAGGAATGATGATTTTGTGAGAATCCTTTGTGGGAAGAATAAGATTGATCTGATCAACTTCCATGTCTTGGCGGGGCTGTATATGCTTCCGGCGCGCTGCAGTAGTCTTAGCAGGGCGGAGCGAACTTTGACAGACAGTCTGAATGTGTCCAAGTTTATTACATCGTTGACAAGTAGCTTTGAAAAAACGACAGTCACGACGTTCATGATGCTTGAAACAACCTCGGCAGGAAGGCAGGAGTTTCGAGGTGTTTTTAGAATTGGGCTTCCTTGTAGCATTACGAGAGGGAACCTGGCGAGAATGCTTGGTGGAGAGCGCCTTATCCGTACGGTTCACTGTAGCAGAGGACTTGCGGGCCTGAGGCGAGACTTGTGCAACTTCGTGTGGAGAAGCTATGGCTGCGGCAGTCTTGGTAGTAAGCTCATAAACCGTAGCAATACGCTGGACGTCTTCTAAAGAAGGGTTACTGTGCTTGACAGCATCAAAACGTATTTTGTCTTCAGGAGTATGTAAAATTATCATGTCCCGAATGAGAGAATCAGTGTAGGATGAACCACAACCGTCCTTGGAGCAGATGAACTGGCAGGGTTTAGCGAGACCACGCAATTCAGTTATCCATTCAGTATGTGTCTGATGGGGTTGCTTTCTGCTCTGAAAAAATTTATAGCGAGCAGCCACTATGTGAGGAGCTTTGGCATAGTGTTCCGTGAGACGGGCTAAGAGCTGCGTGAAGGGTACCTCAGATAAGTGTTCTTCTGGACTTAATTTACGTAGTAATTCACACGTAGCATTGCCAACCGAACTAAGAAATAGTGCGCGGCGGCGTTGATCATCTGTGACAGAATGGCAGATGAAATGCTGTTGCAAGCGGGCTAAATAAACTGACCATTCTTCCTTAGCCGGATCAAAAGCAGAGAACGGAGGAATAGCTGATGGCTGTGTAGAGACAGAAATAGCTTGAATAGCCTGAATTAATGCTGCCTGTTGTTGTTGCATAAACTGTTGTTGTTGCTGCTGTAAGGCTTGGAAAACCGTAGCGAGTTGTTCCGCAGTAGCCATTGTGAGATGCGTGCAAGAAAGAGTAAGGTAAGCTGTGTGTCAGAACTGGTTGGAGTGTCGTTGTTGTCTAGCACGTCGCCGTAGAGTTGACAACTGGGCCCGTTGAATTGTAGTGTTGGTTGCGTGTTGACCTCGTCGCTATAGAGTTGGCAACTGGGACCGAAGAATTGTAGTTTGTTGCTGTTTACCTCGTCGCTATAGAGTTGGCGACTGGGGCCGATGAATTGTATTTTGGTGCTTTTTTACCTCGTCGCCATAGAGTTGTGTTGTAACCAAGGTTGAAGTTTACAGAACACAACTTTTATTGCTTCACTTTATGATATTTACACAAATAACTGAAATTTATTTTGAAGCAAAAAGGAATATTGAATCTTGAGAAAAGTCTGTCTTTATACAATATGTACAGGTTTGCAGTCTTTATATACACTTCTATCTTGAAAAGATAGTCTTTGTGAATTGACACTTTGATAGTCGAGAACTATCTGGCACACTAACATAAATGTTCATGAGAGTCCTTGTTTGTTGAAGTGCCTGAATTCCTAAAAAGCAAGTTCAATTGATTGAAGAAATTCCACCTAGCGAAACTAAGGGAGCTTGCATAAATTAGGGAATGAAAATGGCTTGTAAAAGAATTACGGGACTTAGGCAGCGGAAACAGGTAAGGGAGCGGTGACCAGAGGTGAAACCTCGTACTGCCAGAAATTCAGTCCACCTGGTCGAAGCACATTTTCAAGAGGAGTAGCCTCCGTGCTCGACGTAGGGTGTATTCTGGAGCTGGACACCGGGGCAAGTGGGCAAGTGAGCAGGAAGGGAGCTCCTATTTATAGTACACTCGATGGTCAGGCACGCGCACTGAGGGCTGCGCGTCGAAGCTAGCAGAATGATACACAGGCGCGCGTGCAGCTGGCTGACGGAGCGAGAAGGAAGCGCCGGACATACAACAATTATTATTATTATTATTATTATTATTATTATTTCTTCGTTATGCCCATTCAAAGAGCGCGTTTCAATCTGTTCGTTGGCCTGATGGTTTTCGCCTTCATATCCTCCCAAAATCTCTTCATGAATGCACTGTGTTGCACCTTGCGTTCTGTGGACCACTTCCTACCAGTTTTCCTTTTAGGTTTCTCCATGAATCTGCGCTTGGCTCTTATTGTACTAAAGGATCCAGAATCTTGTATGATGTTGTCCGTGATATTCATTTCTTGGAGGTCCGCTTTAGTTTCTTCTAACCAGTTTATTTTGACTTTCCTTGTGTTGATTACTTTAAATAATCTTTTGGTGAGTCTGTCGCTGTCCATTCTATAGATAAGGCCATAGAATTTCAGGCTCTCTTGCGTACAGAATCAGTGAAACTGTAACTAACTAAGTAGCGGTCCGCTGTTCTCCTCTCAATCTATATTCCATTTTCTCTCTTGGGGCCATAAATTTTCCGGAGAATTTTCTTCTCTTGCTTTTACAATTTATATAGTAATCATTATTACTATTTTGTTAAAATTGCAGAATCTTTGTTCTACGCAGTAGAATTGAGAAGGACACTTTTTAAACACCCTATTGAAGACTTGACTCTTTATTTCTAACTTCTTGCTGCCGCTAGACGGAACCCTTATTTCTGGTATTCGGGAGAACGTCAGAGAGCGCGGGACTGACGCCAGAAAGATCCCTTGTTTGTGACGTTCCGGCAAGTGTCAGAGGTTGCGAGAATGTTTCACCCTCATCTAAAGACGCAAACTTTGCTCTACCGACTTCTGCACTTGATTGATCGATTGGTTTCCTTCTTAAGTGCAAATGGGCTGGCTTGTATCTTAAGGTGCGATGTTAGCGTCTCGATTCTCTTCTTGGTTCTCTGTCAGAGCAGACGGCTACTGTTCGGACTCTTGCTCGGCCAGGGAAAGTCCGGCCTAGGTAAAGTTGGGACGGCGAACGTATCCCCAGGCGGCAGCGGCAGCTTCTGATTCCAAAACGTGACCCGCCCTATTGATAACGAGGGTTGTCACTCGGTTTCTTTCCTCTGGACACAAGGGGTGCGTGTCGATTAAAAGGCAAGTGAGCGCTGTCAAGAGCATGGTTGTCATATTTTGCGTCGACTACTTAAACATGTTAGTATTTCATTTCTTCTTAAGAGGTGCATTGGCAACAGAGCTCTTGGGGAATGATAACTACCGTTTTAAAGCCCGCTACTGTCATAAATCAACCTCTGCTGAACAAGCGAGGGGCCAGGAGATCAAACGTATACTGTTTTCTTTGCTGTGGGTTGAGGATAGGTTGCCCGTCCCAACTATAACTGGATAATGTAGGCCGACTGCAGAAAAAATGATAACTAATGCTAAGCCTTAGAGAATGTCTAAGTCACGGACGATGTTCCATTGCTTAAACAATGTTCAGCCGGTGTTTACGTAGCTAGGCGTCGTTTAACCTTCAATATTGCACCCGTCCACCTCCCGAGTCCCAGACTAGCATTTATCTCAGGGGTGTCGGTTCATTATTTAAGTCATCAAATATAACTATAGCGGCATAAATGAACACGGGAATGAACGGAGCAATTTAAAATTAAAATTGGGGAAGGCTCGATTGTAAACTTGAATTTAAGGACTCCATGATAGGACTAGGAAGTGACTGTTAACTTTAAAAAGGGCATCATATAACTACAATAAAAAGATTATGAGAATGGTTTCCTTTGAAATAATTGCCAGAAAAAGCAGTTTATTACGCCATCCGACGTACGAAACTTTGATACATTTGGCAACGATATTTAAATTCCCACACATGTTACATAAATAAATCACTTGCTATACCACAAGTGGTATCAATATCGTGCTGGGTTGCTTCTGAAATAAAATGACATTTTGAGGTATAATTTACGGATCGATTCCATTTGAATCGAACCGTTGTTCAAGGATATAGCTTCCTTCTATCGGGAGCCCGAGCATAACCCATGTTACGGTCGGCTTCTCGATTTAACTAAGATGATGTACTCCGGCTATATACATTTTTCCGAGACCGGTACTCGGACTGGGTAATGTTTCTCGTGAATTACGAAAAATGGATTACACGGACAGTTCCTATCTTACGATGTCCAGCTGATGCCATACCACTGAATTAGCATTTATATTTTATTTACATATGATCTGAAATGTGACAAAGTAGCCTCAGTAGACTACTGCCACAGATGAGATAACGAGAAGCGGTTGGAAATACCGTGGCAATGACCCCCCCTCGCATCGCGGGCGAAGTAAACAAACACACCAAGTATTACTGTAACTCGTCCCGTGCGGAAACCGTACTATAACGAGGTAACAAATGATTATAATATTTATCACTCTTATTATTCAAACATACGAATCGAGGGATGTTGTCACCAATTAATTAATTAACTATCGTCAGAAATATTCATTTATCCATGAAATTATCATCCTCGAAATTATTATTATTATTATTATTATTATTATTATTATTATTATTATTATACTCAACGGTTCCTGGCACTGTCACGTTTGATTAATATCGTCATTATCATGCGGGATGCAAACACAAATGGTTATTAATGTTATTATTATTATATCCCTCTTGTGATCATTATTATTATTATTATTAAATAGGTGACTCCAGATTTTATTATTATTATTCACGTCACTCAAGAGGTTATTATTATTAATGAACCGGTCACTTCCGCCAAATATATTAAGATATCGGTCGCAATTATAATTATTTCACTGATCAACCAACGGCATCATTACTGTTATTATTATGACAATTATTATTAAACTGACCGCGATGATTTAACATCGTCCTTACATTATTATTATTATTATTATTATTATTATTATTATTATCGGTTGCATAATCTCATTTAGATTCCCGTTTAACATCTTTATCAACGCTCAATTAATTAAGGCGGTCCAATCTGCAATATTTATTATTATTATTATCACGACATCATGATTGTCATCACTCGTCATTACAATGATTACAATATACGATCATTTATGTGGAATCTGAACTCTCACTATCCTTAGATCCGTAGCATCTCGACGAATAGCTGTGCAGTCTATTTATTTCGTACATGCTGTCACGGGTTCGAATTCTACCCGCTACGTAACTCAGTATTTCTCTGTGACACTGCTCGTACATTTTACACTCATTTCAATATCCTAAGTGTCTCTCGTACGGAATTTATTTCCCTTTCTATCTCAATATTCCTTGATTCATTTATTTCTCACAGAATTATCAACTGACTTATTTATTTACTTCTGACATCATACGACCTTTTATTATCTGACTGCAGATTCTTTAACATTTTCTATCTCATTTTGATCTACGCCTTAGTTCATTCTCCACAAATAATCGTAACATCTTGAAATTATATTTACCAAAATTTGACAATCATGGTTTCGTAATATTAGTCCTACGTGTTCCGGCTACTGAATTGCAAATTTAAGACACGACATTTATTCGTAAAGAAAAATATATTGGACCGTAATTTAAACCACACGTTCATTAACATGTACGGATTATTAGCACCGATCTACATTTCAATATTATTAATTTATCAAGTTAAATTACCACACACTTTAATTCCGAATTAAAAACGACATCCCGTCATTAAATGATTTCCGACAAACACAACACCTGATCACTTGAATTTATTATTACGCATTGATCACTAAAAATTTCCAATATCTCATGAATTATTATTATTTCCAAATTATATTTAAAAAATTTCTTCTAAAAAAAGTAGTTTTATTTTATTTATTATTATTATTAATTTTAAAAAATATTAATTTTCGCCTGTTACACGGTAGTCCACTCTTAATATGTTTAACGCATAACCCCTTTTACAAATTCGATTTATTCTGGCACTAAATCAACTCCAGATACGATTTACTTGGAAAATTATTATTATAATCGCTTCTCACAAATTTGAACAACTTCACTTTGAAAATATGAACATACTAATCACAACAAAACACAACTGGTATGGCGAAGCTGGATTTTCCTTCAGTGTCATTACATAGCTCGTTAAAATGACAAAACAGAAAAACACATATCGGGTCTTATTTAACTATCATAACCAAAATCAAATGAAAGATAATTATTCTACAAAGAAATATGAATGCATGCATGACTTAACGACTACCCTATATATACAAATTTACATCTCCAACAAACTGAATACATAAAAGACCCGATTATTTACATTGTTATTATTTACTACTGTCCGTGCTACAAATTTAGGATGGGGTCGTTAAGCGACTCATCTTGTTACAGAAGGTAACCAAGTCTAATCAAATTATTCCCATTTTTCCCAATCACGATAACATTTCCCAAATATATTTTACATTATGTACTCATCTTAGTTTCTCGGTATTCCATTACAGCTTTGCAGATGAGAGGCTCCTTTCGGCCCCTCTCTGCATTTTACTCCTCCATTCTTGATGGCGTAGTTCCACAAAAGATTTCCTGGCACATTACCATTTTACACTAATACCTTAATTACCACAAAACTTCACCATTGACAACGTTAACACTGAACACTTTAACTTTTATACAACAAATTAATATCCTAGACCCAAAAATTTAATATTTACACTATTTTAATCTTCGTCCAATTACCGCACAATGGACCTGGACACGTACGACGAGGTGTCAAATTTTTCGCCCGTCGCGATTTATGTCGTCCGACGCGATACGCCCGTTTCATACGGCACTCTTGAAGTGTTCATGATAGCGGTTCGATATTGCAAAGTACAGGCTATTATTATTGCCTTAAAGTACTGTTCGTCACACAGTCTGTTATGTACGTACTTATTGTGGTACAATTTATATTACTCTCTTGCAGTGCAATTAATTTACTTCACTGATATTTATAACTGACAAACACTGTCCTACGTTAACTATTTCCAGTTGATGTTGCTTGAGCGCGATCACATTTTACAAACACTGGCGGATGCTCGCGCCATTAAATGTTGAGTTACTGTACGCCCGTAGAATTCGAAGTTAGCTGCGACCGACAGTTCAGCTCCAGAGATTCAGTTCAAGTGTGTTGGCGAGGATCCCTTGTCCCGTATATATGGATGAAGCTTTCTCCCGCGGATTCATTGACGTCATACCCCCGAGGGAGGGGGTGGATTTTTAATATCGGTACTTGCACTCCGAATTGGACGTTAAAATTTACATCAAATTAATCCACTCCGCTAGCATATCTGCTGGATTAAATATGAACTCCTGGTGATCACAGATTTAGGAGATACGGGTGGATTTAGCTCCTCACATTTCGCGCCTTCGGAAGCGTCCCTTACAACGTGGTCTTCGTCCAGCCAATGAGATTCAAGCTGTCTGGTTTCCAAGAAATCCAGCCTTCAATTTATTTAATTTGCCAATAATTATTGATTATTTTTCCATGCGTGACATCTAATAAATTCATTACATCGATCCGTGTACTCACAATAATTTATTGCTAATTAATTTTGAAGTTACGAGAATATCTCATCCATCATTCCTTAAGATGGTATCCCTGAGTCTTACATCAAATTTTTACGATTGGCCGGCAAGTGGTCACGTGATTTAAATCTCCACCTGCCCGAACCTAGGCTAGCGAATGTACTCGCAGCCGCTGTAGCTTTCCATGACGGCACGGAATTTCCGTCCTGCCAAAAATATCCCAGTGCATTACTCACGTAGCGAGCTTCCTTTGTATCACCTACCCCTTTCTCTTTCCGACCAAGACTTATTTGTAGACTTGTATTTCCTTGTTCGCCAACTAATGAGATCCCCTGCTGTGAAGTAGCTAAATGTTGGTGTGTCGAGCTAATCCGTCAGGCTCCAGTCTGTCGTCCTTCCTTCGCTCCTATTTCGACATTACATATATGAAATGTTTTCAACTACACTTCTGTATTTCAATAAATGTACCATATATTATTTTATCAATCAAATCATGATTGACTTTGGGCCTAAGTCACTCGGGTTCAATATTGCTTCGAAAACAGAAAAAGAAGTATATCCATGCAACTCTTGGTGTGTATCAACCAATGAAATTCGTCCGTGGCCGCGTCAAATGTTAGTCACCTGTCGTTTTCCTACAAATTATACAAACATGAGCGTGACTTGCCCACAGATAAGAATATCTCTTTCGGTAGAAATGAAATGGAACAATATTATCGCGAGCAAAACAACACGCTACTGTGCGAAGAAGTGTACCTTCGATTATAGTGTTTTTACGACGAGAGGAAGGTACTGTGTAAATGAATTTATTGTACGTGCCATCTAGATGTAGCTTTCACTCTGGAGACTGCACTATCGGCAGCCTGAAACTTGTTTTCCCCGTAGTTCACCTATTTTTACAGCAGTTAAACACTGGAGCTGTTATTATAACCACGACTCTTCCTTTCCATTTCTTGTATTTTCTTATCTTATAGTTGCAAAAATCTTTTCTGGATTTGCTCGACGAGTATCCCACCCACACAACCTACTTTGTAGTGGCACTATCATTTTCACACCCTTCATTGCCCTTCTCTTTCTTTGGCCGATACCTTCATGTCTGAAATTGTAGGACACCTTCCGCTTTAGCTTCTCATTAGTATTATCAGAAAACGGGAACCCAGTTGTACTCCCACTTAAAACAGTAATCACCACCGCATCCTGCGTGAAGTGCTGAATATTATAAAGAAGAGCCTGTTGGTGTACATATATATTCTGATGATTCAGATGATGAACATATGCTTCCAGCAAATGAGTTATTGAATGAGGTATGTAATGCAAGTACATATAATGAATATGAACACGCCGGAGATAGTGTAAGTAAGAAGACAGGTAAGTGTTTATATTCCTAATATAATTTATAAAATACATCTCCATTATAGACTGGTACGCCTTTCAGCTTTCAGTCTGCAAGTCTCTGTGATTATAATAAACGTCACCACAATCAGATGTTTTAACTAGCACTGTGCCTCGTTTAATTATGTACTTCTTATCTTTAAATCTTTAGAAACTGAGTGTAACCATCCTCGTGTCCTCCTCCATTCTCCTGACATGATACCACCACGGGGCGACTGCCCTAAATGCAGATCAATGTGGATTGATTGATTGTTGATTGATTGATTGATTGATTGATTGATTGATTGATTGATTGATTGATTGATTGATTGATTGATTGATTGATTGATTGATTGATTGATTGATTGATTGATTGATTGATTGATTGATTGATTGATTGATTGATTGATTGATTGATTGATTGATTGATTGATTGATTGATTGATTGATTGATTGATTGATTGATTGATTGATTGATTGATTGATTGATTGATTGATTGATTGATTGATTGATTGATTGATTGATTGATTGATTGATTGATTGATTGATTGATTGATTGATTGATTGATTGATTGATTGATTGATTGATTGATTGATTGATTGATTGATTGATTGATTGATTGATTGATTGATTGATTGATTGATTGATCAAAGGATAACATTCTTAAAAATAGGATGAGAATTGATAACAGCATAGCAGTACCTATATGGGTCAAAATGGCCCATCTGGGTGTTCTGGTTAAAATATTTTATATTCTAAAAACAACAGATCTGGAATCTGCCACCGGTGCTAAGCAAGCAAAATATTATCTAATAAAATACCTAAACTGCAATTGTAAACAGCACTTAAGCGTGACAGGTTCACTGGGCAAACTTAAAACTGTATTCAATAGATGATTATATTTGTTTTCCCACTACGTGCTACAATTCTACTTAACACTACAAAGGAGTGCAATTAATACCTCTTCACTTAACTTCACTTCTCTTCACTTCACTGTACTGTCAATGTATTAGCTGTTAAAGGTTAGTCCAGTGCACAATAAGGTGATATACATAGAAAATACTGTTATCTTATTTTTTTGCAAAAGATCTTACTGGGATGTGAAAGAAAGTAATAAATGGTAATGTTTGATCAATAACTTAAAATATACCTGATCGGCCTCGAGCCTCATACGTTCTACTTATAGGTGTCCCGTATACACTAATGATGAAAGGAATGCCTAATCGCTGGTATACAAATGAGCCCTACAACGTGCTACAGTATAATAATTTCGGATGTGAAACCAATAAGTCTTATTACTAAGCACGTTCTGTAAAAAGGTGCATTCGTAAATATGCAAAATATGAATAAAATGATATAAAGTATCAACAAACTTGCCTACTATTACCTATTTACACAGGATCGGTCGAAACTGGCTATGAAAATCGCGAGAAGCTGAATCCCGGCCCTCTTAGTCTTATAAAGAGAGTGAAAGATGCACATCCCAAAAATAATAACAAAATAGCGCAGATCAAGGGTTAATTTAAATGAAACACATTTATTATCACAAACATGGAAGAAATCAGTCCAAGACTGGCATAAAGGAACAAATAAATAGGGATATACGAAGTCAGTTATCTACATACATAACGTTCAACAACGGTCCATCCAAAGGGAGTGTTGCACAAGCTCAAAAGTCATTTGTATTGCACCCGCCCCCTACCTAACTGGCACCGGCATGAGATCTACAGGGTCGCTGACAGGTCAAGAAGTAAGAAATAAATAGGCGCTAAACTGAAGTCAACTTAGAGGCGTACAAGGGAGGAGAAGCGGGGCATATAACTAAAAATGAGAACACATTCGAATTAAAATATTTAACTCACAAACCGGTTTATTGAACCTTAATGATAATGGGAAATGATGCATTAAATAACACTAATGAATTACATTAAAATTTACAAATGCTTGTTGTAGATTGTTTGTGGACCTCTGTCCGTTATACGTGATAGAAACGAGTACGTTATCGCGAAGCGATGTATCGTGACATATAGCGAATGGAAATTTTATCATAACACTGAGGCTATATTATCGCTAACACATAAAACTAACATGCGTCCGACAACACGTCTGAGCAATCCCTATTCTAATAAAGACCTAGATTTCCCAATGAAATGACGAAAAAATGAAAATACACACATATGATACAACACCTGGGATCGAACCGACCCTCGCTATTCTAGACATCGTCGAGCTGATGGACAGAACCACCACTGACCTTATGTACAACCACACATGACATAAAACACATACATGGTACATGATATGCAAGAAAAATACGTAAGAGGCACTTGATCTTCCTTCTGACACTGTAGGCCTCCAATGCCTACGTTGAGCATCGAACTGACAACCTCTTGCGATGAAGGCAGGGTCCTGTAATCCCTATCTAATTATACTCGTACAATAAACAACGATTCATTGGCAAACATTACCATTATCGGCCGGGTCGCTCGCTACTTATTACGCTGCTCTGCTGTGTTAGGTAAATCCTATTATTTCTGCCGTTGAAAGAAACCAACTTCTCTTTAACAGCCAAGTCCTTCCTTCCTCCGCTTACGGGACATTCAACAAAAAAGGAAAAGAAACACACTGGGCCAAGGCCAGACGGCAGTTGACCGCCCTAAGGGTCAACACCCACATAACATTCCCTTTCCAAAGGGAACCGTAACATTTCACTCGGAAGAACATCTCCAATAGTTTGCGGTCTTAACAGACTCGCGCAAATCACTTTGAATTGAACACATATCTACCCAGTAGGATCAAATCATTCTTACAATGCGACTCCCGTATCATAATGGTAATCTTTGCCCGATTGTTATTATTATTATTATTATTATTATTATTATTATTATTATTATTATTATTATTATTATTATTATTATTGCCGTCCTACATAGCTTACCCGCTACCTTACTTATGCACGGTCATCGTGCGGAATCTATTCAGCAACTACAACACACTTAAGCACTCGCGCAGCAATTAACATTTGATTACTGACTGCTAATTAATCGATGGTCGGCACATGGCTACATTTTCGTCACACGGCAATACATTAATTAATTGATTACTATCCACGCGAATGGATGTTTGGCACACGCTTTAGGATCATTTCCTGATAAATTTTATCACATAATCAATTCATCTTATCACTCCCTATCTAAGTATTTCAAATGGTGGAATTATTGAGGTTGTCACTTTGGCCGCTGAGTCTCGTAATGACGTCCCTTGCGTACAGTAGTACTTACCATTTTACATACCATACACTTAATGAATACTCTAATAACTACTCTCACTGCACTCCCATAAACTAATTATTACTGGTCTTCTGACGCAAATAAACAAACAGAATCTCCCAAGAAATAAATAAATGAATGAATGAATCTCTATCCCATGCAAAACTAAAGTATTATATTCCCTTAATTATTTACACTCGATTACTCAGACCTGTAGTCGGTTTCCTAAGCTAAGACTTAATTACTACGCGCCCATTCCGGCGCTCTATTTCAACAGGACTACATCTTTAATTTCTTATAGCGTCAGTTTACAATAAATATTCCCATCCCTTCTATGCATGCCAGATATTAGAACTTTGTACTCATCTCTATCACATGATGATGCCTTCGTCAACTCGGGAAGTCCATCCTGAGCTTACTCCTCCACCATGGGCACCACGGTGATGACTTCCATTACCAGTCCATCTTGAAGTTGATGAGCCATTGTTTGATGATGGTGGAGCCGCTAGCACTTAATCCTGTACAGACACAACGTCACTGTTTAATTCACACTCCGGTTAACAACGTTCAATGTGAACGTCCGGTCACGATCTCATATGCGACTACGTAAGATTATTACATTATAGTAATCATAATAATATGACTTTTCACGTCACGGTTTTCCAAAAAGTTAACACTGGCGTCACAGAGATCAAAACTAAACTCTGTTTATGCAAATTGTATTATTTCACTTAACATAGGAATTAATTTCACTTGAACAAAGACCTAACGAGGGCTTAACCGAGCATAGCTTCGCCGTCGATAAGCCGCAAACCCCGACTGACGCTTGTCCCTCCCGGCAGTAGTTTTTACTAGGGAGCGATACCCCTTCCACTAATTTGCGTAGCGCCTATTCCCGGCGTACTCGAGGTAGGATAGTACGGGTGATCGGTGACCAATATCTAGTTGGTGCGATTGAGACATAATCACTCAATTATCCTTCGGTGAATCTCTTTAAATTAATTAAAATATGTTCTGCTTCCCCTACCACACGGGGTGAACTCCCGATCTCGAGGAGCTGTCGTGAGACTAAACAGATGGCCCAGTACTTTTCCACGCAGAAACCACACAGTATTCTTTCTTCTTCTGAAAGTTATCACGGAAGAGGACATTAAACACTCTAAATAAATGTCCCAATGACATTTACCCCTTTTAAATCGGGAGACGACCCCCTAATTTGAGTTTTATTAATTTTCTATATCGTAGGTAATTAAGTTGGCCAGTCCGATTCCAAGATGGCTCCTATATTCCGTTTCGAAAAAGTTAGTTTCCCCTCATTCTGTGAGTCTTGAGGAGGGATGTCTTCTCTCGAGTGATGTCACAGGGAATCCCCATTCGTAACCCCTCCCGGGTCTAAGTTGGCTTGGCTTCATCTGCGGGGCCCCCGCTACACAAAGGATAATACTGCGCAATAAGTCGCAGACAAAGAAATCTCGTAGAATAATTTTAAAATACACAATTTATCTATCTCAATGGTATGAATATTAATTAGTTTCGGTATGACCTCTATTAATGATATGAATATTAATCATTTTCAGCGTTCTTTCCCTTTAATAGCATTGCGTGCGTCATTATGGAGATCGATATCAACCAAAGGTCCTTGGATCATGCCCCTGTCGGGTTCAGTATACCTTTGCAAAGCACGGTAGAGGAATCTATTTAGTAATATAATATTTCTCTCACCGCACAGTGAGCACAGCGCTTAAGATCGGATTCCAAAGTATTTCTTTCTCGAAATAGGAAAAATAATCATCCCGAGGTACATCATCAGAATCTATACTCTCATCTTTTTTATATAGCAATCCCCACAGAGATTAAATCCCCAATAAAATCAAAGATGCCAGCGAAATCAAGAACAATCATGGAACACAAACGAGTAAATAAAAGGGTTGCCATAGTAACAAGAAATAAATAAACACGCGGCAGAAAGGCGTAAAAATGAGGTTAAAATCCAAAACAAACAGATGAGTTTGCAAGGAAGGCCAGAACTGAAACTAAGACAAAATGGGAACAATGATAATAACTAGATGCTGAAAAGTAGCGTAGGCCCGGTAGTCAAACCACACTCACGCACAAACTCAGAGACCAGCATATGAAATGTAAAGTACTACAGTACAATGGCACGATACACAATGACAAGAATCGTGAAACATAAAATGCTTCGGTCAACGACTCATGAGTTCGATCAGAAAGCACAAATCAGAAACCTGGATTGCCGCAAAAGGGTATGGCACACCCAGTTCAAACACAAAACATAAACAGCTTACTCGCTGCATAACACGTATACATAACATGCAGAAGGACGAACATGAATCATACATTATCAGCGACAAAACACAATGTAGAGCACGAACTCGAGCCGAGACATCGAAGATGAAGAAAAATTAAAGGTCTCCAACCAAACAAAACAAGCAAACCCATCACGCACATGAACAATCGGGCCGAAGCCACCTTTCGCTCTTAGCCAAATGAGCACACATAAGCAGACATGTAAAGGAAGGGAGGTAACGGAAAATAAGTCTGCAACAAGATATAAATAGAGATGGCAAACGAATATCGATATATCGGAAATATCGATAGTTTGAGATGGAAATATCGATATATCGACACCGATATTTTAAGGTCCGATGTATTGTCGATATCGATATTTTGTGAGCAATATACATATTTCTGTCTAATTTAATACTTTTGGCTAGGATTTGATTCTTTTTCAGACCCTTTCAATATTTTCATGCTACAGTTACGAAATTTGAATATTAATTTCTCAATTCACTTCGGTAAATACAGTGATAATATCACAAGTCATTCATCCTGCACACCTTGTATGCATAGCTTTACACGTTAGCTACGAAATACTAGAGCATTATAGCGACCTCTGTCCCAGCAGAGGCCGGTAACACCATCGCGGAAAAGAGAAGCCGATTAAATGACAAAATGTTATCCAAGCTGCTTTTTTAAATGGCTTACCTAAGAGGTATGTGAAATTGACTTAAGATCATCGTCATCATGTTTTTTCACCAACAAATGGAATTACAGTGCTGAAGAAGAAGTTGGGAAGAAAATGTTTTATTATTTTATAGAGCTCTGATAATTATCAGATGTACTTCGTACACAAATTATTCGTTTGTAGTTTTTTCATATGGATTTTCGGTGTAAGTTATTAGCTCGTTACTAGACACCTTGCATATGTATTTTCTATTTATCATAACATCTTTCGGCTGTAAACGTTTTTATAATGTTCATTGTAGTGAAAAAAGTCATGTTACTTGGTCATTGTTTTAAGCTTGTTATCTGATCTGTGTCAAGAGATAATTAAACCTAATGAATCCTTTAGTCATTGTGTTGAATGTAAAACTAGACTTACAATAATGGATAATAGCACCAATATTTTAAAAACGGATATATCGGCGATATATCGATATTTTGAAGAACGATATTTCAATGCCATCGATATTTTAACACCGATGTATCGATAACCGATATATCGATATTGTGAAAAGTTTTGCCATCACTAGATATAAAAGAAATAACACGCAACTAGAGACCTCCTTATAAACAGGCTAACTACCTGTGCAAACCGCGAATGGTAGGAAGAAATAATACAAACCGGAAACGATAGGAACGAACAGTACCTCAGGAAGAAGTAGTCATAGTTCCGACTCCAACCTCTGAGAGTCGTACAGAATAACGCTTTAAAACGTTCATAATACCTTCTGTGAGAGACGAAAGCCACATCACAAAACTCCGTCTCCATCTTATTATTCTGTCTCACCGTCCGTCTCTCAAAGATCACACAACATGCAGATAAGATAGAAAGACATGCTTTGACGATCCTCATGGCATGAACTGCCATCTGTCCAAATAGGGAGAAATTACACATCGGGCGTGGCAAACAAGATGCCAAGCAGCCACAACAGACTGACATAAGACATCGCATAAAATGCGGTACCGGTATCTGAAGAATAAGAAAACAAGGCAAGCAGGTTACGAGGTGTGGCTCAAGTATAACAACTCATTAATTTACACACGTACAGACATTCCACTCTTCCAAAGAGTTGCTTGTATGTACCTTGAACGATCCATTACCTCATAAATGCAACTCCTTTCGGCGAAATGCTATACCTATAAAGAAGACAGGTAGCTATTTGGTCCACGAGCTTCGGCTGAATTCCGACCTGGTTCTCCTTATATTAAAATTACGCCTGTGTATTCATCGCTGCTCAACAAACCAGCCACTGTCGATATGTTGACAGCAACTACGTAATGCATTTATTAATCAGAGACTTAGTATTGAATCCAATATGGTGGCAAAACAATAAATCAGTCCCACTTGGCTACGTCGAAATATAAAACTTCACTCAATTCCAAAGTGAGTTCATTCAATAAGTAGAATTACAGGACAACGAGACCAAGAATAAAAGCTAGTAATTGATATATCTTTGTAAATCGACATTATGCTGTTGCTGATCCTGAATAAATAAATAAGCGAATGTTGTATTTAAATAATAACAATAATGGCAATAATAATAAACCTAACCACATTATCTTGTGCGCGAGAAAATGAAATAGAAAAGTAATTACTTACTCTTCATGTATTGTTGTGTCCGGCTTCATTGCTAAATGGTTAGCGTGCTGGCCTTTGGTCCAGAGGGTCCCGGGTTTGATTTCCGGCCGGGTCGGGGATTTTAACCTTAATTGGTTTATTCCAATGGCTGGGGGGCTGGTTGTGTGTGCCGTCTTCAGCATTAGAATTCATCATAGCTAGGGCCTCATTCTCATAGACGCGCAGGTCGCCTAAACGGCGTCAACTCGAAAGACCTGCACCCGGCCTCTTCGGAGGCCACACGCCATTATTATTATTATTATTATTATGTGTTGTTGTTTGAGTCATCGGTCGATAGACTGGTTTGGTGCAGTCTCCATGTCACCCTATCCTGTGCTATTGTTTTCATTTATGTGCAACTATTACACTCTACATTTACTCTAATATGAATGTCATAATCACATCTCGTTATAGCGCTACTGTTCTTACCGCCTACACTTCCCTCAAAGCCAACTGTTGAAGTCCTGGGTGTCTTAAGATGTGTCCTATCATTCTCTCTCTTCTTCTGGTCAAATTTAGCCAAATCGACGTCCTCTTACCAATTCAATTCAGTATGCCTTCATTCGTGACTCGATCTACCCATCTCGCCTTCTGCATTCTTCTGTAGCACCACATTTCAAAAGCTCATATTCTCTTCCTTTCTGAGCTAGTTATCGTCCATGTTTCACTTCCTTACAGTGCCACGCTCCACACGAAGGTCATAAATAACATCTTTCTGATTTCGATACTAATGTTGGAAGTTACCAAATTTATTTTCTTAAAAAAGGCCTTTCTTGTTTGTGCTAGTCTGCATTTTATGTCCTCCTTACCTCTGCCATAATTAGTTATTTTACTATTCGAGTAAAAATATTCATCTACTTTCTTTAAGTCTCCATTTCCATTTTCTGCATCAGCTTACTTCATTCGACTGCATTCCATCACATTAATTTTCCTTTTGTACTCCTTCCCCACAATCCTGTCCTTACCATTCACCAATTTCTCCAGATCTTCTGCAGACACAGCGTGTAATTATATCTAATTATTTAATAATAATAAAAATGTAAAAACCCATCCTCTGTTATCTATTCTGCGTGAAATTGATACGCAAAAATAGATATTAGTGCCAGATAATGTCCTGTTATTTCGACCATTATATGTGACTGCCATTAATTGAAGTACTGTAGTTAATCCAACAAATAATTATTTCCAGCCAACCACATCCGATATCGCACGTAGAACAATCCTCAAGTGATAAACAAAGGACTCATACAAACTTCAACCCAACTTCAAACACTCAGTTCCTCAGATAAATTTCACGAACTGCGCAATCAACAAAAATAAAATAAAACTAATCTGTCCACGTTAATTTTATTTTGATAACACACTAGCGCGTTTAGTAATTCAACAATTAGATGTTTGTAAAAAATTTATTTAAAGCATTAATTTATTAACAGTCGTCGTTTTTACAAGCATTGTATGAATTTGTATTTGATAAATTATAATTTAATATTTATTCCACCCTATCGATACTATATATTTATTGCCTTAAGAAATTTCTTCAGTTAGTAGTGCATCTTTCGTTTTTATGCAAACATCATCAGCTACAAGTGTTCCTGCTTAGGTGAAAATAATAAAAATATACTAAAAGATAGCCTTTTCTAAAATTGTCTAAGAATATACATAAAAGCTTAAAAAATATCTAGGACTGATGATCTTAGATGTTAGGTCCCTTTAAACAACAATCATCATCATCATCATCATCAAAAAATATCTAAGTACTAAAAGACTTTACTAAAAACAGATTTTGGAAACCACCCGTCCGTTCTAGTGCACCAATTTGCTTCATTTCTGTTTTATTCTCTCCAGAATTACCTGCCGGTGAATAATGAGACATTGATAGGTCTCTAAGTTCAGCCAACTTTGAGTAATCATGAAAGCAAATCATAAAATGATCACTCCAATAATTGCATCCGAAGGCTTAGCCTAACCCGCAATACATTCCGTACTTAGCAGGTTGCCAAGCGACTAAAACATTCGTTCTGATACACAGTAATGTCACTCCATAAAGCCATGTTTCATTACTGCCTGTCAAGCCAGAGAGTGTGCTCTTCGTCTGATGATAGAACAGTTCTAGTCTCTGCTAGAAACTCTTTGGTTCTCTGACCTTCCCCAGCTTCTGAATACACTCAACAGATGGGAGAACGTTCCTAATACCTTACATGCTGCTGAGAGAAAAGAGTCTACGTACGTACAGACGGCAAGGCCCATTAGCCTTCTGTATGACCATCAATAAAGCGCACGGCAAACTCTTGAAAAAGTGGGTCTCTATTTACCCGAACCAGAATTCAAGCCACGGCCAACGGGGCAAGATCGTTTGAAAATGTTAAGATCCAGATACTGCCGAACGGTGAAAGCACAGAGAATATTGTATGGAAAGAAGTGTTATAATAAAATATTCATAAAAATTTGAAGAGGGCAAGCAACACAATATGATTGCGACAAGCATATCGAGACGAGTTGTCTATCCCGCAGCACGGGGCCACCAGTTAGTTATTAAAATAATGATGTAATGATCTAAAGAAGGCGGAAGGGGTGAACGGGGTTTGTTTGTGGGAGAGTTAATCGTGTTGGTGTCTAAGGACTGAAAATGCTTTTTATAAAAGATATGTGACAGTTTGTCATAATGTTCATCAAAAAATTCTTTGTAAGAACTCACGTTCCGTAATTACTACAGATCAAAGCATTATGTGTATATATTATCTTGCTGCACTGTGTTATTGAGAATCTTTTGAATAAATCGTTATAATGATCGACTTGTGGTGTTTCCTTATGTAACATAAAATTCCATTTCAATGCTGTTAACAACGAACATCCTGCGGTTGAATGATCATTGTAAAGTTGAAAGATAGCAACAGTTATCTCGTTAACATGGAGTCCCGAATTATTGCCGACCTTGGAGGTGTCTCAGTGCCTTTGATACGGCTTTATGTCTTGTAAAGCTCATTACATTATTACCTTAATAACCAATAGTTTTTGTGCACGATTCGATGCAATTTTAGAAAATCTACAGTATGTCTTAGTACTTTTTTTATTATTTTCACCGAAGCAAGGGCACTTGTAGCTGATGATGTCTGTATAAAAACGAAACATGAACTAACAAAAGAATAAGTTGCAATAAATATAATTATAGTATAAATAAGGTGGAATAAATAATTAATTTTAATTTATCAAACACTTAAGACATCGATACGGATAATCAAGTTGATTGCTTGCAATTACATTTTATTTTTAACTAGCTGCAGTAGTCGTTGTTGACGGGGAAAACTTATCTAACTCTGCCAGTATTCAGGCATGTGACTCAGCAGTAATCCCATCTATTGGAGATGAGTGGCAGCAGAATAGACAAATCACATCACAACAAACAATGGTCAATGTAATGCTATCGTTGATCAGTTTTACGAACTTTCGATATTGTAGACCCTCACATGTAGATTTCTTCCGACTCTAGGATATAAGAGCATCTAATGTAAAGACAGTGCTTCACTCTTTCATGACACCCTCTCGTCTTATTCTTCAGGTGATCGTTCCTTTACGATTTTTTCCTTTTTATAATCATTTTTTCGATTTTTCCTTGTCGATACGGACTGGCGACTACGCCGTTTTACAACTTGAAACAACCATGACAAAAACTATCGCCAGTAAACACTATTAAACAATATTTCCACGTTAAATCATTTATTAATTAGCTCATTCATGCATTCATGTAGCCATTTAAAATCGTAAGGACATAACCGAAGGAGGACGGGATAGGACGGGCCAAGCGAATGGGGTAGAGTGTCAGCAAATACACCAGGGAAAATGTCGAGACAGAAGAATGGGAGGGGGCACATGGGAAGAAGGATTTCTGTTTACATGTGCCCTGCTGAAATATGTAATTGTGAGAAATGAGTGTTTGACAACTGCTAGAGTAGGTGGGGGTCTTCCTTTTGGGCCCCAGGAGAAAGAGCCGGGCGTGTTATCCCTGGCAAGCTGGTTCCTGTCCTCACCGGGGGTGGATAACACGACCGGACAGTAGTTATAGGCGTGGCCCTTGCATGTGGAATGCTTTTCCGCCCCGTGTAAGCAGTCAAACATTAAGGTAGATCATAGAGTTATTCATGCATTCATTCATAAATCCACCCATGCATTTATCCACCGACTCACGGAATACTCTCTTCTCATTTGATGGTTATCAGTGACTGGGAGATAAATGATTATTCATTCATGAATGCATGACAATTCAATCATGGAATCGTTCATTAATTAACGCATTCATGCATTCATGTAGCCATATGCATGGTGTCTGTTGAATATGCAGAAGAACTCTGTACAAACTTATGAGAAATAGTATAACAATACTTCCATGTTAACAATGCTTGCTGTTGATATGGTCTCAGCAACAAAAGCCTAAATCCATTATTCTATTATCATAGTCAGTACGGTAAAACTATGCAATACATATGATTGGAACTTGTATTCTCTATAACTTTTGTTACGGTGCGAAATACTTTTCGATAGGACCAATACCATAGGTATTTAAAAAGAAAATTTAGGCATCTTGCCCTAAACTACCATTTCATCCAGCCTGAATAAAAGTAATTTATAACCTAGACTGTAGCACCTTTACATACCGATTTTCATTAAATTTTGTTAACCCATTTTCTCGTGCCTCGGCGTTGATATGGATTTAGGAACAAAAATCAAAACTCACGAATGTCCCTGTCATAATAGCTGGTAAGGTAAAAATGTATAAGACATAAATGATCGGAAATTTAATTCTATATAACGTAAGTTATGTACTATTTATCGATAGGAATAAAATAACATAAGTATTTGAGGATTAGATTTTAGACCTTCCCCTAACCTACCATTTAACTCACACTGAATAGTATTATTTATAATCTAGATTTTAGTTCATTATTCCCCGACGCTTCATATCGATTTTCATTACATACTCCTCAGCCATTTTCCGTGATGACCGTACATACATTTGTATTAATAATAGGTATGAAAAATCAGTCACTATTATCTAATGATAAGAATATAAAGGGTGGTTTGTTATTTTTAACGAATCCTTCAAAATATTTAATGAAATACAACGCAAGGCCCAGCTTCTGGAGATAGGAATTCGTGTTCTTAAACGAAGTTCCCCCTGCTTCCCATGCGTATCGAATTATGTTATAGCTCTCACTTCAGTGAGGGGCGCATGGGCAGTAGATGGCACTCCTCTGCTCATTCACCACCAATGCCTGCTCCAAGTTGACCTCAAAGCGAATGGTGGGGTCCAATCGGAGGCATGATTTTTTCTTGTCGTTGATGACGATAATATCCGCTCCCTTGGTCGATACATCTTCTGTTCAGTTCCTCGTCAACCTCCCACTTTGCCTACCGTAGAGCCGTACCAATGAAAGAGCGGAGCTTACGAAGGCGCATGTTCCTCTGTGAATCTTCCTTGGATCAGTAGCCAAAGACATGGCCCAGATATATCCTGGGTGGGACTCTGAACGGAATGGTATATCGCTCTCACTGCTCATTATCACACACGTATCTTTCCCACTCTAGTATAATTATTTAAAAATATTCGATTATTCACCAAGCTCCAT
The DNA here is from genome assembly GCF_040414725.1 of Anabrus simplex. Taxonomy (NCBI): domain Eukaryota; kingdom Metazoa; phylum Arthropoda; class Insecta; order Orthoptera; family Tettigoniidae; genus Anabrus; species Anabrus simplex. The sequence continues at coordinate 221,476,051 of NC_090272.1, read as the reverse complement.
TTCGTTGTCTGTTATCTGTTATGAAATGAGTCAGCCTTCCTTTCAATAAGGAAGTAAATATCTATCTGATGTTAGAATAACGACCCTAAGTGGTCAGTTCACTTATCGTAATGACCACAGCAGTCCTTCCTTTCTAATTTTTTTTTTTTTTTGCTAGGGGCTTTACGTCGCACCGACGCAGATAGGTCTTATGGGGACGATGGGATAGGAAAGGCCTAGGAGTTGGAAGGAAGCGGCCGTGGCCTTAATTAAGGTTCAGCCCCAGCATTTGCCTGGTGTGAAAATGGGAAACCACGGAAAACCATCTTCAGGGCTGCCGATAGTGGGATTCGAACCTACTATCTCCCGGATGCAAGCTCACAGCCGCGTGCCTCTACGCGCACGGCCACCTTGCCCGGTCCTTCCTTTCTAACTTCACAATATAGTGGTATCTAAAATAAACAGATCATTAGGGCAGGCCAGGTTCCAGTAACTCTCCTTTTTAAGAGTATTTAAACCAAAGGGAATTTATATGTTCTGTCAGTGCACCATCATAACATCTGTTATGTGCTTGTAGCTGTGCGCTGGAGGACTTCGCTTCACATCTTTGATAAATCTATCTACCTTGAAACTTCAACTGTACGACTTAAGCTTGTCCAGATGTCTTAAGAACTACGACAACGTTAGGTGGCCTACACTTGTCAGCTTAAATAATCTATCTTCTGTAAGACTTGACATTTAACATCTTCTCTGGACACGAGTTAAGACTCAGGTCCGAACACAAGTAACCATTTTCGTAAACAGTATCAAAATTGGTAACGTGTCACGGCTCGCTAAGCTACAGTGTATTGAATGATATCTTGATCGCGTTAGTGCACTCGACTATTGTCATGTCCAGGGACACGAACCTGCATCAGGTAGCATTACATAATATAAGTAGTACATAGTGATTACTTTGAAAACTCAATCCACTGGCCGTGCTGTCTAAGCAGCCATGTGTTGGGGTGATAAGGAATGAAGTTAATAAATGAGTCTTGTGAGTTCAGGAGGTCTTACGAGGAAGTCGTTACGGACAATCTAAATGGTCACGTCCTATCGTCTGGAGATAGCAAGAAAGGGGGTAGTTTGAAGGATCCCATTCTTAAAATTAATGGGCCACCCAATTAAGTGAAACGGGACGGAGAGTCATGTTTATGATGACAAGTATTAGAAATGGGGGAGTTATGTTATGAGGATAGGATTAAGAGCGAGACGTCAAGTTCATGAGAATAAATATTGCCACGTGCATAGCGTGGGAGTTGCGATACATGGGGGAGGTGATAGAACCAATGGTAAGCCAGTAGGGCTTTATCTAAGAAGAGGGGAGACCCTTATATCATACTGCTAGTTTCTTTAAATACGGATGTAATTGAAGGAACAAGCGTCTTATTGCATTAGTCTTCGCCTTGGAAGCCTTGCCTTCCGCTCACGTCAGGGAATCGCGATCGATTCTCCAAGAGGTCTCGCTACTTAGAATATTTCTTAGTAGATCAAGTTGAACGGTGGTGCTAACACTTGGTATTCACCATTCATACATTGATTCTCGACTTAAGCCCTAGTTCTTTTGGGTTTTATCGTAGTTGGCAACTTAAAGCTGAGGAATCTCTGTGAGACTCAACGATACTCTGTTTTTACATCGCTTTAGCATTTCAGTGGTACTCTAATGTTTTAGAGTCCACTTGCATTTACTTGGAGTAGCTGTTCTGAGGAAGGCTAGTTCCAGTACGTCACACTAAGTGACCTACTTCAAATTTTACGTGTATATTCTTTGTACATCATCTGTCAAAATACGCACATATATAGGAAATCATATGAGTTTCAACTCTTAACAACCAACTTACCTAACGCCTATAAATTACCATCTTATATTCCTTTCGTTTTTAGTACTGTTGTTAGCCATCAGGTGATTCCACTCACCACTCGGCGTCTCACCTGTTGGCGGGGATACGACACTATCAAAGGCCTCTCCAATTAGTATTCATCCACGGTGAGATGTTGGGAGTGAATACATTAACCTCGATCATTGGTTAACAATATTCAATTTTTGATCACCTTTGCTGGTGAGATGTAGTGTTAGAGTGCACTATGACTTTTGGTATGGGCTGGATGCTAGTAATACCATTTCTTATGCAGCCAGTCCCTGTTATGAATGGTGTGAAAATATCGCTCATAGGGCCTTGGTTTTATTTATCTAGTTTTTCAATTTTTAAAGACTATTTTCTTTTTATTTGTTTACAAATTCTGTTATTTATTTATTTATTTATTTATTTATTTATTTATTTATTTATTTATTTATTTATTTATTTATTTATTTATTTATTTAAACACATACCACCAATAGAGACATCCTCTATTTACAGGTAAATTTTATACAGCATAATGCTCGTTATAAAGAATTGCTCTAAGTCTATGTTGTATAAAATCCATCCTGTAAATGGGGGATGTCTCTGTTGGTGGTGTGTGTTGTCGTATGTTGGGTATTCAGCCCGCAGGCTGGTTTGACCCTCTACAGCTCCGGCAAGAGCTGTCATAGATAGCCTAGGTGTCACTGAAGAGGCATCGGAAATGATGAGTGACGTAGTTTCCCGTTCCTTTCCTCACTGAGCCAGAAGTTGCTGTTAGATATCTGCCCGCCAAGCCCACTGAAATGCATGTACCAACCGGTACATCCTGTCAGCAACAATTTAAAAGGCCCAGGTGTTTGAATGGTTGTTGTTATTTGGGTCATCAGTCCATAGACTGCTTTAATGCAGCTCTCCACGCCACGCTATCCTGTGCTAACGTTTCATTTCTACATAGCTTCTACATCCTACATTTGTTCTTATCTGTTTGTCGTATTCATACCTTGGTCTGCACCTACCGTTCTTAAGACCTACACTTCGCTCAAAAAATAACAAAACGTTCTGGGTGTCTTAATATGTACCCTATCACTCTGTCTCATCTTTTCGTTAAATTTCACCAAATCGGTCTCCTGTCACCAATTGCTTGAGTATATATTCATTCGTGACTCGTTTTACCAGCCTCATCTTCAACATTATTCTATAACACCACATTTCAAAAGTTTGTACCCTCTTTCCTCTTGAGCTGGTTATCGTAGATGTTTCACTTCTATAAAATGCCACGCTCAGAGGAATGGCTTCAAAAATATATATTTCCTATGCCAATGTTCGAAGTGAGAAAATTTATTTTTCAAGAAAGGCCTTCCTTGCTTGTGCTAGTCTGCATTTTGTGTCCTCCTTGCTTCTGTCATTATTTCTTATTCTACTGCCCATCTACTTCCTTCATGACTTAATTTCCTAATCTAATACTTCCTCCATCATCAGACTTCTTTCGAGTGAACTCCATAACTTTTGATTTGGATTTATTTATTTTCATCTCGTACTCCTTCTCCAAAACTGTGTCTTTACCATTCAGCAATTTCTCCAGATCTTCTGCAGACTCGGACGGAATAACAATATCATCGGCATATCTCAGAGTTTTAATTTCCTCTCCTTGAATTGTGACTTTTCCAAATTACGATTTTATTCCCCTTATCGCCTGTTCTATGTAAACACTGAAAAGGAGACGGGCAAACTGCAGCCTTGCCTCACTCCTTTCTGGATTGCTGCTTTTTTTCATAGCCTTCGATTTCTATCACTCTAGATTGACTTTTTACAAATTGTAGACAATTCTTCTTTCTGGCTATCTGATCCTGCTCACCTTCAGAATCTCAAATAGCTTGGTCCAATCAACATTATCAAATGCCCTTTCTACATCTACGAATACTTTACTGTATTTTTAAATTCGATTCTCTAACATCAGACGTAAAATAATTATTGCTTCACGAGTTCCTACATTTCATCTGAAGTTAAGTCCGACTCGTTGGCTGAACGGTCAGCATACTGACCTTCGGTTCAGAGGGTCCCGGGTTCGATTCCCGGCTCGGTCGGGAATTTTAACCTTAATTGGTTAATTCCAACGGCATGGGGGCTGGGTATATATGTTGTCTTCATCATCATTTCATCCTCATCACGACGCGCAGGCCGCCTACGGGAGTCAAATACAAAGACCTGCACCTGGCGAGCCGAGCCCGTCCTGGGATATCCCGGCACTAAAAGCCATACGACATTTCATTTCATCTGAAGCCGAACTGATCTTCTCCGAACACAGCATGGACTTGTCTTTCCATTCTTCTGTAAAGAATAGGTGTTAAAATTTTAGGAAGCGTGAGATACTAAACTAATGGTGCGGTAATTTTCACACTTGTCAGCACGTGATTTCTTGGGGATAGTTATAACAACATTCTGTCTCAAATGGGGTGGCACTTCTCCGGTATAATACATCTGTACATCTATAATACATCTATAATACTAAATGGAAAAACTCATCATGCTTTTTTTCCTAATGTGGTCACTAATTCGTAGAGTATACCGTCAATTCCAGGTGCCACGTTCCTATTTAGGTCTCTCAATGCTCTGTCTAATTCTGACCTCATTATGATTGATACAAACTATATGTTCCAGGTGGGGAAGCAGTGGAAAATGAGCCCCACCTGAGACAACCACGGACAGGCATCACTGGAGACAACATTCGTGCTGTGTGTGACCTTATTGAAGAAAATCGACGCAAAATATATTCTCAGTTTCCTTCACTCGTAGGAATTAACTTCGGAAGTGTTCAAGCCAACATCAACGATGATATCATCCTTCGAAAGTTGCCTGCCAGGTGGGCTCCTCCATCTTCTCACCCAGGAACAAAGAAATTTACTCCAGGAAGTTTTTCAGGCGCATCTGAATAGCTACGAGGAGGAAGGATATGATTTGGATCACTGAAAGAAGAAGTGGTAGGAAAGCAATTTCATGACGATGCAGCGATAGAGGAGTATGTGCACAACTGGCTGCACACACATTCTTCTTCGATCTTCGAGAACGGCTTCAAAAAGTTGCCAATTCGATAGCAAGAACGGGTGACAAATTCGGGAGACTGCGTAAAAACATGAGGTGAGTGTTTTGTATTTGTTGGTGAATTCAATAAATTATAACTGAGATTATATTTGATTCATCCTCGTACCAGGTAGCCCGCCAGCACCGTACTTTCTACTTATAAGTGTCCCGCATGCACCAATGGTGAACGGGATGCCTCATAACTGATTTTCACAGGGGCATTACTGACTGAAGGTAGCTTATGTCAGAATACGAAGAGATAACAATCGGATGGCCGCTCGCTGCATGTTCCTCAGCGCCGTCCGTCAAATGCGTCGCTTTGCGTTAGTCAGACTCGTTTTTGAACGCTCGGCAGTAGGCTGGTATTTGATAGAGTAGCGCCAGAGTTGTTCTCAACATATCGACAATTCCTCACGTGTTCAGCAACGACGACTACCCAGGCATAATTTTAATCTATGGAGAATCTGAATGGAATACAGCCTAAACTTACTGACGATATGCGCAGGAGTTTACAGATAGACTTATTTTGCCGAACAGAATTTTCACCTAGATCTAAGGGCTGGTTCCAGGCGTACTCAGCCTAATGGATTGCAATTGAGAAATTATCGGACTACACATTTGTGCTGGTTTGAAAAATCCACAGTTCTAGGACTTCAGACAAGCAACTCAATGTTGAAAACATCCTAGGGATATTAAGTACGAATTTTAGGTAAATAAAATATAAAAATGTATGAGAAGATATTCTTTATTTATTCCTAAAAATTACAATCCTTTTGTTAATCATCGAATGCAGTACGCGCAGCACTATCTTCACATTTATAAAACACCACTTTGGTTGAGAAGAAGGCTCCATCTTGAACAGCGGCACAAAAGTGAACAATGATTAAGTGTTTACCAATTCTTCTTCTCATCTTCTTTATCCGGTGCTGGTGCAATTTCTAATTAAAGCCTCTTGCATTTCTTCACTTTCCGTTCATGTGATTCTTTCTAGACCAGAAAAAAGGAAGGCTCTATGTGTGGTGAAGTAAAGCACGTTCCTGTCCGTTCGTGACACTCTCTTTTCGTTGTCTGTCCATCACTATTATATTTTCGTCTGATTGCCGGCTGGAACCCGGTTCATCACTGAATCTTATTGTTAGTGCATTTGTAATTACTTCTCGTTGTTTTCTCGATATTTCCAAACGGAAACATTCAACGTGTCTTACTATGTGCCGGTATGATGCCATGTCCGGTCGATTAGATAATGAAGTTCGCCTTTTCTAAAACTATGTGCGCTGGTGTGAGTCATTGATGATGACACGCGGTAGACTGATGATCGCTCACTGGAAACTCAACTATATTCGGGTGATTAGATTAGCAGTTTGCCTTTTTCTACCACTACGAGCGCTAATGTGAGTCAATGCAGAGTTTCCCTTAAACCCATATAACTACATTAGATGTCGATATTTTTAAAAAAACAAAAGACACTTGAGAGTATTGAACCAAGTAACATATTACAGAAAGAATTATAAAAATAAGTTAATTTGGCTAGGATTTGAATCGAAAATAAATCGAGCAAAGAAACAAGTTTTTAGAGTGTTTTTCCCCAACTGCATTTAGGCTGGAAATGATTTCCAAATTTATTTTTAGTTTGATAGAGCTATGCAAGACTATAATTTGAAAACTTTCCGAACCCTTTAGCTCTTCAATCTCGATATACAAAGCACTTACCGTTTTCTTTTTGAATTAACGAAAGAGTCGCTATGAGAAAGATATTTGGCCTGAATGCAAGAATGTAGCCATTGCTACCACCACTTCACATCAATGTACAATCAATGTGCAATGTACAAAGGCGAACCCGGTCTCATGTATTTACGTGAGAAATTCCGGACGTTGATTCAAGCCAAAGTGAAAGCAATTGTTCTTATTGGACTCCATATTAGGCAGATTATTCAGGATCCTGTTTTGGACAACGCTTTGAACCCTCTTGAAGCGGAATTCTTTCAAAAAATGTGTTGTGATTAATTCGAAACCGAGAGTGGATAAAACTGTGATGTGTTAGTCAAGAAACTACTCTACAGCCGTGTTGTAACCTCAGTTGTAAAATTCATGTTCATCGCCCAGCTTGAATCCTTTCCTGCTGTTACTCTTGTACGAGGAAGTGATGAACATGGTGAAAAATTTCTTCTGGCCATAGCAAGGTTCGAGAAACGCTACCAGGGGTGATCTACAGGAAGTACTGTATGTTGGCTACTTACTCTTTGTCAGTACCGTGAGGTAGTAGTGATACACACGAGAAGCCCATAAATTGTTCCAAAATAATCTAGGTACTGCCCAGGTGGCAGTGCGCTGGCATCTCACCTCTGGGTTCCGTGGTTCAAACCCCGATCACTCCATGTGAGATGTGTCCTGGACAAAGCGGAAAAGGCACAGGTCTTTCTCCGGGTACTCCAGTTTTCCTTGCCATCTTTCATTCCAGTAACACTCTCCAATATCATTTCATCTGTCAATCATTAATCATTGCCCCAGATGAGTGCGACAGACGTGGGCAGCCGGCACAACTCCCATCCTCGCCGCTAGATAGGGGCTTCATTCATTCCATCCCTCTCCCGGTTAAATGACTGGAAACACGCTGTAGATTTTCATTTTTCTTACGTAAACAAATATTTCGCATTGTTTATTCCTCATATGTATAATGCTAATAGCATATTGTTGTATGCCCATGCAACTGTCGGCTCTTCTGTGGCCCTCTTCGCTATTTTATGGAAGGTAAGAGTGAGTCAGGCCGGGGACCTCCCAGTGGTTGTGCTGGTGGTGGTTTTGATTACCGTGTTATGAGAGAGTACAACTGGGTAACCATCCTTTCTCGACACCAACCAGAGGAAAAAATGGAAAGGGGGCGACACTTCGAAAAATGAAGGTATCGGGAAGGGTCACGAAGACCCCACAACCCTAATACCGACGGGGTGGGAAAAGAACCAGAGTTGTCCAGCGGAGGTCGGATAGGGTAAATGTAATTGAGGAGCCTGGCACAATTGGCAGGAATGCCAGACTCTGGAAAAACCGTGGTCCCCAATTCACGCTTGAGAGCCCCTGGTCTCCCATTTAGTCGCCTCTTACTACAGGCACGGGATACTGTGGATATTATTGTACTGACCCCACCGTGTACAGGGATCCAAGTATTACGTAGGTATAATTGTTTACGTATGGTCAGAGAGTGAGTCCAACGTACGAATCTAAGTGTTACCTGCGCAATGGACAGCTTACCAAGTTTTTACTCAAAATACTTTTCTCTCAGTAATTTTAATGTAAAACCCTAGTGCAAACTATGAGTGAAATATAATCTGGAACTATATATTGAAATTAAAATTTTAAAACGTTTGAGTTGGTATATTTTTGTTATACACAATAATTCAGTAAACATAATTGAGAATTGTATGTTTTGACCACACCCACATCCTTAATGCAGGATTTGAAGAATGTTTAAACTCTAATTGAACAGTGACGCTTAAACTCAAGATAAACATCAGAAGACAAAAGTATTGAACAATATCCTCGTAGAGAGTTCTACTAATTATCTAAATGCTATGGTGAATAAAAGTGATTACTATTATTACTCACAGTTAAGGAATGTCAGCTGGACGGCTCCATCTCTTGGTAGTTTCATTTCAGGACATTATTATCGCAAATATCAACGAAAGTCGCTTTTAGGATTAATAATTTAAACAGCATTAGCGTATGTAACAACCTCCATGCCTCTAAATTTAGGTAATTTTTCCAAAGAGGAATATTCATTTCTACCGCACAAACGTAGGCTGCAAGAGCCACGTGTCGAGCTGTGTAACTACTCCGATTACAGTGCGTAGACCTGATTGTCAAGGCCGGTAAGGAGCTGGCTAGAGCGACGCATAAAATCGGCCGTGTCAGGATGAACCTAGTTCGAAATCATGCTGTGTAAGTCATCTTGGTGATTATGAGACAATCACTTCGCTGAAAGAAACGTATTTTTCTTTTGAGACTAAACCGTATGGAGCTGCAGTCGCGAGGGACCTACCAAGACACCACTGCTTAGCCCGAAGGCCTGCAATATTACTGTACGAAGTGTCGTGTGGTCAGCCATAGGCATCCAAAGAGAGTTTCGGTTCACTCTGCCATCTAGTGGGCCTAAAGTAAAACGGAACGTCGAAATTGACGAGCAGGCAGCCAGATAGCGTCAAATCGAAATGTCTCCACACGGTAGTTGAGGCCATACGATTATTATTATTATTATTATTATTATTATTATTATTATTATTACGTAGTTCAAGTGGACCTCGAACCAGTCCTCAGATCCAGGTACAATAATCCTGACCTGGCCGGGAATCGAACCCGGGGCCTCCGGATAATTATCAGGCACGCTACCCCTACACCGCGAGGCCGGCAGCATAACAACCTATAACTGGTACCATTTTCAGCTGTTAAAACATTCTCCTTTTCTCAATATCGCTGTGAATGACAGACAGAGTAGGGATTTATATAGATGAGCATATAAACTAGATTTAGAACACCTGAATTCACGTTTGGCAATCGCAGATAGGAAGCCCATTTGGACCTTCTGCACCGCGGCCCCCGATAAATTAGTTACGCAGCTGGCCGCTTCTATATTGTCACAGCCATAAACGAGACTGGAACTTCGGAGGAAGCTACATTTTGCTCTGGCCTGTGCGGAAAGGCAGACACTAATGTACTGCATCCATTAAGAAATGGAGGCAGGCTCATGGCACCACCATAAAAATCTCTCTCGCGAGTTAATCATCATAAATGTTAATGAACTGTCCATTATCTGAAGATCAGTTTATTAATTCACGTATTATTATTATTATTATGACAGTATTAATAGCGTACTTACACCCAATATTAAATATTATCTTAGCATGGCTCATCAAATGCCGCAATCTCAGCCTATCAATTCCCGTCATACCTTATCAGTAATCATCCGCATGAACGGCAATAAATTATGCAAAAATTTATGTCGGGAACTGATGATTATTTATTTTTAAGACACAAGTGGCCTTTCACAGCAAAAAATGCCGAACGAAGACTAAAAATGAAAAATGACGAAAACGCGCGAAAAGTAATGGAAATTACGGAACTCCGGAAGGCCTCTTCAAACTTACACTTCCGTTTGGGCTATCTATCATGAAGTTCTGAACCAAGGCAACTCTCCTATCATCATTACCTTGTGCATACTTGTTTTAATGAAACGAGACTAGTTCATTATAAATAATTACATTCGACTGTCCTATTCATTGACTGCTTTTAGTATTTCATTGTGAACTTTCTGAAGCGAGTAACAAGTACACGCTAAACTGCCCAACGGGCGTGCTATGAGTTCTGCATAAACATGGGGGTACGACCCATTAGAATCCCTGGAATTTATGCTACTCTCGCTACAGAACGAAAGGAGGGCCTAGTCGACACAAATTAGTTTTGCATTCTGACTTCTTACTGCATAAATATCCAGGTTCTAGTTATAATTTTTATTCTCACATCAGTGCTCATTTACATATGGTCTTTGCGCCTCGAAATACTTACCCGCGGCACACGTATTACAACGAAAATTCGTTGATACTGTTCATGCAATATTGAACCTTAGAGGACAGAACCCTTCTGGTCAGAGATCTGAGATGAAATATTATAACAGCGGTTGTTCTAGGCGGAACGACGATAATTATACTGAATGTCACTTCGACCCTGTTCTTTGTTAACGGTCACTGCGAAAGCAAGGCGCAACGGGAACTGCCTTCATTTACATTCAAAACGTGGTTGTGGTAGTTTTGGTGGTGGTACAATTGGACAACCATCACCTGTCAACAATAATTTTCTTCTTCCTTGAGTAATTCAGTCTAATGACTGGTTGACGCCTGCGATGAGTCTTCTCCAACTGGGTAGATCCTGTGCAGTACGTTTTGCGTCTGCATAGGTTTTACATTCTGAGTTCGCAATAAATGTCATCATGAATGTCTTTCTTGGGCTTCCACAAGGGTGTTTCCCTGGTATTTTACCTTCCAAAATGCCCTTCAATACATTCCTATGTCGAAGCCTATGTTCCATCCATGAAAATTGTCTCTTCTTAATCTGACTGAACAGCGGTCTCTTTTCTTGGACAATGTTCAGTACCCCATTGTTGGTCTTCTTCTCCACCCAACTTATCCGTTTCAGCCGACTCCAACACCACATCTCAAAGGCTTCTAGCCTCTTAATATCACTCTTGGTTAATGTCCAGGTCTCAGCAAAATACAGCGCAACAAACCAAAGAAAATATAACATTATTCTTTTTCGTAAGGTCAGGGATGTTGCTTTCTGACATAGAAGGGACTGTTTCAGAATCAGAGAGGCAAAATGGAAGGGGTCGGACAAAGAAAGACAGGATCCACGAAGGATATCAAAATGATGGACTCTCTATGTGTTGGAGGTGGTGGTGGTGGTGGTGGTGGTGGTGGTGGTACATATGGACTGCCATCTTCTATTAAAATTCTTCTTCTTCCACACCTTACACCACACATGTTGGGTCGCGGGTGCGAGCTTTGTCTCAAATGTGTATTTTGCCATGTTTTGTGGCCAGTTCCCTTCCTGACACGAACCCTACATGGAGGGACGAAATCACTACTGCGTGTTTATGTGGTGGTTGGCAGTGTAGTGTGTTGTGTTGTCTGTATATGAAGAGGAAAGTGTTGGGACAAACACAAATCGCAGTACCCGAGCCAGAAGAATTAATCAGATGCTATTAAAATCCCCAACTAGGCCGGGAATCAAACCCGTGACCATCTGAACCGAAAGAATCAACGCTGACCTTTCAGCCAAGCAGTCGGACCTCACTATTAACACTAATCAGAAGGATAACATGGAAGGGGTCTGACACTTCGATAAATCATCTTGTTGGCCGAAGAAAGACAAGCGCCACGAAGGGCGTGAAGATCAAAGATACCCTAGGCTTTGTCACCTAATACCGTCGGGGTCCGAAAAGAACAAGAGTTGACCAAGGGAGGTCGAACAGGATAGATGAAAGTGAGAGGCCTGGCACAAGTAAGAGGAAGCAATCCCAGGACTCAGCTATGGGTCTCGTGGTGTCGTCAAACCATGCTCGCAAGTTAAAAGCCAGCTGGGCCTCCTTTAGTCGCGTTGTAGGACAAGCAGGGGATACCCTAGATACTATCCTACCACCCACAAGGGAAATTTACTTGTCAGTAGTCACCAAATCAATACAAGGTGTAGTTATTCACGCAATAACCACGGAAAGAGATATTTTACGTTACGAGGGAGAAATTCGATACGAGTAACAAAAACTTATCACTTTAGTGGCCGTTACAATATTTTATTTTATACTCTGGTGAATTCACTTATTTTAAATTAAATATTTATTTATAAAAATTGATTCGTCACCACTGAAATAATCCACGTTTGTCTCTCACAGTGATGCCTTATTGTACTGTGATAGGTGTGTTGCTATATAGCAGGGATGGCGAACCTATGACACTAGGCGACACGCGAACACGACTTCTGTGGCACCTCAGGCAACACAGTAACATATTTTAATGTTTTTGACATGTAATAAATCAGTCGAAAATCTAGCAACATAGAATATTTTAACATTACTCTTTAATAAATCTCAGTTAATTAAATGGACATTTTTTACAAGTTTTATTAGATTAAAGCAATAATATACTTTATTATTAAAATTTACCCGTTTCTAAAATGGTAATTATCAAGTTATGTTTGCAAAATAAAATCATGAAACAATTAGCCGAAAGAGGGGTTTGATGATGGTTTCAAAGGGACATAACTGGTGGCACAGTAGACAGGAAGAAAGTAATAAACAAGATCATAATTGACACGCTAGTTGGAAAAGGTTTGCCATCCCTGCTATATACACTGACTGACAGAGCAAATGCAACACCAAGAAGGAGTGGTTCGCAAGGGATGAAAGTTGAGGAAAAAACAGAGACGGCACGGACGAATAATTGATGTTTATTTCAAACCGATATGCAGGTTACACAATGCGCACGGCATCGACTCAGTAGGATGTAGGACCACCGCGAGCGGCCATGCACGCAGAAACACGTCGAGGTACAGAGTCAATAAGAGTGCGGATGGTGTCCTGAGGGATGGTTCTCCATTCTCTGTCAACCATTTGCCACAGTTGGTCGTCCGTACGAGGCTGGGGCAGAGTTTGCAAACGGCGTCCAATGAGATCCCACACGTGTTCGATTGGTGAGAGATCCGGAGAGTACGCTGGCCACGAAAGCATCTGTACACCTCGTAGAGCCTGTTGGGAGATGCGAGCAGTGTGTGGGCGGGCATTATCCTGCTGAAACAGAGCATTGGGCAGCCCCTGAAGGTACGGGGGTGCCACCGGCCGCAGCACATGCTGCACGTAGCGGTGGGCATTTAACGTGCCTTGAATACGCACTAGAGGTGACGTGGAATCATACGCAATAGCGCCCCAAACCATGATGCCGCGTTGTCTAGCGGTAGGGCGCTCCACAGTTACTGCCGGATTTGACCTTTCTCCACGCCGACGCCACACTCGTCTGCGGTGACTATCACTGACAGAACAGAAGCGTGACTCATCGGAGAACACGACGTTCCGCCATTCCCTCATCCAAGTCGCTCTAGCCCGGCACCATGCCAGGCGTGCACGTCTATGCTGTGGAGTCAATGGTAGTCTTCTGAGCGGACGCCGGGAGTGCAGGCCTCCTTCAACCAATCGACGGTAAATTGTTCTGGTCGATATTGGAACAGCCAGGGTGTCTTGCACATGCTGAAGAATGGCGGTTGACGTGGCGTGTGGGGCTGCCACCGCTTGGCGGCGGATGCGCCGATCCTCGCGTGCTGACGTCACTCGGGCTGCGCCTGGACCCCTCGCACGTGCCACATGTCCCTGCGCCAACCATCTTCGCCACAGGCGCTGCACCGTGGACACATCCCTATGGGTATCGGCTGCGATTTGACGAAGCGACCAACCTGCCCTTCTCAGCCCGATCACCATACCCCTCGTAAAGTCGTCTGTCTGCTGGAAATGCCTCCGTTGACGGCGGCCTGGCATTCTTAGCTATACACGTGTCCTGTGGCACACGACAACACGTTCTACAATGACTGTCGGCTGAGAAATCACGGTACGAAGTGGGCCATTCGCCAACGCCGTGTCCCATTTATCGTTCGCTACGTGCGCAGCACAGCGGCGCATTTCACATCATGAGCATACCTCAGTGACGTCAGTCTACCCTGCAATTGGCATAAAGTTCTGACCACTCCTTCTTGGTGTTGCATTTGCTCTGTCAGTCAGTGTAGGATATGAGAAGTGTGAACATGGAGTTATGTGGTAAAAGTCATCATCATCATCATCATCTGTTTACCCTCCAGGTTCGGCTTTTCCCTCGGACTGAGCGAGGGATCCCACCTCTACCGCCTCAAGGGCAGTGTCCTGGAGCTTCAGACTCTTGGTAGGGGATAAAACTGGGGAGGAGGACCAGTACCTCGCCCAGGCGGCCTCACCTGCTATACTGAACAGGGGCCTTGTGGAAGGAGGGGAGAAGATTGGAAGGGATAGACAAGGAAGAGGCAAGGAAGCGACCGTGGCCTTAAGTTAGGTACCATCCCGGCATTCGCCTGGAGGAGAAGTGGGAAACCACGGAAAACCACTTCGAGGATGGCTGAGGTGGGAATCGAACCCACCTCTACTCAGTTGACCTCCCGAGGCTGAGTGGACCCCGTTCCAGCCCTCGTACCACTTTTCAAATTTTCGTGGCAGACCCAGGAATCGAACCCGGACCTCCGGGGGTGGCAGCTAATCACACTAACAACTACACCACAGAGGCGGACCATGTCTTAAAAGTACCCAGAAAAATTCATCGTATTTGAAGCACTGAACAGTCCACAGGCTACCACAGTTGTAAACACAGGCGTCCGGCCCTGGATTAATGAAGGTAATACGAACTGTGATTTATTGCGTTAATTATCTGTCTAACTTACACATTAATCAGCCTGGTGATGCAACAGACGACTTGAGATGAGACTGCAGAGACGCCAGTCTCAGTGTAGATAGGTACGAAACAACGGGTTACCTACAGCTGAAGCACCTTCAGATTCGACTTGACAGTTCAGCGCAAGTTGGTAACAAGAACTATCAGCTGATACACAACACAACGCTGGAACAGAACCGCAATCAGCCGTCCTCGTCTTCAGGGTAAAAGTCATGTTATAAAATAGGAAATAATACAGTTATCGCGAAAAATAACGCACTTCGGATGAGAATGTGAGATACGTACACAGTTGCTAAGAAGTGAAATGTCCAGAGATGAAAATCTATGTATATTTATTTATGTTTTTATTTATTTATTTATTTATTTATTTATTTATTTATTTATTTATTTATTTATTTATTTATTTATTTATTTATTTATTTATTTATTTATTTATTTATTTCTTCTTCGATTTTGGCCTACTTTGGACCGCGGTACACAATTGACTTGCTGGTTAGTCCTTTTTTCTTCTCCCGAACTTCTTCATCATTTCGCTGTGGTTCCTCTTCGTTTCCTCCGGCCACATGTTCTTGGACTTTTCATTCTCTTTTTTCTAGAATTTATCAATTTTCGCTCGAAATATATCTCTATTAAATATTTCTTTTGGATTTATGCCGACTTCCTTCATGTCTTTTCTTGATTCTTCTACCATTTTGTAGCTGCTTTCAATTTCATGATGTAGTAAAAGATTTTCTTTGTTTGTATTTATTTAGTTATTTTTAACATCGTTACGGCCTCATTGGGCCACCTTTATTCATGTTTACGTATCTTTGGCCATATGTCCTTCATTCTATAAATGTGAGCATTTTTTCTTTACTCTGACCAGTGAAGGTGTTTTGCTGGTTTGACCTCATCATTGATCTCTGGGATCAATTTTTGAAAATGCTTGGTCTTTTCGAACGAGTTTCGTCTATTTAGCATTTGTTCCCTCCCTTCTAGAATCCTGGATTCTTTGTTCAAAGATGCGTCTGTCTGCATCTTGTTCCCTTATCCCGCTCAGCCTCAAATCATCAGCCACGTCTTGGTGCTATCTGGGTTTACCTTCGAGATTCCAAACGTGTGTTAGGATCTGTTTCGTCAGACATACGCAACACATGGCCGAAGAAAGTGAGCCTCCTTTTCTTCATTGACGTCCGTTACTTTACCCACCTTGTTATGCACTTCTTCATTTTTTCTGCACTCACATGTTTCTTCCTTTATAATGGGTGCTACGATCTTCTCCCTATATTTCGTTCTAGTTTCTCCAGTTCTCGTTTTGAGGTTTTGTTTCTCAAGCTCCGTGTTTTTGATGCATAGAAAACTTGTGGTCTTACAACTGTCTGGCAGTGTCGTATCTGAGCTCCCCATGATAATGCTCTCTTGTTGTACATCTCAAAAGTCTTCAAGTATGCTGCATTCATTTGGCCCCCACACCCTGTTTTTCACGGTCCTTATTTATTTATTCTTGTTTTGTTAAGGCCCCTTGGACCACGAGGTTCCTAACTCTTAGTCCACTATCCCCTCATCTTTGCGTTGTGGGTTGCTTCTCTTTCCTGAGTCCACTCCAACTCCAGGACGCAGTGTTTTAGCTGACAGTGACTGGAGAGTGTCAGATGTTCTGATCAGCATTATAAATTTATCCCCGTTTTATGTATCTTTGGAATCAATTTCTCAAAATTCTTGAGGTCAATCTCTTGTTGTCCATCTGACTATGTGACCATAGAGGATAAATCTTCTCTTTCTTATGGCTGATTTGATGCTATTAAAATGTTGGTAAAGCTCGTTGTTATGCCTAATTCTGTATTCACCTCCCTCTTTACTCAGGATATTTCGTTCTTTGGGCTGGGAAGACTTGGGAGAAAGGAGACGAGCTGCTCGATTAAGTGTTTATGTTCCGAGCTATCAGTGGAGAGATGGCGTGGAATGACATCAGTAGACAAATAAGTTTGAGTGTTATCTTTAAAAGTAGGAAAGATCACAATATGAAGATAAAGCTGGAATTCAAGAGTAAAAATTGGGGCAAATATTCGTTTATAGGAAGGGGAGTTAGGTATTGCAATAACTTATCAAGGGAGATGTTCAATAAATTTCCAATTGCTTTGCAATCATTTAAGTAAAGGCTAGGAAAAGAACAGATAGGGAATCTGCGTCCTGGGCTATTGCCCTAAATGCAGATCAGGATTGATTGATTGATTGATTGATTGATTGATTGATTGATTGATTGATTGATTGATTGATTGATTGATTGATTGATTGATTGATTGATTGATTGATTGATTGATTGATTGATTGATTGATTGATTGATTGATTGATTGATTGATTGATTGATTGATTGATTGATTGATTGATTGATTGATTGATTGATTGATTGATTGATTGATTGATTGATTGATTGATTGATTGATTGATTGATTGATTGATTGATTGATTGATTGATTGATTGATTGATTGATTGATTGATTGATTGATTGATTGATTTCAAATTCCTGAGTTGTCTCTTTTTAACCATGTTCAAGCATTCGGAGGTACACAGTACCGAAGATCATACTACGGTTTCATAGTGACGAGGTTTGAGGCGAAGGGAAAGGGACTTGGACTTGTAAACGTTCTGACAGAAATTGAAAGCTCCCTCCAGTTTGGTATATCTGGCTTTCATGGCTAGATCTTCACTAACGTTCGAGGTTATCCATTGTCCGAGGTATTTATATGTGTTAGTCTTCTTTATTATTGTATCCCACGTGGAATTGAGTTGCGTCTAATTTATTTAATTATTTAATGTGAATATACTTCAGCCTACCCTTTATTTCTCATCCCCTGTCTTCTTCTAGTCAAGTGCATCTTTAGTTTGTTCTAAAGCTTGGTTCCCACGGGGAACGTTGGAGGAAGTTCATTCAGGCGGCGAACCAGCATTCATTGGACTTGTTTTACGACTTAATCGTCACAACGGAGCGTGACTTCGAGCTCACGTTTTCGTAAAGGGTGGTCTGCTGGCTTCCAAGTCGAGATGTACAATTTAGAATACGGTGTGTTGGTTGAATTAACATATGAAATATATGAAATTAACTAATTTACCATATGGAATTCGGTTTATGGGTGCAATACAGTTCAGCCCATTAACATTATTCACTCATTCAGTGATACATTCAATATACAGGTGATACACACATTAAATACACAGTTCTAAAAATTAGGGAAACATATTTTTGAACGTATGCCAAGCTCCACAAAACAATACCTTACACCCACTTATATTACCAACTAAACTTTCATTCTTTACTGTTGCAGTATACAAAAGAACGTCGATGGATTCGCGTTCATTTTCAGAACACAAACGGGAATGTCCAAATAGGGGAGAAAACAAAGTGATAACAGTCTTCAAGGGTGGATTTTTATCACAGTTGGAGAGTGCCAGTATGGTGTATGTCCTCCACGAGCATTTATCACAGCTTGGCACCTGCGTGGCATGCTCCGTGTAAGTCGACGGAGGTCACGTTGTGGTATCAGGTCCCATTCTTCAATGAGAGCCTGTTCGAGGTCTTGGAGAGTCTGTGGTGGAACAGGACGCCCACGAACACTTCTGTCAAGCATATCCCACACATGATCGATGGGATTAAGGTCGGGACTCATTGATGGCCATTTCATCTCTTGAATGTCCAGATCTCGCAAGACAGCTCTGGTGATGCGCGCCATATGAGCCCTGGCATTGTCGTGCATGAGTACGAATTCAGGGCCAACATCGTGTGCAGCAACCAACACATGCTGTATCAGTATCTGCTCGATGTACCCCGCAGCGGTAAGATTACCACGGACGACGACAAGATCCGTACGACCATCAATACTGATGCCACCCCACACTATCACAGAACCTTGTCCGAATCGGTCGCCTTCCTGGACAACATTTGGCATGTACCGCTCACCACGGCGTCTCCATACACGTTGACGTCCATCACGCTGTGTCAGGGGAAATCTGGACTCATCTGTGAACAACACAGGTCTCCATTGGCGAAGTTGCCAGTTGACGTGGGTACGGGTGTAATGAGTGGGTACTGCTATCATACTATAGTGGGTGGTGTACTATTATACAATAGTGATAGGTAATCTGAAGTTCGTAGAGCGGAGTATAATAAGATATTAGCAGTACCGTAGAAAGCTCAGTGTACCAAAGTATAGTAGTGAAATAGATAATGTGAATAATAACAATAATAATAATAATAATAATAATAATAATAATAATAATAATAATAATAAATGATTTAAACCAAGGAAACGCACAGTGAGAAGGAGCTAAGCCAATAGGAAGACCAAAAAGATAACGATGTGAATAGAATATATATTTAACAATAAAACATAACAACAAGATAAATAAAATTGAAGATAAATTTATAACAAATGGTGAAAGATGAATATACCAGAGTAGAGAAAAATCCGAAGAGTGTGCTACATACAGTATACAAATTGAATATCCAAAAGTGCATAAAGGGAAAGCCAAATAAATAATTTACCAACGTACAATAAATATAAAAACTAAATAGGACAGCAGGAGTAAAGATCAGAGAGAAAAGAAGGACAAAAGAAAGGGGGAAGGGAAGTGACATAAGGATTAGGGAGGGGAAAGGATTTTCTTCATCCGGTTATTCCAAGATTTACCAATTTTTTAAAATATATAGGTCCAAGAAGACATCTGAAATGATTATAAATAATTCATAATTGTCCGTAGCGTATGTTCGTATAGTGATGCAGTCTATGAGTTTTAAAATGTAGCATACCAACTCGACGGAAGAAAATTTGAACTGGCGAGAGGCCGGAAGAAAATTAAAGTCCAAATGAAGATAAATTACAATAAGTCTTGCTCACCAAATAGCTTGAAGACAGAGTCCAGATGGAATAGACATGATTTGCAAGAGGCATAGTACTTTGGCACTCCACCACTCTGCTATGAAAACCCGACTCAAATGTGGAGAAGCGGAGTGGGCAATATATAGTGGAATAGAATATTCCAGAAAAGTAGAGAAGGCTACTAGCCACTGAGTTCGAGAAACATGAGGTCACGTGTACACACAGCGCACAGGAAACGGCGAAGTGCAGCGAGGATGACGTAATCACACTGGTAGAGCACAGGTGAGCGGAGTGCTTGATGCGGCGAGGACGAAGTCGAGGCGAACAGCACTATGTAAGGTAGGGAAATGTACTGTAGATACGACGATCGTAATACGGGCAAACAGAAGGTGAGCTGCGCGATGTTGCTGCGTTAAACGGGGCACTCAAACAGGACGTCTGGGTCATAAGGACGCTTCTCTTAACCTGTTCCTTACTGTCTGGTTAGACACCGTGACTCCAGTGACGCTCCTGAGGTCTTGTTGCAGCTCTCTGGCAGTTGCTGAACGACGCCGCAACGCACAGATGGTCAGAATGATATCGGTCATCCTGTGGGGGTGTCATGCGTGCATGATCTTGTCCAACCCTCCTTGTGAACTGGCCTGTCTCACTGTAGCGATTCCACAAGCGTTGAATAACTGACGGAGAGACATTGAGATCCACAGCAACACGACGAAAAGTCCATCCTTACTGGATCAAAGTGACGGCCCTTGCGACTTGAACCTCGTTAAGATGTCTCATGCGATGTGCTGGTTGATGTACAACGTGCTCAAATGACCGCAGTAGTCTGTGTACCTCACAACGACACATGGACGCACCGCTATTCACTTTGTTTTGAGGGGTCACCTGACAGTTTAACGCATGGCTACGCCTACAGAGGGAGTATAACTTCGATTTGACATACCCTGAGTAGTTACGGTCTCAAGGTATGCTGTACGACCATTGGAACCGTTCACGTACTGCACGTTAAAGACATCCCTAATTTTTTGAACTGGGTATTTAACATATAAGAAAAAAGAAAATAAAGAAAACAAAACAGGAAAACATATCAATGATACAGAAAGGCTACTATATGTAACATAAAAACTTTCCAGTCTATCAAACGCACAAAAAATTCAAACAAGTTATAACAATATACACATACCTGTAAAAACAATATACACTATTATACAAAGAATGACATGTTTCGCTCTACAACAACATCCTCAGATTCTATCAATCACTTTAAACCATTCGTATATATGTACAGTATTGTTTACGTTGGGTAAACTTGTCAATGGTAGAGAGTTAGGTGATATTACGAACATGTATTAACAAATAAGTATTCAACATCACCGTAATAACATAACGAAGAACTTCTAGACTGCCGAAGTTTAGTCCGTTGTCTCCAAACACTATTTCAACATTTACAGAGTTTGGGTCTTCACTTTTAGATTATTACTTACTGCACAACTTTTCTGTCCGTATTTGACAACAGTACTAAGATCAACGTAAACAAGAAATAACGACTTCTAATTTAGAATTTGGGAATACAATTGATCTGTATAAGAAGCATTTTACTATTCATCATAATTTCGACAGTATTTTAAGAAAGCATGTAACTTTAATATCAACACTGAAAAAGTTAGAGGAGATTCTTTTTATTCGAAACCGACTTTCAAGCTATTAGGTCGTGTTACGCACATTTAGTACGTGTTGAAGAGATGTTATGTACAGAACGAAAATGGCCATCCAGACACCATAGCTCAATTGGTAGAGCAACCAACGCAAAATCGGGAGGTTGTGGGTTCGAATCCCACTGGTGTCTGGTTGGCCATTTTTGTTCCGTACTTAACATCTCTTCAACACGTACTAAATGTACGTAACACGACCTAATAGGTTGAAAGTCGGTTTCGAATACAATGCGGTCGTGAAAATTCAATATTCGAGGTTCTTTTTAATTTATCATGTTACAAATCATTCAATGTGTCTCCATATAGACGTTGAACACCAACACTGTAATTCTCCAAAGGATGCTTTTTAGCTTAATCAAATTGGTAATTATTTTCATGTCTTAATATGTGTACTGATGATGGCCCAAAAAGGTTGAAACATGTCTACAAAATTAATATAAGTTGTATCAATCCTATAGATTGATTTACATAGTGTTTAATAGGTGGATAAATCAATATTTTTCTTATTTGTGATAGGCTACAGTCAATACGGGCCAAGAAGATGAAGTTTACCTCTTGCAATAATCGTTAGGTGTTTCGTTTAGTTTGTTCTTTCGTTGTTATCATGACATGTTAATAAGTGTCTATATTTTGTGAGTACATTCTTATTGCTATGAAGTAATCGAATGCAATAATGCAAAAATAATCGCCGATTCCATTATTCGATTATTCGATTATATTTCCCAGTCGATTATTTTTCGATTATTCATTCCAATGAATGGGGCAATCGAATAGTGAATATTTGTTCCATCCGATTATGTTTCCAATTATTCATTCGAATTCAAATAGTAAATTTTCCCATTCGAATATTTTTTCGATTTCTTCGATTTTTCAATGAATGAGGCAATTTAATAGTGAAGGATTTCGAAATAATCGCATGGAAAGTGATGTTATTAAGGCAGTTAACTCACTCATTTAGTTTCAACGTTTGGAGAAAGGGGTATTTCTATGTTTCATAAGAGTTCATCTATTCGCTTATATCAATCGATCATCCATCCGACACACTTAAACCGAATAATTGCTTTATGACACATCCGAATATTCTATGAGATACAACTGAATGATATTTGAAACTCATTCTAGTATGTTATTCGATTACTTAATGGATTATGTAAATAATCGTATGGAGGTTATTCGACTATTAAAAGTATTCGGTTATCCCATCACTACAATGGAGGAGAAACATCTTGCTGTATAGAATCAGGTTGGACGTCGGGTTACAAGGAGCAATATAATGAGGCAAGATCTTCATACCACCCAAAATGCAAAAGAGCGACATCGTTTTGAAGTGGACAAATGCTATTCCCCACAAGAACAGAAATCTCACTGCGAATTTCTGTGTGTGATGTTCATTTTCATGAAGAGTACCGAACATAATTAAGGCTGATAAATTTGTGATTCACGCAGAGAGACGGGACTTAAGCGACCGAGATAGCTGTCGTGGACCGGATAAATTTTAATTACTATATTCTGGTGGGGATGAATACCGGAAATGAATTCACAATAACTGTATGTATACAAACACCTTATCTAATCAGTGGCAATACAAGTGCTACTGGGACAGAAGTTCCTGTGATTTCCCTTCACATCTACATGCATTCATATACCTGCTACTCTTCATATCACAGGCTTCATACCCTGGAGGTCGCGGACTCGAATCCCATTCGAGTCCGTTCGCTCACTCATTTATACGCGAAAGGCGCGTCACGAATGCCGTTCACGATACCTCGCAGAAATAGTACAGATGAGAACTAGCGAGAGAAAAACCAACTATACCAGGCGAGAGAAGACGGTCGCTGTTTTTAGCAGGACACGTACTTTATACAAGAGGAAAGCCATCTCAAGGCGAGCTAAACTAAGACACTACAACAGAGTAATCAAAACAGAGTGTCTCTATGCTAGCGAATGCCTCCGAATGACAGGAATGTCGGGGATATGATAAGCAGAGAAATTTGAGAGGAAGATCCTCCGCAAGATAATGGATTCAAAAATCGTGCATGGCCAACATAGGTTACAAGAAAGGGGAGAAATACACCAAGAAAGCGAAAGATTCATTGAGTTGATAAAAGAAAGAAGACTCAAATTGTACGGGCATCTGTTTAGAATGGACGAGAAGAGGCTGAGAAAACAGATTTTTAAAACACTTGGCAGTAGACCTCAAGTTTCCGACAATTGGTTTAGGGAGATAAGCAAGGACCTTGGTCAGCCTGGATTAAATCGTGGAGACATCCTAAACCAAACAAAGTATAGATCAGTGATCGACAACTTAAGAGGCTTCCGTGACGAACATAAAACGAATATGGGTTGGATAGAGGAAAGAAGGCAGGCTGCCAGAGAAACAGTGCAAAGATTTTGGGCTGCAAAAGGGTCTCCAGTTATTGCTGCTTAAAGTGGTATCAAATGGCCGTAAACAGATATAATGATAATAATAACTTATAAAATAATGTGAAACAAAATTTTGAACATCTCTTTCATGCCGAGGCTCAATAAATGCCAGAATATGGAGGAAATCGTCCTGATTTTTTTTTGGTACGGTACGTTTTTATCACGTGCAATGGCGGTACTTAGAGTTAATCGATATATTTATCATCTTCTTCTAAAAAACATTCAAGCAAATAAGGGAATATTCTTTATTTGTGCAATACGAACTGCCATCACTGGCCAATCTTTGCTTTAGAAGTCAAAATAAAACTTCCCATCTTGTGGAGAAGATGATGAAGTATGTTTTTCGAACCGTCAGATGAAGTTAACCAGAAACATTGCTTTCACAAATGTGTAGTTTCTTTTCGGATAGCGCATGTGAGAATGTGGCGTGTCACGCTGCAAACTTCCGTGGAGGCGCCCATTAAGCGGTGACGCCCATGGTCTTTCATTCCATCTTTTCAAGAAATACAGCGGAACCTTGGCATCTCGAACCACCTCGGGAGCTAAATTTTATATCGAGTTACCGAAATTTCAAGGTAGAGAAAATACCGTCTTTGAGCACGTATAGCCTATAATTGAATCAACGAGATTATACTGAATACATTTGTAAGAGTATTTAAAAATACACAAACAAACTCTGTTTTACGGCATCACTTGAATTACAAGACTTATTAATTATAGCAACTTCTCAGAAGACTGGATACAGTAGGGAAACAAACATACCTCCGTTAATAAATAATTTCGTGGGGCTATTTCTACCCGAGTGCAGCCCTTGTAAGGCAGACCCTCCGATAAGGGTGGGCGGCATCTGCCATGTGTAGGTAACTGCGTGTTATTGTGGTGGAGGATAGTGTTACGTGTGGTGTGTGAGTTGCGGAGATGTTCGGGACAGCACAAGCACCCAGCCTCCAGGCCACTGGAATTAACCAATGAAGGTTACAACCCCCGACCCGGCCGGGAATCGAACCCGGGACCCTCTGAACCGAAGACCAGTACGCTGACCATTCAGCCAACGAGTCGGACACACCTCCGTTAACACCTTTGGAAAAAATCCGTTAGTCTCTTCTATTTGTTACCATAAACCTTTCTCCCCTCATGTTGAAATTTCTCGTCATTACCACGCAGATATGCCTTTGCTGGCAGGACCTACTGTTTACAGTGCACTATGTCTTCTGGTATAGGCTTCATTGAGCTGTCTCTGTCTTATCCTTGGCTTTGACAATATGAAAGTGACTGAGGTATGAGCGATGCTAGCAATGCCATTCCTTCTGCAGCCAGTCCCTGCTTATAAATGGTGTGAAAATATCACTCATAGGGTCGGTAGGTGCATGCGTTTCAGTGGTCTTGGCAGACTGATATGTAATATCAATTTCTGGCACGGTGAGGAAAGCAACGGGAAATTACCTCACTCCTCATTTCCCTAGTACGCCTCTTCAGTGATGCCTAGGCCACCTATGCCAGCTGATGGCAGAGCTGTTGAGGATCCAGCCAGCCTTAAGGCTGAAGACTGAACGTACATACACCACGCAGCCGAGATTCGTAATTAGAGCTTGTCATCCGCGACTTTGGTGGCTGTTTCGTACGTGACCGGTAATGAATCCACACCCGAGAAAGACCGAGGCTGCGCCGAATTTCCCATCACCAGAATGTTTAATTTTTCGGTTCCCGTCATCTTAGCTCCCATCATCACCGTAACCCTTTCTTTACTTGTTAACTGCTCCTCACAAACCACAAATGTCGTATTGCACAGTGAATGTTGCACAAAATGCGAGTTACAGAGTATTATTTGTTTCAAGGGAGGAAATGTTTGCATCGAGAAATCGAGAAATTCGTGTAACCGAATTTCGACTAATAGAGAAATAACTACACATGAAGAATAGGACAAATGGCCGAGAAATTTAAGTTACTACGAGATACTGAAAATTCGATTAATCGATATTCGAGATATCGAGGCTCGACTATATATGGATAAAAGGTGAAAATCATAAATTAATTGAGTAAATAAATGATTGAATTAATGGTGTCCTATTTTAAATACCTTAATAAATGTGATGGTCATTACCTTCCCTATCTTGTACCTCGCTTTCCCTATCGCCAAAACCATTGGAAGTTAATGTGAGAACATAAAAGCAACGTTATGCGGTGGATCGTAAGAGAACTGTAATTACTTGAATCTGATTGCTCATCAGCGATAATCTTGCCGTGAACAGCCCAGGTGTGATCGTAAATACATGAATGTTCTGCTGGCATTAATGTAGAGAAAAGCCAATGCAGTGAATTCGCAGTTGCGATCAACGGTATTCGATAAGAAACAAGTCAGCTCCGAGGCGAAACTGTCGTTGCACCGGTCTGTTGTCAAACCCACTTTCCTGTATGGCAGTGAAAGCTGGACGGGCTGAGGATATCTTATTCATAGAGCCCGGATACTTACACACATGTTCATAAAAAGCAGACACCTTTAAAGACTAGATATAAGAAGTTCATGTTCACAGGACATGTTCGTAAGTATGTTCTGCAGAAATGATTATCATTTGAGTCATCTAGATTCAGGATGTGTCCTGTTGCCTAGTAGGCACTGCTCCATGGGCACTCATAACTTATTCCATGCGTGATGGCATCGACCCGTATAAGACGCGAATGGCGCCCTGGGATATAGCCACCCATGCTGCAGCCACCTGGTTCCACAGATCATCTTTGGTGGTTGGCATTGGGTACAGCGCCGCACCCGTCGTTACACCATAACCCACACATTTTCGATTGGGTACAAGTCCGGTGAACGGGCGGGCCTGTGACAACAAGAAGGCACGTGTTTGTGCAGCAACATGTGGTCGCGCATTGTCCTGCTGGAATATGGCGTCTGGGGTGTCGTGCAGAGAGGTTATGGCTACGGGTCACATAGGTCAAACTGGTCACAGTGCCGTGGACACGCACCAAGTGTGATTTGTGGTTGCACCCAATAGCACCCTGCACCATAAGGCCTTGAGTTGGCGCCGTATGTCTTGTGCGAATGCAGTAAATGTGATACCTCTCCCCCCGTCTGCGGCGAACCAAAATGTGGCCATCATTTCCAAACAAACAGAACCTGGATTCGTCCTAAAACACTACCTGCTGCCATTCCTGTCCCTGGTGACGTCGTTCAATACACCATTGCAATCTAGCATGTTTATGCACATTAGTCAAAGGTAGACGGAGAATTGGACGACGCGCCGGTAGCCTAGACTGTAATAAACAGTGACGGACTGTCCCTCCTGGTAGTGTATGATATGTTACATTGTCACACTGTTGCGCCAGAGCAGAAGAGGACGAAGTTCTGTCCTGCAATTCCATTCGGATGAGGTGTCGATCTTCTCAGGGGACGGTCTGGGTGGTGTGACTACACCTATCTCGTCGTGTTCTATGGCCTTCTGTGAACCATTCTGTACACACCCTTTGCACGGCCAACGCAGTTCGTCCCACAAGAGCAGCAATTTCCCCGATGGATGCATCACGTTCTTTCTTTCAAACTCAGTCATTTGACGGTACGGTTCTCACATACGTCTGCGAGGCATCCTGCACGCCTGCTCAAGTCACACTGATCCATTACCCTCGGTTTATAGTGACAACGAGAGCCGCAGGCACATTTTACCAGTCGGTGGCGAAGAACAAACTAATGAACATGTCATGTGAATATGAACTTCCTATCTCTAGTTTTTAAGGCGTTTTGGTTATAATGATCATGAGTGTAATTTGGTTATTAGCAAGTGTTGTCCAGCTAGCATTTCCGTTATGTAGCGAGAGTAACATCAATTTTAGGGGGTTCTGATCGGCCGCCGATTCCCTGACGTGGCATCAACAGAGAACGCCTTGCCAGCGGTCTCCAACGGCTTTGAGACATTTGGCACAAGGTAGTAGACTTTATGGATGACTATAGTGAAGGAATGTAAAGCATATGTACTTGTTATTTCATTAAATATTGCTACTTCCAAAGCTTACATTCTCTTTCTTTCTGAGCAAGTTATCGTCCATGTTTCACTTCCATACAATGGCACTCTCCAGATGAAAGTCTTCAAGAACATCTCTAATTTCTGTATCAATATTAGACCTCTACTCATTTACTGACGGCTTCACTGATGTCGTACGCAATCCTGCGATTCTCTGGTCATATCTATAGATTCCACTGAAGTCCCAGTCTCATCCATGCCTGTGACAATATGGAAGCTGCTGGGGTATGGGTAGTGCTGAATAATGACACTCGGAGCACAAATAGTGTCTGAGTGTTATGAAAGGTGTTGTTCATAGGATCAGTCGTGCTGCAGTGGCACATTATGGCTCAGTGAGGAAAGCAATGGCAAACTACCTCACTTCTCATCTTCCCTACTACGCCTCATTTGGGTTCTGCCCTTGGTTTTTGCGGTTTCCCTATAACTGCATAGCCTTTCGGAGGTGCTATTTGAGGATCCAACCAGCCTCTGGGCTGATGACCTAACAGACAGATCTATAGAATGGACAGCGACATACTCAATTTAAAGTAATCAACTCAATGAAGGTCAAAATAAACTGGCTAAAAGGCGTACCTCTAAGTAATGAATATCACGAACGACATCATAGAAGATCCTGGAGCCTTTTGTACAATATTATCCAAGGACTCATTCGCGGAGAAACCTAAAAAGAAAAGTGGTCCACAGAACGCAAGATGCAACACAGATGAAGAGAGTTTGGGAGGATCAAAAGGCGAAAACTATCAGGCCAAAGAACAATTTCAAACGCGCTCTTTGAAGGGGCATGATGAAGTAGAAAAAGAAGAAGAAGAATGAACATGGCATGGCTGAGCTGGGTATAACATGAAACGAAATATTACACAAAGCATCTTTCACGAAAATGATTAAGGGGTCTGGGGGTTTCACGAGAATAGAGAACAAGCGAAGAAAATCAGACCGGACGGAGGGAAGAAGGAGGGAACAGGGTGAAAGAATGAAGAAATACTAGAAAGAAAAGAAGGCAAGGAGAGGAAGAAAAGCATGACGTTACATCAAGCGATCCACCGCTGGCCAAGATCAAAGAAAGTTGATAATAATATGAAGAATGTACCTCAATTTGGAATAGGTTTTATTGTAAATAAGGATATACTAGACTCTATAATAGAGTTTAAATCTCCTAACCACACTAACCTTTAAATCAACGAATAAAGTTTACACTATTGTAAATGTACATGCGCCTACAAATGAAAAAAATAAAAACAATAAAGAACAAACAGAAATATTTTGGCAAGAAGATTCAAACACCTTAAAACAAATTCCATTCAAAAACACAGTAACATTGCTTGGAGATTTTAATGCTCAATTCGGCAAAGAACGTTGTCATCGATCTATAGTAGGTAAATTTCCTGCTCATCGAAGAACAAATGCTAATGGAGAAAGACTCATTAGTCCATGCAGAGAACATAATGTAGTTTTAAAATCTACATTCTTTAAAAAAAACTTCCTAGAAAACAGACTAGATGGGTCTACCCAAATCCAATCTGTGGTGAGAAACAACTTGACAATGTTGCCATGCGTATGAAGTCTGGACCAGGGATGCTTAATGTAAAGGTTGCTAAGAGTACCAGTTTTGATTCAGACCAATATCTCTCATGCATTAACTTCAAAATTAAACCAATAAGTACAAAAAGCATCAATATCAACCTAAAAGGTTTGACGTACAAAAACTAGCCAAAGAAATTAGTTTCGAAGTACTCTTGGGAAAAAGAACACCTAAAACATGGGTAAAACTTCAAAAGGACATTTTACAGAGAGAAGAAGAAACCAGTCTTTCTAGAAGGAAAAGAAAACATGCTTGGTGGAATGGTGAATGTGATCAAATAATTCTAAAAAGCAAACGAGTTTGGAACATCTGGAATGCAAACAAAAATGATGAAAATAGAAGCAACTTCACAGAAGCCAGGAAGCTTGCATCAGAAGGTCTCAAAAAGATACAACATATGAAAGACCAACGAACAGCAATGGAATTGGACTTCAAACAGAACAATTCAAGAGACTTTTACAAAGCACTGAAAAACAACGTAAGGAAATACACACCACCAAGTTTTAGTTTCAGACATCCAAAAACACAGAAAATTGGTTATAATAACACATAAAATTGTAGGATACGCCTTGAAGAATACTTTGAAGAACTATATAACAGCGATCCATCAGAAGAGAAATTTAATTTTGATAATACAACAACAATACAACCAGACTCAAAACCGCCAACAAAAGAGGAAATTAAAGAAATCATAAGGGAAGCAGCAGACAGTTAGCTCGTGATTGAACCCACCAACTTTGGCTAATTTTATTAGTTGAGGAAGAAGCCGCATTCAATAAGTAGAAATTAAATGATAAGTGAAATATGATACGGTGTGGAATTGTCTCCGACCATTTCACTGGAAAGTCCAGCGATCGGCAGTGCTAAATGTGGGTAGTGTCAGCCGGTAGAATGACTTCGACCGTGGGGAGACAGCACCAAGACCAAACAGTACCTGATTATATAACCAGTTCCATAAAGGGATAGGCCATAAAGAAGCAAGAAAGAACGCGTCGGGAATGGAATGAATGAAGCCCTCATCTAACGGTGAGGATAGGAGTTGTGCCTGTCGCACTGCTCTGGGGAAATGAAATGAAATTATATTGTAGAGTGTTTCTGGAATGAAAGATTACAGAGAAAATCGGAGTACCCGGAGAAAAACCTGTCTCACTTCCGCTTTATCCAGCACAAATCTCACATGGAATGACCGGGATTTGAACCACGGAACCCAGAGGCCGGTGCGCTGCCACCTCAGCCACGGAGGCCCCTCGAGCAAGAAAGAAACAAGATTTAACAGTTATATTGGTGCGATCTGCTGCGCAAATAAAAAAGTGATTCAAGAATCCTTCTGTGGCTGATTAAAAATATTGCAGGAATTGTTAGTTCTTCTGCCTATAGATAGCTAAAGCTTATCCAATAAGAGGGGGGTTTTGACAGATGCAGCTGTGACGAGAACTACTGCGAAAGCAATGGCGAACTGCATTGCGAGATATCCATCAGCTTATTTGGTGTTGAATCCCCATATGGTATTTCTACGTCAGTTTTCATAATTAAACACAATTTTTGCTTCCCTAAGCTACGAAATTTACATATTCGATCAACCGACAGCATGCAGTCTTAAATTTTACGCATACTGTCGTAAAATACGAATATGGGAGGGCGCATAACATTAACTGTAAAATCAATCTGTCAAAAGTCATAACGCATAAAAAAACAGGCACTCAATAAAGCCATGTTAACGAAGTAATAATATTCCTGCAATACATACTGCACTCGTCCACCCTCTGAATCCCAGGCTAGCATTAATCTCAGGGGTGACGTGTTCTTTAATAGATGTCAAAATAAATCCGAATATAAATATATACGCACAAATAAACACGGGGATGAACTGAGCATGCAAATTAACGTAGGGGAAGACTCATTCACAGACACAAATTAAAGGACTCCACACTAGGACTGGGAAGTGACAACTTAAATTCCATGGACATACTTGACTAAGTACAATAAAAAGATATGGTAACAGATTCCTTTTGAAATTGCAAAAAGGAGCAATTTATTAACTTCATCTGCCGAAATTTTCAATTCAGGACACTTTCACACCTTACAATTTCCACCCTGAAAAGAATATATGGTTCCTGTTTCACCTCTCATGGTGTGGATAACATTATACGAGTTTGACCAGCTGATCCCTGGGGATCGAACCAACATCCGTATGAGTGGATGTTGCACCACAGTCAATCCTATGGAGAGACGTGAGCACGAGGATAAACTTGAATTACCGTCGACTTCGCGTTCCATGTGATGAGTCACCTCCGGGTATTTACATTCAGATAGGCCGGATCCCCACCTAGGAAATGTTATCGTATCTCAAACGGGAACTAATTGGACGGAACTGACCCTAGCGTACACATCCAGATTCACGAGCATGCCAGGAATACCTTGTCAACCCAAAGCTTAACTCAATATTTATATTTATCAGTACGACAATAAAGTACGGGAAGGTTGTTCACTATGCTCGCATAATTATGACACGTGCCGTCCGTGGGTTCCTTCGCACATACTGCACGTAAGATCCCAAGTGGAGTACAAGTTATGGTTCCGACGAACCCGACAAATGACGACTGTCTCTATTATTATTATTATTATTATTATTATTATTATTATTATTATTATTATTATTATTATTATTATTATTAGTGTAGCAGGTAGGGACCCTCTTCGGAGGTAGCCCTGCCCAGGGATTGGCGCCCCTGCCTATGTGAGTCCCAGAGCACACTGACCCGGTGTGTAGCATCTGGTAAGGGTCCCAGCTCAGGGTTACGAGTGAAGCCCTCAACGGAATCTACAGCAGAGAAGATGGACTTCTGAATGGTGGAGATTGCGGAAGAGGCAGCCCAGTGCTTAGGGAATAATATAAGTACACTTGGCATCAGCAGCGTCTGTTTCCCATGTCAGGGGCGGCTGCAAGGGCGTCTGTTCCCCATGTAAGGGGCGGCCTAAATAATTGCTGGCAGTAGCTCTAAAATGCCTTTGGGAGTGGCGACCCCATTGTAATCAACGCTCCTGAATAAGATTCGGAGTGGCCAACCCTGAAGGCGTTTAGTCTTCACCCCTAGTAAATTTCTTTACTAGTTATTATTATTATTATTATTATTATTATTATTATTATTATTATTATTATTATTATTATTTATCACCCGGGATATCATATGTTCACGTTCATCGCCGTTTCAAATTTAGTGTCATGTTTCTTCGTAATTAATCTGCGCAGACTATTATTATTACTATTATTGAAATTATTATTATTATCATTGCGATAATAAGTATTACCCTTTCTGAAGATCATTCAAACAAGGACATATTGATTATTATCACTGGTTTTAAAGATTTAGTCAAGTTTTATCGCCACCGCGTTCATATTTGTCAAACTTCGTCAGTACGGTCGATGTTACGAGCCTTCAGCCATTATTATTATTATTATTATTATTATTATTATTATTATTATTATTATTATTATTATTATTATTATTATTATTATTATTATTATTATTATTATTGGCCTTATTTACCTTCATTGCAACCATCATGCTTTATCATTCGGGATATCATACGTTCATTCGTGTGGACGTCAACGTGTATGATCTCTGGGTGCGTAACGCTTCATCAACTTAACATGCAGCTATGTCTTACTCGAACTTATCTCAACGGGTTTCAATCCCGAACTACCTCTATTCAGTCTAAATCTGTACGCGTCCCACGCGTGGATCATATCACTCCCAATACCCGGACGCTAATAATTCTCTATGTATCTCATCGTAGATTCCTTTTAATATTTCACCGTAGCTAATGTTATAACTCCGACATGGACATGTTCCTATCCTCAGCCCTCAGGGTAATATTTCACATTTATCACTCACAGAGTTTACGACTGATCATTTATGACATAGTATGATTTCATTCAATTATTGGATGCCTGTTACATTTCCTATCCCCCCAACTACACTTGATTATATGAGTTCATCTTCCACGAATAAACACCAATTTGGCATTCATTAATCAAGCTTTAATAACGTTTTACCACACATGGATTTGCAATATTTACGTGGTCCCAAACCACTATTTAGCATCATATAATTTATACCATTATTTAGCGTTTATTATTTCCGCGAAATTGTAACATTGAATTCAGACGTTTATTAAATCCAACAATCAATTCACATTTAAATTAATATTATTTGGGACCCAATCAAAATTAGCATTTCACTAATGACTCCTAATCATCTTAATAATTTATTAACTTCAAATTCAAATTTAACATCGTTCATATTTAATATCTGATTTTTATCTCCTGATAATTTAACAGAAAAACTCAACTGGCAAAATCTCGGCATTAGGTATTATTATTATTTCACGTGACCTTCCGTACGCAAAACACATAATTAAATGTACTAGCACTTTCATGCATCTGGATTTCTCATAAACATGCCTAACTACAGTACAATAATCACCAAAGTAATCGAGAAATCTATGCAAAATAGACTGGGTTCACATAAAAAACTGATCACTTTAAATGAACTCAAATGAATGTATCGACAACAAGCATGCATTAACTCAAAAATATAACCCATATTTACATTATGTACAACAAAAAATAATAAAATAATTAATCTAACCCATAATTATGTGAATATAAATTAGTTCATCCGTCTATCTTAATTAAATCATGGATTCGTGAAGCGATCCATGCGTTACGCTAAGTAACCATGATTAATTTACACATATCCCCGTCTTATCGCGATAAAATCCCCAAAACTAAATTAAACTAGGGTACTCATCAATCTGTAGAATCCTTATGGCTAAGATGGATGAGAGGCCGGATGGCCCACATCCGTCTTAGTCGTTCATTTTGCTGGCCGTCATAACCGTTGATTCGGCACTTCCGAAATGTTACTCGGCCGCCTAGTGTTCGCCGCGCTTAGTCGGTTTCCTGACCATGATAATATTTCACTTTCTCACATGAACTACTTCAGGCTATGCACACTGCCTTCTTAAATTGCCATCGGCTTTGGCTGATAATTGATATTAAATCACTGAAACTTTCTTAGTATACAAGATTCATCGTAAAAGTTAAACTCATTATTATGAATATCACTGTCCGTTTCCGCGCTCAAAATAACTCGCGTACATTCGGCGCTGAACAGTGTACACAGACTCGTACTCTGACTGACTAAATGACTTACTGAGTTACTGAGTCAAAGTGAATGAGGGTCCTTCCAGTCAATCGTATTTATGGATGATGGACCCTTGCGCTTGGTTCATCAGAGGTGGTTTCCGTCGATCGGCACTTCGAAGTCGATTTGGATGCTTTAACTTATCCCACTTAATAGCCTGGTAATAAACTCTCTCGTTTCGTAATCGTATTCAAAATCGATCGTAGATTCCGAAGATATTACTGGATTTCTGTCGTTCATTTTTCGCACTCTAAACGACGTTCATTTTAGCGTGGTATCTTCTGACCAACAGCATTCCAGCGGGGTTCTGTTCTTAGAATTTGATACCTTAAATCATCAAACATACAATCAATTAACATGGAGATCATATTAAAAATCCCCATCTTTGTAATTCGGTGGTTGGAATATTTTAATTATAATTAATTTAGAAGATAGCTGGAGTTCAAATTTTGCTTCGTCACGCTGGCGTACCTGTGGCTAACCAAGAATTTAGAAATTGGAAAAAACCGAAACGGTTCTTTTAAATATTTGCACGTCTACACGCGACAAGTTGGAGCCAGCTGGATTATGTCAGTACAATGGATGGTGTATTTCCATATCGAAATATAAGACGCTTACACGAACGACAATGTATACGAAATATTCTCTCAACGAGTTACGAAAATGGAAAGGTGGAAAATCACCACAAAGGAGCTAATTGCTACCAGGAAGTAGAGACTGTTATTTCTGAACTAGGCCCTTCGCAGTACGACACAGGTTCTCAGAAATGTCGCAACAAAATTTCCTGAAACGGAAGAAACGCGGACTGTATGCGGTATTCATAGATGTAAAGAAGGTATTTTATTGTGGGAAGTGGAATAAGATAATGTTGATACTTATGAAGATGGGAATTAAATTAAATTGAGATAGAGCTTCCACCTATTCAATATTTTACTTGTGCTGCATTACATAGGACTAACACATATTATTTTGGGATATGTTTCGTCTTTATGTAAGACATCTTCAGCTAATTGTTCATTTAAAACTGACCCGGAAGATGGTACTAAAAGTATTTTTAAGTGCTGCTTTACGTCGCACTAACACAGATAGGTCTTACGTCGAGGATGGGATAGGAAAGGGCAAGGAGTTGGAGGGAAGCGACCGTGACCTTAATTAAGGTACATTCCCAGCATTTTCCTGGAGTGAGAATTGGAAACCACGGAAAACTACCTTTAGGTTTGTCGACAGTGGGGTTCGAAACCTATATCGCCCGCATACTGGACACTGGCAGCACTTCAGCGACAATAGCTATCGAGCTCGGTCTAAAAACATTTTTTAGTCACTGGTGTTTGCCTTTGTTTGCAATGTTTTTTCTTCTCCTTCTTTTCTTCTCCTTCTTTCTCTTCCTCCCCCAATTTTGAAAGTTCTTATAATTATCACAGTTGTCGTAATATGGTGTGTTTTGATCTATGTTTAAACTCAAAAACACTTCATGGCTGTGCTACTGTTACTTGTTTAGTTATCTTAAAGGACGTAGTAGAGGCTGGGGAGATTAATCAAAGACTTTATACTTAAATCATAATTTAAGAGTGAACATTAGAGAGGGAATTCAGGAGAGAATCGACTTGGAAGTGGGCTGGGGGTGCAACAGCGGTGCTTCTCTTCGCCCACGCTAAATATGTTTTGAGGAAAGAAAAGAAATATGCCTAAAAGGAACAAAGACAGAGTACCTAATGCGAGACACCATCAGATAATAATTCATTTAAAACTGACACAGACACTGGATCCTACAAATACTTTTTAAAAGTCTCCAAAAACAGTTTTTAACGTGTTTCTTTACGTCGTAACGACACAGATAGACCAGCATTTGCCTGGTGTGAAAATGGGGTACCTACGGAAAAGTATCTTCAGGGCTGCCGACAGTAGGATTCGAACCCACTGTCTTCCAAGTAGAAGCTGACGGTATGCGAAACTACCACGAATGAAGTAATCAGCTCTCTAGAGAATAATGGGATGAGGTCTGTTAGATAACAGTTATGGCCATACATCAGTATTTCACATCACCGCCTGTACTCGAATGCACCTTCTTGATAATATGTGTCACGGTCACGTCCATCCATCAATACTTCTACATTTCGATGTTCAAACCATTTCTTAACAAAATAGCTGTCCCCATACTATGAAAAACGTAAAATTAAGCAATTTCCTCAATTGTGCCGAAAGTTGAAGGGCTAACGGGCGCGGAAAGGTTTCAAATTGTGCGCCTTGGATAGCTCTATCAAACTGAAGAAAAATTGAAAATCACTTCCCGCCTAAATGGAGTTCAGGGAAATCAGCCTAAAATCGCTTGTTTATTTACTATTTTTCTTTTTTTATTCAAATCCTAACCACATTAAGTTCCTTGTTTCAATGCCCTCAGGCACTTTTGGAATTTTTAAAATATGTCTACACTGAATGTATTTATAAGGGCTTAAGTGAACCTCTGCATTGACTCACATGAGCGCTCGCAGTGGTAGAAAAAGACAAACTGATAATCTAATCGACTCGATAACGGTGATTAAGGAAAGGATTGTAATGTTTAGAAGTAAATAAAGAATATATTATAATACTTTAATATATTTTATTTACCTACATTCTTAGCTCATATCCCTAGGATGATTTCATCATTGAGTTGCTTGCCTGAAGGGCTAGAACTGCAGATTTCTGTCTTCTTCGTGGAGTTTTAGTGCGTTGCACAGTGGGTAATTTCTAGCATCCAGCCGGCCAAAAATGATATTTTCAACCCTTGCCTTTCGTGCGCATTTTCTGTTAGTCGTGTTTATAAGACTCTTGGGTACGGTAATTAAGTAATGAAAAGTCGCGCTGTCTGTTTATCTAATCTCACCAAAGGCCTAATTTGGTTCTCCTCCGTTAGGGCATCATAATCTGGCGAGGAGAGTGCGCAGTTATTATTATGTGAGGGCTCAGTAAAGACGTCAGAACTGAGTATTTCTCTAGCTTGCAATGTGATTATATTAGATAAAGGTATGCATTTTATACGGAATGTAGCATTTTCTGAAAATGACTATATTGTTGTCCGGAATATGCACTTAAAATTCAGGTACAGGGTGTCCAAGGGCTATCTAATTATACAAATCTGAGCTGATTTTCAAAAAGGATTGCCTTTGATTTCCACAATGAAAGCCTTTTGATGAGTTATCTATACTATATGAATAGCAAACTGTGACTTTTTGCTGCGACCATGAGAGTAATTATTTCTTTTCAGAAGCCATGTACTCTGTAACCCGGAGGTCGGTTTTCGAGCTGTTGAGGAACAGCAGGGAATATAAGCAGAACGATGATATTGCGAATGTTGTAACTGAACATTTAGGCTTTTAGGATTGTTTCGAGGATATATCACAGTCAATAAGGAAATCTGTCAGTATTTTGTGTGCTAAAATTCGATCACGCTGGACAAAATATAGTAGAAAAAGGGACAAATTGTTGAAGTACAAGAAAAGTTGGTTCGAGCAGAGAATGAGCCTTGCAGAAAAACGTGTATCACAACAATGTCAGGATGAGTCTGCCACTACTAGGCTATAGCTCATTCCACGTTAGGAAAACAGTATTACTCTTATGACAACAGCGTTGCCATATCGAACGGCTCCGCCAACGCCATCACGGGAAAACGGCGGCACATAAATTTGTGAAATTCATTATGTAAGTTCAAGACAAAAGGCTGAAGAAACTAAGCTACAAGTTATTTTTATGAACTAAAGGGGACGTGGGGTTTAAAGGGGCCACTTTTGGTTTGGACAGAATCAGAGGTAAACTACGGCACATAAGAAACCTTAGCACTGAAATATAAGGCAAATTGCGAGAGAAAATAGACAAATAATTTTATGGGCTCGAGGAGCGGGGTTGTATTTAATTGCATTTAATAAATTTATCCAGACAAAAGCTAGAAAATAGACGCAATAAATAAATAAATACTGCAAATGACTACAAAAGATCACAGTATTAATGTTAAAGAAATAAATCACACACGTAGGCTTTTCGCATAACTCTCATTCAACACAATACATTTACGCACTGATTTAAAGCCTAAAATACACACGCAATAAATAAATACTGTAGATGACTTCACTACAGAAGTTCAGGGAGGAAACGCGTCTATTGGTTGATATCCGAATTAACGTGCTGGCTATACCAATGATAGAAACCGCTAGAAGATTCTTCAGGGAGGCTTCCACTTCTGCGGATATTACTGGAGTAGTTATAAATTTAATAAACCATCTACGTGCCATTGTAGAAACTCTTTCGTGTGGGTATGCCACTGAGAAGTGGCATTTGTCATGTACGCAAAGGAAACTATACAACTCTGCTTAAATACAAATCGTACTACATGCCTGTAACTTTGCACAAACTCTTGGGTCATGGAGAGGAGGTCATTAGGCACTGTATTATACCTATTGGACAACTCTCCGAGGAAGCCCATGAGACCAGCAATAAAGATAATAGGAAACCTTCCAGAAAGACACAAATACTCGGACCCTTATATTACCAGCTTAGGGAAATCAAGGAGGAGGAAGTTGATTTCGCTTTCACGAGATGTGGTCAATTTACTGTCTGAGCCTTCTGTATCTGGTTCTGCCGAAGGAGATAATGAAAGTGACGATAGCGATTCTGATGTAACTGCATTTAATGAATAAATTGTTTGGCAAGTACATGTATTCCTGTATCTGTTTTTAAACATTCTAAACAGCATGTCCCACTATTAACATCTATTTAATTTCTGAAAGCTACAACGAAAAATGATTAAAATTACAAAGAATACTAATTCTATTCCTGACGTAGTAATATGTTCTTTGTACTTGATTGACCAGACACTTAATTATCTCCAATAATAGCAGTTGCATACTAAGTTTTAAGTAAATCGGTCCATTAGTTTTCGAGATACGATTTTTGGCCGGCTAGATTCCTGAAATTACGCACTGTGCGTTGGAAGGTCGGCTAATTTACAATTTCTTGCTTTAATACAGGAAATACATACAACCCTGGACGATCACCGCCAGTTTGTGCGTTATCATTTCGACGACCCTCTTGACCTGGCAGAAGGTGTAACCTCTAGGAGGCCCGTTGTATCCCTTCAATGAAAACGTTTTGGTGGTAGTCATCGCCTGCTAGACACGGAAATACCGGCCCGCAATGCTCCTGGTGTAATTCTGACGTTCCATGAGATAGGACAAGCGCTCTCCATACGTGTTTTGCGGGAGAGTATTACGAGCGCAATGTAGGCGGTCGAGGTCAACAGTGTGAGCTGGTCAGTGAAAGTATGTATATTTTAACGGTTTAATAATAATATTTAATAAGTTGTACCAAATGTTACTCTTGACTTATCATAAACCCATAATGATCTACTGTTTAATATACTGTACAAATAATCATGAAATTGCACCAATCATCTGCATCGATGTAACGCCGAACGAAGATAATAATGTTCATGCTTTTACGTCACACTCTTTATTTCTGACAATATTCGGAGATGCCGAGGTGCCGGAATTTTGTACCGCAGGAGCTCTTTTACGCGTCTACTGACACGAGGCTGACGTATTTACCACTGAACTGAGCCAGAATCGAGCCTGCCAATTTTAGGTCAGAAGGCCAGCACCTCCACCGTCTGAGCCACTCAGCTAGGCTCCAAACGAGGAATAAGAACGAAATTATTCGTAATTATTGTATTTATCACAAACATCCAAATTTCTCAGGAAACATTACTTGTATAATACAAAGTGCCCTTAACAAAAATTATGGACAATCTAATTTCCCATCATTTATATCTGTTATATTTTAGCACCCGAGGGCGATATTCATAAATTTCTAATTTAGATCTTTATTACTAATTCCGTCAACACCGAGCATTGCAGGAAACGATTCTCAGATCAGCCGACTATGGATAAAAGACCGTTTTCAAATAAATAAATAAATAAATAAATAAATAAATAAATAAATAAATAAATAAATAAATAAATAAATAAATAAATAAATAAATAAATAAATCATAAGCATTAATACACCCATTGC
The DNA here is from genome assembly GCF_040414725.1 of Anabrus simplex. Taxonomy (NCBI): domain Eukaryota; kingdom Metazoa; phylum Arthropoda; class Insecta; order Orthoptera; family Tettigoniidae; genus Anabrus; species Anabrus simplex. Next base: position 221,435,269 of record NC_090272.1, on the reverse strand, counting down.
ACAAGAAAGGTGACAAGGCAGATCCAAACAACTATAGAGGCATATCTCTACTGCCAATCGCATACAAAATTCTTTCCAAAGCTCTCTTGAACCGTTTAGAAAAACAGACAGATCACCTGATTGGCGAGTACCAAGCGGGTTTCAGGAAAGGTCGGTCATGTGCAGAACAAATATGGAACTTGAAGACGATATTAAGGATTCGCCGAAGTGCCAGCACGATCGTCACCTTTGTGGATTTTAAGAAGGCGTATGACTCTGTGGACAGACAGTAGGCTATTTGATACTCTAGAAAAACTCACAGTGGACAAGAAGACCAGAGCACTTATCCAGCAGACCCTCACAAATACGACCTCTAAAGTGAAATTCCTTGGAGAAATCTCTGAGGCTTTTGAAATATGTACGGGCGTTCGTCAAGGTGACGGCATTTCCCCTATTCTGTTTAACTTAGTTCTAGACAAAGTTATTAGAAAGTGGGAAAAGGATACCAAGGGTGTGAACATCGGAAATTTAGGAAGCAAGGTCAATGTGAAATGTTTATAATTTGCTGATGATCTCGCAATCATTACTAAGACCAAGGATGAAATAAGATATGCCATATAGAGACTGCACAATATAGCATCAAAGGCAGGCCTCCAGATATCCTACGAGAAAACCAAGTACATGGAAAATCTACGTCAAAATAGCAAAAGAACTCCGCTAGAGATGGAAAACGGCACAATTTCACAGGTGCCCTCCTTCAAATACCTTGGAAAAATTATACTACCATCAGGATTAGACAGTAGTGCCAATGTAGAAAGAAACACCAAACTACATAAGGCATACAGACTGACGTGGAATTCTTTATTCTTCTCCTTCTTAAGTTAGCAATAGAGGTATGATTCTTTCGCATTCACGATAAAAGCGCGAAAAAAGAATTTGAAACGATTTTGAAATATCTTAACGTACCATATGATTCTGGTTAAGAAATTAGGGATTTTGTTCTCGCGAATTACAACGAATTAAAGCGGCAAGGACGGTTTAAAGCTAAATTTACTTATTTTGCGATAAGTGAGAATATGCAACGAAATTCGTGGAAAATACTAATATTGTATTCCCATATCACGTATGTGAAGGGGAACAGTAGACAGAATAAGGATTTCTCATTTCGATAGAAGTCCCTCTTTGTATTAATATTCTAACACATCCCTTAACAATATGACCTTATAGGGTGAAAGCTATGGTCATGTAGGGTGAAAGCTATGGTCATATAGGGTGAAAGCTATGGTCATATAGGGAGAAAGCTATGGCCTTATAGGGTGAAAGCTATGGCCATACAGGGTGAAAGCTACGGCCATATAGGGTGAAAGCTACGGTCATATCGGGTGAAAGCTACGGCCATATAGGGTGAAAGCTATGGCCATATAGGGTGAAAGCTATGGCCATATCGGGTGATAGCTATGGCCAAATCGGGTGAAAGCTATGGCCATATAGGGTGAAAGCTATGGCTATACAGGGTGAAAGCTATGGCCATATAGGGTGAAAGCTATGGCCATATAGGGTGAAAGCTATGGCCATATCGGGTGAAAGCTACGGTCATATAGGGTGAAAGTTATGGCCATATAGGGTGAAAGCTATGGCCATACAGGGTGAAAGCTACGGCCATATAGGGTGAAAGCTACGGTCATATAGGGTGAAAGCTATGGCCATACAGGGTGAAAGCTATGGCCATATGGGGTGAAAGCTATGGCCATATAGGGTGAAAGCTATGGCCATACAGGGTGAAAGCTATGGCCATACAGGGTGAAAGCTATGGCCATATGGGGTGAAAGCTACGGCCATATAGGGTGAAAGCTATGGCCATATAGGGTGAAAGCTATGGTCATATAGGGTGAAAGCTACGGCCATATAGGGTGAAAGCTACGGTCATATAGGGTGAAAGCTACGGCCATATAGGGTGAAAGCTACGGCCATATAGGGTGAAAGCTACGGTCAGCTATGGCCATGTAAGGTGAAATGTTTATCTCTTATGTAATATTGATTAGGACTATATTATAGTTCCAGTCAAGATTTCGTAAGGAATATTGAGTGATTATCAATATTGCTTTGCTTTATTATTATTATTATTATTATTATTATTATTATTATTATTATTATTATTATTATTATTATTATTATTATTATTATTATTATTACCGGACGAGTTGGCCGTGCGGTCAGGAGCGCGCGGCCGTGAGCTTGCATCCGGAAGATAGTGGGTTCGAATCCCACTGTCGGCAGCCCTGAAGATGGTTTTCCGTGGTTTCCCATTCTCACACCAACAAATGCTTTGACTATACCTTAATTAAGGCCACAACTCCTAGGCCTTTCCTATCCCATCGTCGCCATAAGACCTATCTGTGTCGGTGCGACGTAAAGGCACTAGCAAAAAAAAATTATTGTTCCGGGATATCTGTGGAACAGCAGAGGTGAAAGAAGGTGCCGGGGTGAATGGGTCTAACTACAGAGTCGAAGTTAATTTAAAATTTTAACAAAGGTTATATTTTCCAGAAAACAATAGAAATTTGGTAGCTTTTCACTTTAGGGAAATTACAAAGACATAGCAATCTAAAAACAAAACTTAGAAAGATCCAAGAATTTTAACTCTCTTGGGCTACAAGCCGCTAGTTTTACAATTTCGAGCTCCTAGCTCAACGCAAAAATTTGTTCAAGGGCAGAAATTCCCTCATAACATGGAGCACTTGCTCCCACTTTACAATGTCAAGCCTCCCAGAGCCATTCTTACAACACTAGAAAAGAGCTGACACGCTCTCAGTTTTTCAAGCCTATTCAAGGCAATATCGGATTTTACAATTACTTGCCATCAAGGCACAACTTACACAAATGAAACGGGGGTATCTCTTACCCAACCTACTGGGCCTTAGCAGAAAAAGAACAGGTTAAGTAAATGGCCCGAAACACTAAGTTGAATGGAGGCGTGTACTTGTACTCCTAAATATGCATTCTTAAAACCTAAAAGGCACTAGGGGCCGATGAAACAGGGGCTATTCCCAAACTATGGAAGTGACTCGTATAAGAATAATTTAAGACATTACAGAAAGCAAGAAAACCAGTTACAAAACGTAGTCACCTCAAACCAATATGAAGGGGAGCTCGCGAGGGTAAATCACTCTCTATTCCCGAATTACAGTTGCAGATTTTATGAAGCTTTTACGTAAGCCGGTAGAAAATTACATTTTTAGAGGAGTAGGTTACATGGTAAAAGTTTCGGACCTATCTCGCGGGTTAAACTGCTAAGCTAGCAAGATATAAAGATGTTAAACGACCATTACCTTGCTGAAGAACTGCTGCCTGATGAAAGAGGCATCACCCGCCTCCTGCTTCACATACACACACTCAGTTAGATGTTGATCAAGTGGCCAAGAGACATGAAAATCCGCAGTTTATAAACCCTCGGGGAAAGTTCGAGACCTTTCATGAATAATAAAGCCCCACCCTCTCAATTTTATTGGTAGATGAAGAAGTTACATACAAAATCGAAGAAGAAGCCTGTGATAGGCTGAAAATTAATTACAGAAATTAGGGATTGGCTGACTTCAGAACTGGCGGAAAGAAAAGATCAATATTGCCAACCCAAAAATGAATGAACATAATTTAGTAAATAACAAACTTATGAATACAAAATTTCTTCAAATAAAGTTCCTTCACTTCGCACCAGGGTGCATGATCATAGTTTTTTGTAGTGACCTCTATGAGAGAATGTCCAAATTCCTTGAAATGGAAAACCAAAACAAGTTGAAATACACACAGTACTGGAAACTTCACCATCACAAAATCAAGGTAATGACATCTTCTGAGTAAAAGTTTAAGTAGGTCTAGTTCCAAGTTCACTGTTTCTCCAGTAGAGGAGTTCTATTGGGCGCAACATTTAAATGTGCGACGTAGAGGTGTACCTCCCGTACATTTATTATTATTATTATTAGTAGTAGTAGTAGTAGCAGTAGTAGTAGTAGTAGTAGTAGTATAGTAGTAGTAGCAGTAGTAGTATTTATACATACATACATACATACATTACCATTATAGACTGTTATGCCTTTCAGCGTTCAGTCTGCAAGCCTCTGAGAATTTACTAAACGTCGCCACAATCCTCGATTTGCAACTAGTGTTGTGGCCTCATTTAGTTCTATACCTCGTATCTTTAAATCGTTAGAAACAGAATCGTCGTCTTGGTCTCCCTCCACTTCTCTTACCCTCCATAACAGAGTCCATTATTCTCCTAGGTAACCTATCCTCCTCCATTCGCCTCACATGACCCCACCACCGAAGCCGGTTTATGCGTACAGCTTCATCCATCGAGTTCATTCCTAAATTAGCCTTTATCTCCTCATTCCGAGTTCCCTCCTGCCATTGTTCCCACCTGTTTGTACCAGCAGTCATTCTTGCTACTTTCATGTCTGTTACTTCTAACTTATGAATAAGATATCCTGAGTCCACCCAGCTTTCGCTCCCATAAAGCAAAGTTGGTCTGAAAACAGACCGATGTAAAGATAGTTTCGTCTGGGAGCTGACTTCCTTCTTACAGAATACTGCTGATCGCAACTGCGAGCTCACTGCATTAGCTTTACTACACCTTGATTCAATCTCACTTACTATATTACCATCCTGGGAAAACACACAACCTAAATACTTGAAATTGTCGACCTGTTCTAGCTTTGTATCACCAATCTGACATTCAATTCTGTTGGATTTCTTACCTACTGACATCAATTTAGTCTTCGAGAGGCTAATTTTCATACCATACTCATTGCACCTATTTTCAAGTTCCAAGATGTTAGACTGCAGGCTTTCGGCACAGTCTGCCATTAAGACCAAGTCGTCAGCATAGGCCAGGCTGCTTACTACATTTCCACCTAACTGAATCCCTCCCTGCCATTTTATACCTTTCAGCATATGATCAATGTAAACTACAAACAGCAAAGGTGAAAGATTACAGCCTTGTCTAACTCCTGTAAGTACCCTGAACCAAGAACTCATTCTACCATCAATTCTCACTGAAGCCCAATTGTCAACATAAATGCCTTTGATTGATTTTAATAATCTACCTTTAATTCCATAGTCCCCCAGTATAGCGAACATCTTTTCCCTCGGTACCCTGTCATATGCTTTCTCTAGATCTATAAAACATAAACACAACTGCCTATTCCTCTCGTAGCATTTTTCAATTACCTGGCGCATACTGAAAATCTGATCCTGACAGCCTCTCTGTGGTCTGAAACCACACTGGTTTTCATCCAACTTCCTCTCAACGACTGATCGCACCCTCCCTTCCAAGATGCCTGTGAATACTTTGCCTGGTATACTAATCAATGAGATACCTCGATAGTTGTTGCAATCCTTCCTGTTCCCTTGCTTATAGATAGGTGCAATTACTGCTTTTGTCCAATCTGAAGGTACCTTACCAACACTCCACGCTAATTTTACTACTCTATGAAGCCATTTCATCCCTGCCTTCCCACTATACTTCACCATTTCAGGTCTAATTTCATCTATTCCTGCTGCCTTATGACAATGGAGTTTATTTACTATCCTTTCCACTTCCTCAAGCATAATTTCACCAACATCATTTTCCTCCTCCCCATGAGCTTGACTGTTTGCAACACCACCATGATGATTTCCTTTTACATTGAGAAGATGTTCAAAATATTCCCTCCACCTCTCTAGTGATTCCCTGGGATCTGTTATGAGTTCACCTGAATTACTCAAAACACTGTTCATTTCCTTTTTCCCTCCCTTCCTAAGATTCTTTATTACTGTCCAGAAAGGTTTCCCTGCTGCTTGACCTAGCCTTTCCAGGTTATTACCAAAATCTTCCCATGACTTCTTTTTGGATTCAACAACTATTCTGTTTCTTTCATCTACGTACAAATCCCTGTCTGCCTCGGCCCTTGTTTGGAGCCATTTCTGATAAGCCTTCTTTTTACGTTTACAGGCTGCTCTCACTTCGTCATTCCACCAAGATGTTCGCATTTTCCCATCTTTACACACAGTTGTTCCTAGGCATTCCCTTGCTGTTTCTACTACAGCATCCCTGTATGCCACCCATTCACTTTCTATATCCTGAACCTGCTTACTGTCTACAGTTCGAAACTTCTCACTAATCATATCCATGTACTTCTGTCTAATTTCCTCGTCCTGGAGATTTTCTACCCTTATTCGTTTGCAGACAGATTTCACTTTCTCTACTCTAGGCCTAGAGATACTTAGTTCACTACAGATCAGATAATGGTCTGTATCATCGAAAAATCCCCGAAAAACTCGTACATTCCTAAAAGATTTCCTGAATTCAAAGTCTGTTAAGATATAGTCTATTATGGATCTGGTACCCCTAGCCTCCCATGTGTAGCGGTGAATAGCCTTATGCTTGAAGAATGTATTCGTAACAGCTAAACCCATACTAGCACAGAAGTCCAGCAAACGCTTCCCATTCCCATTAGCTTCCATATCTTCCCCACATTTACAAATCACCCTTTCGTATCCTTCAGTTCTATTCCCAACTCTCGCATTGAAATTGCCCATTAGCACTATTCTGTCCTTGCTGTTGACCCTGACCACGATGTCACTCAATGCTTCATAAAACTTGTCAACTTCATCCTCATCTGCACCCTCACATGGTGAATACACGGACACAATTCTTGTCCTAATTCCTCCCACTGACAAATCTACCCACATCATTCGCTCACTTACGTGCCTAACAGAAACTATGTTGCGTGCAATGGTATTCCTGATAAAGAGCCCTACACCAGACTCTGCCCTTCCCTTTCTAACACCCGTCAAGTACACTTTATAATCTCCTATCTATTCCTCCTTTTCTCCCCTTACCCGAATATCATTTACTCCTAGCACATCCAGATGCATCCTCTTTGCTGACTCAGCAAGTTCTACCTTCTTTCTTCCATAAGCCCCATTAATATTGATAGCTCCCCATCGAATTCCATTTCGTTCGCCAAGTTGTTTCCAAGGAGTCCCTCGCCTGTCAAATGGGAGTGGGACTCCATTACTCCCATAGGTCCGAGGCTTGCTTAAAGTGTTCTGAGCTCGGTAAATTCATGAAGCAGGATGCTGCCCTACTTGCACATAGTCCAAGTGAGGATCTCTCCTCTAACGGGTTATGGACCACCGGTGAATTGTGTAGTCCTAGCCGCCTGAGCACAAGGAGGGCCACGACTCAGAATATGTCCGAGATGCCCACTCCCATTCCATAGCAACTGGTATCCCGACTCTCAGGACCACTTACTAGGCCACTCAGCCGTTGCCCATGGTTCACGAACTAGGACGTGACTACAGTAACCCACAAACATGAACCATAGTAGTATTTATATGGTTATTATTATTAGTAGTAGTATTATTATCATTATTACTACTATTGTTATTGTACATTATTGTGATTAAGACAGTGGTTGAACTTGAATGTTACATGATTATTCAATTTCATCCTGTTCTTTTTCTTTTCTCTTCCAAAATTCTCTTCATTCTTTGACTGTTTACTTGTTCCCTTTGTTCACTCCATACTTTCAGTGTTTTTTACTCTGTTTTACTTCACTTTTTGTATTCATAATTTTATTTCCGAATATGTTTATTTCATTTATCATTGGCTTGTCGATACCTGCTTGTTGTAGATCTTCTTCTATTTCTTTCAGCCAGTAATTGTTTTTGCTTTATTGAGCTGTTAGCTACACCAAAAATCCTCTTTGTGGGTCTGCTGCTGTCCATTCTGTGTAGGTGCCCATAGAACATTAGTCGGCGTTTTCTTATCATGTTTGTGAGTCTGTCTATGTATCCGTATAGTTCTTTACTTGGTCTCTTCATCCATATACCATCTCTGTGTATTGCTCCAAAAATCTTTCTGAGGATTTTATGTTCTATTTTTTCTGCCCCTATGATAACTGATTTTCCAATTGTGGTTGTTTCTGAAGCGTAAAGGGCTTCTGGTAGTACAATTGTATTGTAATGCCTGAGTTTGGCCTGTCTTTATATGTTTCATTTATTGTAGTGTGTCCATGTGAGTTTGCACGCTTTCTGAAGTTTGTCTGTTCTGTCCGTGTTGGATGTCTTATTTGATCTTCCTATTTTTCTATATTCCCCTAGATACTTGAAGTTTTTATACTCTTGTAACCTTTCCATATTTTGTGTGCGTTGCTTGTGTACTGTTACATTTTCTTACCACATACTATGTTTTCTCGTATTATATCTATAGACCTGTTTCTCTTTATGTATTTATCTTCCACAGATTAATTCACAAATCTTACGAAATAAACATTTTATGAATAATTTTCGGAAAAGATTAAAGCGAAATTAAAGCGATGGGGTCAGTCATATTTCGCGAAATAATGCGAAAGATTTTTTTTTCCTCTTCTTCGTGAAATCGAACATAAATGAATCTTGCCTCCAGTTAACAAATAACCGCGGCCATTTCTCTGGGATTCTTGCGTGTTCCAAGGGAATGAACATGATCGCATTTTGAGGAGCTACTTCTGTTCGGAAGGTGGTGGTTCGTACCTGAAGACATTTAAAGAAAGAGAAAGCGGTAGTAATAAAAACACTGAAACAGGTACCTGGTTGTAAAACTGCGGACGGGACCTGCTGCTGTATTACTTTCCTTTTCACAACAAGTGATAAGACCGACAACATACCGCTAGAAAGTTGCTCAGTAGCGATTCACAGGAGAAGAACTTCCTGGGAGTTTGCTGGGTGGGTTTCCATTCTTCCTCTCTGCTACAGGTATAATCAGTATCTTAGCCCTGAGATCGCCTGCGTGAAATTAGTTAACCATATCGAAACTAAGACAGCTATTCTATCCGAGGATCGAACCCGAACTATATTATTACTAACGGATGCGCAGATCGCCTATAAGGCGTCAAATCGGAATACATGCACCAGCTCTTACCAGAGGCCATACGCCATTATTATTATTATTATTATTATTATTATTATTATTATTATTATTATTATTATTATTATTATTATTATTATTATTATTATTATTATTCAGTGCTCTGTAAGAAGGAAGTCGGCTCCCGGACGAAACTATCTTTACATCGGTCTGTTTCCAGACCGACTTTGCTTTACGGGAGCGAAAGCTGGGTGGACTCAGGATATTATCTTATTCATAAGTCAGAAGTAACGGACATGAAAGTAGCGAGAATGATTCCTGGTACAAGCAGGTGAGAAAAATAGCAGGAGGGTTCTCGGAATGAGGAGTAAAGGGGAAGTTAGGAATGAACTCGATGGAAGAATCTGTACGCATAAAGTGGCTTCGGTGGTGGGGTCATGTGTGGCGAATGGAGGAGGATAGGTTACCTAGGAGAATAATGGACTCTGTTATGGAGGGTAAGAGAAGTAGAGGGAGACCAAGTCGACGATGTTTAGACTCAGTTTCTAACGGTTTAAAGATAAGAGGTATAGAACTAAATGAGGCCCCATAACTAGTTACAAATAGAGGATTGTGAGGCGGTTGGAAATTCACAGAGGTTTGCAGACTGAACGACGAGAGGCATAACGGTCTATAATGATAATGATTGAATTATTATTATTATTATTAGTAGTAGTAGTAGTAGTAGTAGTAGCAGTAGTAGTAGTAGGAGTAGTAGTAGTAGTAGTAGTAGTGGTAGTATTGCCGGCTCAGTGGTGTAGGGGTAGCGTGCTTGCCTCTTACCCGGAGGTCCCGGGTTCGATTCCCGGCCAGGTCAGGGAAATTTACCTAAACCTGAGGGCTGGTTCGAGGTCCACTCAGCCTACGTGACTAGAATTGAGGAGCTGTCTGACGGTGAGAGAGCAGCCCCAGTCTAGAAAGCCAAGAATAACGGCCGAGAAGATTTGTCGTGCTGACCACACGACACCTCGTAATCTGCAGGCCCTCAGGCTGAGCAGTGGTCGCTTGGTAGGCCAAGGCCCTTCTAATTACATCCCCAAGACTTTCCTGGTGTGAAAATGAGAAACGACCGAGTGGTGGCCTCTTGAGCTCAAAGAAAGGAAGAATAATTTGAGAAAGATCTTAGGTCCCGATAGCATAACGACTAACTATACACCCACGTAGAGAAGATTACCAATACAATCCGGAAAAGAAGAATTAACTTTTACGGGCACGTGATATGAATGAACGAAACAAGACTGACCAAACGAATCATTACCTTCCTCCAGAAAAAGAAAACAAAAAGGGCTTGGTTCACTGAGGTGGATAGAGAACTTGAAGAGGTGGGAATCACACTTAATGACGTCCAGGAGAGTGCGCCACTTAAGAAGAAACTACAAGCGTTCCAGGCTTTCCGAGACAGGCCAAAATTAAAAACAGGAAAGGCATGGACTCATGAGGGGAAAGAACAACACGGAGAACGCATAAGGAAGTATTGGGCAGACATCAAAGTCAGAAGTATCCAGTTGAAATGGCGTGGTCCGAAGTTGGCCGATACGACATGAATGAAATTATTATTATTATTATTATTATTATTATTATTATTATTATTATTATTATTATTATTATTATTATTATTTCACTTTCATTGTCCCTTTAACTTCCAGGGTTGGTTTTCCTACGGACTCAAAGGCAGTGTCCTGGAGCGTAGAGTATGAGGTCGGGCATACAACTGGGAAGGAGGACCTGTACCTCGTCATGCTATGCTGAACAGGGGACTTGTGGGTGATGGGAATATTAGAATGGGAAGGCAAGGAAGAGGGAGGAAAGCAGCCGTTGCCTTAAGTTAGGTTCCATCCCGGCATTTGCTTGGAGGAGAATTGGGAAACCATCGAAAAACTTCGAAGATGACTGAGGTTGGAATCGAACTCTCCTCTACTCAGTTGTCCTCCCGAGGCTGAGTGGACCTCCTTCCAGTCCTCGTACCACTTGTTTTAGAAACTTCGTGGCAGAACCGGGAATCAAAGCAGGGCCTCCGGCAGTGGTAGCTAATCACACTAACCACTACACCACAGAAGCGGAAATTATTATTATTATTATTATTATTATTATTATTATTATTATTATTATTATTATTATTATTATTATTATGCCCGACTCGTTGGCTGAATGGTCAGCGTACTGGCCTTCGGTTCAGAAGGTCCCGGGTTCGATTCCCGGCCTGGTCGAGGATTTTAACCTTAATTGGTTAATTCCAATGGCCCCGGAGCTGGGTGTTTGTGCTGTCCCCAACATCCCTGCAACTCACACACCACACATAACACTAACCTCCACCACAATAACACCCAGTTACCAACAAATGGCAGATGCCACCCTCCCTCATCGGAGGGTCTGCCTTACAAGGGCTGCACTCGGATAGAAATAGCCACACGAAGTTATATAGGGATCTCATGAGGGTAGAGAACTCCCTCGAAATATTATGCCACGCGGTGAACCAGAGGCTCTTACAAACATTCCTACCACTCTGCCCGAAACATTCAACATCTCAGAACAGAGGAGGTGCTAGAGAAAAGAGCTTGCCACATCGTTCAGGCTACTGCAGACCTTAACAGCGTTATCATACTTTACGAGCAGTGTGCTAGTTACCCATCTGTTGAGATCGGTAGCAGAGAACTGGCAATGGTGCTTCACGCTGCTGTTATGTCCTTTGTCACCTGCAATGACCGATTCTGAACTCATTTCGTCTCCACATCTACTACCCAGCTCGTTTGGTCAGAGAACGAACTTGCTGCAATACGGTATGCAGTATAATGAGTACGTGGAACAACTTGATGCGCTACGTAATCAAATACAGAACGTGCCGCTGCACCTCCCCGATTTATTTCCACGAATAAAGCAACAGTCACATGCGAGGGTACATCAGTGCCGGATTACCCGATAGGTAGAGTAACCTACCGTCTATGAGCCCCGCGCTCCCAGGGGCCTCAGGGCAGCAGATTAAATTTATACCCCATATACGTAGTAAATGGTGCGTCTCTCTGAACTGTATATTGTAAGTTCCCATGGAGGGAATTAGATATTTTTCCACTAATAGAGCATATCAAAAATCTGATCTAAGACGAAACGCTGGTTAAGAGAGCAAACGCCTGAAAAGCCAACATCTAATTTTTGATCAGATTTTTGATATGCTCTATTGGTGGAAAAATATCTAATTCCCTCCATGGGAACTTAGAATATCCATTTGGAATTGCTAGGCGGGCATTAATTCCATTGTGGAGTTTTATATCCCGTATGTAGTAATCAGACTGTGCCTCTTAAATAGGTTTCTGATAAGTTCACCTGCATACACCCAGCATCACTGGGTAGGGTCTGACACATCCCACTATGACGAGTCTAGTGTCGGACCTAAGACGAAACGCTGGTTAATAGAGCAAACGCCTGAAAAGCCAACATCTAATTTTTTATCAGATCTCTGAACTGTGGATAAGAACAAATTTGGGAGTAGTTTCTGAATTATAATGGAGAGCTGAGTGTGAATAACATTTGCCTTACATGAATTGTAGATAGGAAGCTTAAGAATAAACTTGCAGCTCAACACCTGTCACTACAGTCGACACATAAAGATATCCCTAACGACACGTTTTACTGTACAAATTTCCATCGGTGTCATACAGTGTCAGCTTTTGAAACAATGTGCAATCAATATTTCCAAATGACATGACAGTATTGAGGATTTATAGGAATCTCATCACAACAAGTGCTGAGTGGACATTTTTCAATTAAAACACCTTAAGAGTTGTCATCAAATTCAAGTGGAACAAAAGGCACTAAATTCTCCTGTTGTTTTCTCTCTGAATATGACATATTGAAAAAAATAAAAAAGCAAGAAAGTAAGAAAAGGGAATGTTTAAAGTGATGTTAGGAAACCAGCTCCAGGACTGCCGACAGTAGGGTTCGAACCTAGTCTCTCCCGAATGCAAGCTCACAGCTATATGACCTACATGATTGAAATCTTCGAATATCTTACTGGACAGAAGGTGCAAAGTTCTGGAATATGCTGTAATTAACATGGCTCCACTCCTGGCCCGGCTCATAAAAATATGGTCTACAGGCTTCTTAAATGTTAACTCCCGCTTGACTCATAAAAATAGTTATGTACATTTTTACGACCCAAGAACCAAACGTATGTCGTAAACCCTTCAATGATAATTTACGACGCCATACTCTTCCTTTTAACAGTGCGGTGAATATAAATGTTGGTCTCAAATTGAAGCACGGAAATCAAAAACCGCAGTAAACACTATTTTACAGGAGAGAGAGAGAAAACTGTTAATCTCCCTCACTGATTTAACATCTAATGCGTTTATGTTCTCATATTAAGTAACAGTATATTCTTTATCAATTAAATACTTCATAAACTAAGTGTTTATATTATTTAATGCTACAATTAGAATTAAATAGTGGTGGGGTTAGGGGTGTTTCGACTTCCGGAGTGTATGAATTAGTGAAACATAAAAAGTGTGTCAGAAAAGGTACCAATATATCATACTACCGAATGAAACAATAGAATATGAAAGTTTATTATGAAAATTAGCATTGTTGCACTTTTAAATTTCAAAGGTACAACATGAGTCTGAAATCCGTTAAATACCCTAATCTAAATCATACCAAAAATGCATAAAAGAAACCACAAACAAACTTAATATTTTCATCTCAGACACTTTGTTTCACTTTCACTCTCTTGTTCAGTCTGAGAATCAGGGTTATTAACGTCAGCAAACAGAGTTTTGTAATACATCCCACTTTCCTCAGAAATCGACTTCACTAAATTTTGCAAGTCCCTTTTTGCTCTTCTATTTTCGGTGGCAAGTATGAGTTGTACTTTTGTTGAGTGGGGAAAGATGCAGTTGTATTGCGCGTCTGGACGTTAAGTCGACGCCATATTGTACCTTTCGTAGTTTTACTCACATGGATTTCTTTTTTTGTGCGATGCCGAATATCGTATGATTTTACTTTCTGGTGTGAGGAATTTCTCAGTTGGACTATGCTTAGTTTCTTTTTTTACTTGAGTTTCCCTTGAATATTTTGGATAAATGTTGAGGATGGTCATATATAATACTTTATTTGACCTGTACAACATCATATCCAACTGAACTTCTTACGATGTCAAACCACTGACTTGGTGTTTCCACAGTTTCTTGTTTCCTTTTGTGACTCACAATATGAACAAAATCATGGTCGTTTGGCAAGAAACTGTGGCCTTTCATGGGATAACGTTGCTTTAGAGAAGGAAATTGCCTCTCCTGTATCAAGGTGTAAAGAACTGGACTACATTGTGATTCCTGTTCTGTTCTGTCCTGTGCACTCATCAGAGGATACATACATTATTTTTTACACTCCGTGAAATATACGTATCAATAAAATGCTTAAGGAAGCTCAAAACTTCTGAGCATCCTTTCTTACCATCTACTTCTGTATACATGTACATCACTAGCTTGTTGTCCGACATTCTATGAATCGCGAAGTTGAACACCCATAAATGTCTGTGATAAAAGTCATCTGTGACTGGATAAGCAGCGTTCAGGCTTATGTCTTAAAGAGAGTTCGAATTCCATTCCCGGCTAGGTCAGGAATTTTTACTTGGATCTGAGGGCTAGTTCGTGGCCCACTCAGCCTACGTGATTGCAATTATTGAGGAGGTTACTTGGTTTAGATTTAACATGTTCTTTTCGGTTTGCACTGTTGTATTATATTGCTTAACCATGTTAATATATCAGTGCTAGTAACTATTGTTTTGGTAATTATAATACTTTTTGGCACGTAACTGGTAAATGCGTGTTTTCTATAGATAAACTAGCGAGAAAAAAATGGTGTCAGATATCCCTATGGGAAAACCAAATGTTCATAAATATGTCACTCGGTCATGGTCATCCATCAACGGTTGCTAGTTTCAGATGATGCTAGCTAAAAGACAGCCTGTACGATTGCTAAGTGACATTGTGCTACCATCCATCCATACCTTGCATCATAGTCTGCACGGTTGCCAGGTTACACTTCCGCCATGTACTCCGGCTCCATGGCTAAATGGTTATCGGACTGGCCATTCGTCACAGGGGTCCAGGGTTCGATTCCCGGTAGGGGGGATTTTAACCATAATTGGTTAATTTCCCTGGCACGCGGACTGGGTGTATGTCTCGTCTTCATCACCATTTCATCCTCATCACGACGCGCAGGTCGCCTATGGGAGTCAAATCGAAAGATCTGCATCTGGCGAGCCGAACATGTACTCGGCCACTCCCGGCGCTAAAAGCCATACGCCAGTTTTTTCCTCGCATAGTTTATTAGTGATGGCAATTATTGTTTTAAGAGGAAGTACAACTGGACAAGCTTCATCTATTAACACTAATCAAAGTAAAAATATATAAGGGGGCCGACACCTCGAAAAATAAATTAATCATCAAAAGAAAGACGAAGGCCATGAAGGGCGGGAAAAAATCAAGAGTTGACCAAGGAAGGTAGGATAGGATTTATGAAGGCGAGGAGGCTGGCACAAGTAAGTGGAAGCAATCCCAGGATTCAGCTAGAGGCCCTACGGTCACCAACCCACGCTCCCAAATTAAAAGCACCTCGGGCTCCTTTTAATCACCTATTGCAACAGTCAGGCACGAGATACCGTGGGTGATACTCTACCGCCCCCGCCCACAGAGAGAACACATTTTGTAACATGACACTTGTTCGTTACATGCATTTTCGGATGACCCCCTGCTGTGAAACATAATCTATTCATGTCAAAATATGCAGCTGTGAGGATATGCTCATAGCTGATGGTAGCTTCACTAGTTAAGTTTTTACGGCTAACGGTCCCTCGAATTCAGACCGTGTCTGGGTGTTCCTAACTCAGAAAGGATTGAAGACTTTTTGTAGATTAACTTTTTATTACAAGTAGAAAGGTCTGGTTGCTAATTACAAAGTTGCTTACATGGTCTGCTTATAGCATAAGACCAGCAGCGTGTCACGTGTGTGACCGTCGTGTACTGCACAGAACAGTGGTGAAGAGAATGAACCTCGAGTAGCGATTCCTTCCTTCATTTATACTATCTTAATGTACAAAGATCAACACAGTCATAACAGCAAGAGGCTGTTATGACCAACAGCCCTCATGACTAATATACGCATGGGGAACAACGGTCAGTTGGAGTCATAATGTTGGTTCTCCAGTGAGTAACAACCTCTTGACTGGCCTTTACAAAGTTTGTTCTGACTCACAGGGAGAGTCATCTTATTTGTGAAATATGTCTTATGATTAATATATACAGATCTTAGTAAGATCTTACAGTCTGGAACCTTTCATACAATACATTAAAATGAATATTCCTGTGAATTTGCAGGAATGTTAGATACAGGTGTTATTTTGGGTAAAGAATATAACTCACTTACCGCACGATATAAAAGTACAGTATAAGATGCCACGGAGCGTCAATGTAATGCTCCCCCTCCCAGGCTTGTCCTTTCCTGCTCACTACTAATTATTGCTGTTGTCTGAGCAGAATACTTCACAGGTTCCGTGAACGGAGATTAGTAGAATCGCTGCCGAATCGATCATTATAAAGAATCAGTTGTATTCGTTTACAAGTCGGATCTGTCAACGCACTAGTGACTGCACCATTCCAAGTTTCTCAGTGTAAAAGTTTATAAAAGGCTACGTTATTCCGCAGTATAGCAGATTATGAAAAGAACGGTGTCGGCTTTATCACAAGATGTGTCGGCCCTTGGTAAAAGTTTCCTGCAGTTTCCTTCCACTGTGAGATCAAGAAGAAGACTTCACACTACTGACCTAGTCACAACGACTTGTAACCAAATAATTGGTCATAAATAAAACAAATTACTCTTTCAAAACACTTCTAACAAAGTGGACGACCAGGAAGCTCTGAACGAGTGTAGACTGACCGGGACTCCCATCTGTTGTAAATGAGCTTGAGCGAGTCTAGACTGACCGGGACTCCCATCTGTTGTAAATGAGCTTGAGCGAGTCTAGACTGACCAGGACTCCCATCTGTTGTAAATGAGCTTGAGCGAGTCTAGACTGACCAGGACTCCCATCTGTTGTAAATGAGCTTGAGCGAGTCTAGACTGACCGGGACTCCCATCTGTTGTAAATGAGCTTGAGCGAGTCTAGACTGACCGGGACTCCCATCTGTTGTAAATGAGCTTGAGCGAGTCTAGACTGACCGGGACTCCCATCTGTTGTAAATGAGCTTGAGCGAGTCTAGACTGACCAGGACTCCCATCTGTTGTAAATGAGCTTGAGCGAGTCTAGACTGACCAGGACTCCCATCTGTTGTAAATGAGCTTGAGCGAGTCTAGACTGACCGGGACTCCCATCTGTTGTAAATGAGCTTGAGCGAGTCTAGACTGACCGGGACTCCCATCTGTTGTAAATGAGCTTGAGCGAGTCTAGACTGACCAGGACTCCCATCTGTTGTAAATGAGCTTGAGCGAGTCTAGACTGACCAGGACTCCCATCTGTTGTAAATGAGCTTGAGCGAGTCTAGACTGACCAGGACTCCCATCTGTTGTAAATGAGCTTGAGCGAGTCTAGACTGACCAGGACTCCCATCTGTTGTAAATGAGCTTGAGCGAGTCTAGACTGACCGGGACTCCCATCTGTTGTAAATGAGCTTGAGCGAGTCTAGACTGACCGGGACTCCCATCTGTTGTAAATGAGCTTGAGCGAGTCTAGACTGACCAGGACTCCCATCTGTTGTGAATGAGCTTGAGCGAGTCTAGACTGACCAGGACTCCCATCTGTTGTAAATGAGCTTGAGCGAGTCTAGACTGACCGGGACTCCCATCTGTTGTAAATGAGCTTGAGCGAGTCTAGACGTCTTCTTGCACAACTCGACTGTCAAGCCCTCGAGCGAACTGAACTCAGCCCGTTGCTACATCAGTTAGACCACATCCATCTCAGAGACCACTCCAGTTATAGTACTTGATTTTCTCTTTAATTACCTTTACTAAAAAAACTATAAGTTCTACTCGTTTTAGTAAGTTTCAAACACTTTCAGCACTTCTTCTTCTTTCTTCATTTTGGATTACTATGGACTACGTTAATTTGAATTCAGCTTCATCTGTTTCTGGGCTTTAATCCTCGTCCAGTTCTCCTTCATCCTTTCACTCTGCAATCTCCTACTTTCTTATGCCCATGGCGCTGGGTATGGGATCTAAATTTTCCTTGAAAAATCTTTGCGGCCGTGATCCTCGACTTGTGACCACCTGTTCCTAATTTCCGTTCCTTGTATTCCCATTTTTTTTCAGATCCTTCTTCACCTCCTGGTACCTGCGCATAGAATTTTTCCTGATCTCAAAAAATCTTATTATCTGATTGGCCAGTCTGTCCGGGTTCATTCTATAGATATGTCCGAAGAACATGTCTCTCCTCTTCCGGATGGTATCCGAGATCTTTTTCATCGTGAGATAAAATTCTTGGTTTCCTTTCCTTCTGTACGATCCAGCTTCTTGACCAATCCTGTTTTTATCAAATTCAAACTTTCAGCTGGATCTAAAGCCTCAGGGTGGTACATTCAGTACTTATTATGGTAACCATAAATTATTATTATTATTATTATTATTATTAACAATTGTTTACTTATGTAGAGGCAGAAAAGAAGTTGTTTATTCTTATAATTCTAAGTATTTAGAAATAGAAGTGAAACCTCCTTGAATATTTACACTTAGAATATAACATTAGTAGGAGTAAGTCTTTGTACTGCTGATGAGTGCCATAACCACTTCAGTCGTGCTATGCGCTAGGGAACTAACCGCTCACCGCCTGTGCGAACGTAAGAAGCAGCAAAAGGGCCACTGTGTCGAAGACATTTTTCTGCTTCCTTAAGCGTGCAGATGCAAGAAAAAATCTTCCAAAGAAAAACTGGAAGAACTTGAGAAAGTTTCTCAGTGGAACCGGCACATTAAATGGATGCCGTTATGCATCAGTAGACTAAGCGCCATTTGATGAAAATTGAGATTTTAGCGCCATCTTGTAGAGGAAGGCTTGAACTATTTATAAAAAATTCCCCACTGCATTACAAGAGGCCGTTAGTTGTTAGTAAACAGAAAACCTAAGCGACAAAGCGGAAATCAGTAAAAACGTAAATTGCATCAGTAGACTATGCGACTTTCCAGTCTGCATCATTGGATCAAGCGCCACATTCCTCACACTGCGCGCGGATGACAGCGTGGGAGCCCGCATTTTCGATAGTGCTGACATTTTTACGTGGTGATACATTGAGTGGTTTATCAAGAGACGAAATTCAGCGATGTATCAAGTACTTCGAAAAGTAAGGAGAAGGACAATGTTACTAATGCAGCTTGCTAAGAAGGTTGCGTCTGAGAATCATTCTCTAGAATTTGATGGTGAATCTCAGGAAGTAAATCTAAATAAGTCAAGACACGGACGACCACGGGAAAGTAGAGTTCCATTTCACCAGGCATTAATACCTCTGTGGCCAAAAGGAAACCCTATCTCTGAAGCCAAACTAAGAGACTTTGGTTCGCTGATGCACCTAATACCTACAGATGCCAAACAATTTTACCAGAATCTTCAAGCAGATTCTCAGATCGTGGATGACGTAGATGAATTTAATGGAGATCCTGATTTCGAGATTGAATGAACTGAGAGCAACAATCTTATTAGATGCCCAGTGATTTGTGTGTATTTATGGGAGAAAATATCTTTAATCACATTTTCTTTCTCAAGCAGAACAAAACTTATCCATAGGCTTAAAAATATCACGTCAATACTGTACTCTCAGAATATAATAGGCCTATCGTGAAGGAAAATCCATTAAAAATTGTATAGACTAGAATGGCTCATGTCTTACCATTTGTATTTGACTCAAATAAGTTGAAATTCCTAGCAACGACTTTAGAGAATAGCTTCCCTTCTAGAATTTCTCCATTTAAAACTTGAATAATGTACCGGAGTTGTGGCGCGGCTCGTGGTGGTTCAAGCACTTAGCGGGCCTTTTCAGACAGTAGGAGATTCAGTTTTTAATCATGGCTGCCACCACGTTGTATTTTTTTGAAGTTTTACTCAGTAGATACTCAACAGTTAGGGGTTATTGGTGTAGCATCGTGATACATTATTCGCACTTGAGAAAAACCTTAAATTGCATCAGTAGACTAAGCGCCATTTCTTGAAGAAAATCTATGTAGTGCGATTATAAAAATGTTGAAATTTGGTGAGAAGGTACAATCTATTATCCTACAACACCAGTAATACCATATTTAGTAAAATTATGTTCGCCCGAATTTACACATAGAACCAAATTTAAACGCGATTATCTCGCAACCAACTTTTGGCGCTTGGTCTAGTGATGCATAACGGCATCCAATTGTTTGTCAAACGGAATCTCTTTGTTATAATAAATGCCAGCCCCGTACTTTCTAATTATAAGAGTATTGCATGCATTAGTGATGAATGGGATGCCTAATACCTGAGTTTCTCAGGCGAACTACTGTCTGAAGGTAGGTTACGTCATAATACGAAGAGAGAACAATCAGACGGCCGCTCGCTACATGTTCCTCGGCGCTACCCGTAAAATGCACCCACTGGCGTTAATAAACCTCGTTTTGTAAAGCTCAGTAGTAAACTGGTACTTGATACAGCAGCACTACAGTTGTTGTCAACATATTGACAATGACTGGCGTGTTCGGCGACAACGAATACACAGACAATATTAAGCTATGGAGAATCTGGTCGGAATGCAACCGAAGCACGCGGACGGTATGCACAGGAGTTTCTAAATAGCCGTCTGCTTTCTATACACGTATTT
This sequence comes from Anabrus simplex, assembly GCF_040414725.1. NCBI lineage: Eukaryota > Metazoa > Arthropoda > Insecta > Orthoptera > Tettigoniidae > Anabrus > Anabrus simplex. The sequence goes on along the minus strand of NC_090272.1, from coordinate 221,414,551 downwards.
CACCGAACAGAGTTGCCATTAAGAGCTAATCGATCGTTCAAGGCACATACCACATTCAAGCAACATTTTGGCAGAGTGAATCTGTACGTGGGTAAATTGATGAGTTATTAAATGTTATTTTCTGCGTACTTGTCGTATTTACAAATTCACTACTGGTACAAAAGTTTGTAGTAAAATGACTGCTACTTGTTTCACATCCGAAATACAGCACATTGTAGCGCTCCTTTGTAAACCAGCGATTAGGCATCCCGTTCATCACTATTGCATGCAGGACATTTATAAGAAGAAAGTACGGGGTTGGATGACCACCAAATATATTGCTACCTCAGCATCGCTTTCACTATCGTCCGAATTCCAAATAAACTTCCAAAGTATTAGGTCTGTTCTATGGAAGAGATGTTAAGTACAGAACAAAAATGACCAACAGGACACCAGTGGAATCCGAACGCACAACCATCATAGCTCAAGTGGATAGAGCATCAAGTGATGAGGAGTTACTACCACATCTAGCATTTGACGGTGAAGAAGTTCCAAAACACACACTTGATGAATTTGTGTAATTATACACAAGTAGTCATAATTATGTTATTGGTTCTTCCTCCCACTAACTAGTTTGTGACGGTTTTCGGAGATGCGAAATTTGGTCCCACATGAGTTCTTTTACGTTCCAAGTAAGTCTACCGATAGTAAGCTGACGTATTTGAGCACTTTAAAATACCAGCGGATTGAGCCTGGCTCGAACCTGCTCATAAATCCAGCGCCTCAACCGTCTGAGCCACTCAGCCCAGCGATACACAAGTTTTTATTCTGTCAGAGGACGGTACCGAAATATGAAAGAGTATCATAAAGGCACGGTAAATCACACTACGCATTTAAGATTGCTGAAACAGACAGCAATGTCACTAACGCAGTTACGATTGCTGTAATCACGAGGAAAAGAAGATTGAGGAGAAAAACACGTGGTTCACGAGAGGAATCAGACTTCTGAGCCTGGTAAACAAGAGTATTACAACCTCTACAAGCAAGGCGGTGTTGGAAAATACCGTGATTCCAGAGGGAATGTTACCGTGTTGACAAATATGGAATATCACTGAGGCTAAGAATGTTTAAAGTATGGAATAATACAGTGTTGAGACACCTTGCCCGGTGAGTGGTATAAAAGGAGACGTACCCAGCAGCTATGCGCTTTTGAGAAAGCTCGCAGTACCACTCAGGGTGAACAGCTGATCTGCTGTCCTTCGAAGATTAGAGACAAGTAAAGATGGATTTAATTGCTGTTGTTGACTGTAAACGTGTAAAACAGGCGTGCGCAGACTTGGCTCGTTAGAAGAACCCACGAAAAGCAACCGCCAAGTATGATCCCTGGACGTATAACACCCATCTATATTGGCACAAGTTTAGTTCATATTATTATTATTATTATTATTATTATTATTATTATTATTATTATTATTATTATTATTATTATTATTATTATTATTATTATTATTATTATTATTATTTAGTTCCGTTTGGGCCTGCTATGGACCACGTGGTTCTTATCTCTAGCAGCTTTCTTCTTTCACCAGTACTCCTTCATTTTGCACTGTGAATGTCTTTTCGCTCCTGAGTCCATTTCACACCTCCTCCCGGACGTACTGGTTTTTTTTTTCTGTTAGTGACTGGAAATAATTTGATGTTCTGATCAACGTTCTGTACCTATTCCTATCATAAATTTCACTGGGAGTAATGTCCAATTCTTGAAGGTCTTTTCTGACGAGTCTTGCCCACTTGGCATTAGTCGTTTTCCCTCTAGAGATGGTGTGGAAGATTCTGGAGGTGAGCCTCTGATTGTCCATTTTCATGACATGACCATAGAAGTTCAATCTCCTCTTCCTCATAGATGTTGTAATGCTATCCAATTGTTGGTACAGTTCGTTGTTGTGCCTGATTCTGTACTTGCCTTTAATAGGGCCCATGTTTTTCTCAGGATCTTCCTTTTCTTCAGCTCCAGTTTTCTAAGTTGCCCTTTTCTTACCATGTTTAGGCATTCTGAGGCATATAGTACTGACGGTCTCAATACAGTAGTGTAATACCTGATTTTGAGGTAAAGGGAGGGGGATTTGGATTTGTACATACTCTTACGTCCGCCTCTGTGGTGTAGTGGTTAGCGTGATTAGCTGCCACCCCCGGAGATCCGGGTTCGATTCCCGGCTCTGCCACGAAATTTGAAAAGTGGTACGAGGGCTGGAACGGGGTCCACTCAGCCTCGGGAGGTCAACTGAGTAGAGGTGGGTTCGATTCCCACCTCAGCCATCCTGGAAGTGGTTTTCCGTGGTTTCCCACTTCTGCTCCAGGCAAATGCCGGGATGGTACTTAACTTAAGGCCACGGCCGCTTCCTTCCCTCTTCCTTGTCTATCCCTTCCAATCTTCCCCATCCCCCGCACGGCCCCTGTTCAGCATAGCAGGTGAGGCCGCCTGGGCGAGGTACTGGTCATTCTCCCCAGTTGTATCCCCGACCAAGAGTCTGAAGCTCCAGGACACTGCCCTTGAGGCGGTAGAGGTGGGATCCCTCGCTGAGTCCGAGGGAAAAACCGAACCTGGAGGGTAAACAGATGATGATGATGATGATGACATACTCTTACATAGGTGGTAGGCGTTTTATTATTATTATTATTATTATTATTATTATTATTATTATTATTATTATTATTATTATTATCATCATCATCATCTGTTTACCCTCCAGGTTCGGTTTTTCCCTCGGACTTAGCGAGGGATCCCACCTCTACCGCCTCAAGGGCAGTGTCCTAGAGCTTCAGACTCTTGGTCGGGGGATACAACTGGGGAGTATGACCAGTACCTCACCCAGGCGGCCTCACCTGCTATGCTGAACAGGGGCCTTGTGGAGGGATGGGAAGATTGGAAGGGATAGGCAAGGAAGAGGGAAGGAAGCGGCCGTGGCCTTAAGTTAGGTACCATCCCGGCATTTGCCTGGAGGAGAAGTGGGAAACCACGGAAAACCACTTCCAGGATGGCTGAGGAGGGAATCGAACGCACCTCTACTCAGTTGACCTCCCGAGGCTGAGTGGACCCCGTTCCAGCCCTCGTACCACTTTTCAAATTTCGTGGCAGAGCCGGGAATCGAACCCGGACCTCCGGGGGTGGCAGCTAATCACGCTAACCACTACACCACAGAGGCGGACATTATTATTATGATTATTATATTTCTCCTGTCAACACCCCTCCTTCTCGACTAGTTCAATGCCTACAGCGATGAATAAGGTATCAGTAGATAAGAATATTTTTGTGACTTCTGGCAGAGTATACTCAGTTTATCTTAAAACATTGTTTGTTTAAAATGTACAGGGTGTGCACAATTAAACCGACGGTTCAGCGCGGTACAGCACGGGCTGCAATGATCGCAGGAGTCTAACTAACCAATGTGCTCACGAATTATGCCACAACTAGTATTAGTTCCAAGTCTTGCCACCAGGCAAAAATATGGCGCTGCAAGCAGTCAGAACGTAACTCTGACGTTAGAATTTTCATCCGGCGTTGTTTAAGTTCCTTGGTTGTTGCAGGAACGACCATTGCGTTCAGCTTACGAGACTGTTTGGTGTGGTTTTTACAACCTCCTTCATTCATGGTCGCCAACGGCCGTAGCCGTGTTGAAACACCGGATCCCGTGAGATCTCCGAAGTTAAGCAACATTGGGCGTGGTCAGGAGTTGGATGGGTTGCCACGCGCTGTTGGTGGGAGGTAAGGGAATGGAGGAGCAGAAAGGAAGTGGCCACCCTACCGCACGTAAACTCCGGCTCAGGAACACCTCTGCGGAGGTTCGGACCTGCCTTCGGCCAGAATAACCCTTACCTTACCTCATTCTTGGTCCGTTTATCTATGAGGACATCTCACCTTGTGGCCTGTTAGGTGTACAGTGACACCTGAACGGTATAGCGACTCCTTTGTGTTACATGTGATTTCAGCTTTGCAAGAATTCAGGAGCGGTGCGTCATTAAGGGCTAATGGGGTTTAGCCCCACCAGACTTTTTGACATAAGAGTTTAGAAATGCTTTATATTTTAGATAATTAATTTAATGAGACCAAATTTACATCTGAGTACACTGTCCTGAAGTAATTAATGCTATGAGAAATTGAAAGTATGATCGTATTGCGTGTTTTTTACGTTTATCCTGACCGTGGGGCTAATTCGCTCTCAGTACTCACAGTGGGTATTAGTAACTGCTTTGAAGGTCAATGAACCTTTGAGGGAGTGAAAGTTTCAATGCATTTTCAATGGTGAAGCTAGTGGCTAGCTTTGACATGCCCGCAATAAACAAACTCATTTGTATGTTTCTAATCTCATGTAACATGTTATTGTGACCAATCACAGAGTGAAGCCTCCGACACGTTTCGAATTTTAGTTTACAATTCGCTTTTAGCAGTTGCGGAGTGGAGAGCATAAGTTTTGGATAGTTTTTTGTTTACCAGTGATTAGTATGTAGTGTTTAATAGTACATTATGCACCAAGTCTACAATGGCAATAATTAAGACACGAGTATGTTTATAAAACGAGCGAAGCGAGTTTTATAATTCCCATACGAGTGTCTTAATTACTATTATAGGCGAGTTTCATACGACTCCTCATGCTCGACGATAATTATATCTCTATTTTTTAAATATTCGTAAATTTCTGTCAAGATGTCACTTGACAGTTGAGTTTACTGAACAGAACGGAGATCGCATGCGCTGGGTTGTTGATTTTCCATGAGGGGATCGGAGACCTTGACAATGTCACATGTTTTCAAAGCTTTGATAGAAGATGATCATAACCTAGCTTCATTTCAAATACACGTTGTTTATTGTACAGTTGGTGAAGTGAATTTGCGGGAATGTGCCGCGTGGTTGTGCACTGATGTTAATATGTGTCCGACATGTTTGATTTTGGAAACAAGTGTGAAACTAGTGCGCTGAGCGCAGGTGCGGTGCTATCCTTACCTAATTGGTCAAACACTTGTATCATAATGAAAATCTGAACTCTGATTGGTGAAGAATCTGTATCATAATGAAAATCTGAACTCTGATTGGTGGAGAACCTGTATCATAATGAAAATCTGAACTCTGATTGGTGGAGAACCTGTATCATAATGAAAATCTGAACTCTGATTGGTGAAGAACCTGTATCATAATGAAAATCTGAACTCTGATTGGTGGAGAACCTGTATCATAATGAAAATCTGAACTCTGATTGGTGGAGAACCTGTATCATAATGAAAATCTGAACTCTGATTGGTGGAGAACCTGTATCATAATGAAAATCTGAACTCTGATTGGTGGAGAATCTGTATCATAATGAAAATCTGAACTCTGATTGGTGGAGAACCTGTATCATAATGAAAATCTGAACTCTGATTGGTGGAGAATCTGTATCATATTGAAAATCTGAACTCTGATTGGTGAAGAATCTGTATCATAATGAAAATCTGAACTCAGATTGGTGGAGAATCCGTATCATAATGAAAATCTGAACTCTGATTGGTGGAGAACCTGTATCATAATGAAAATCTGAACTCTGATTGGTGGAGAATCTGTATCATATTGAAAATCTGAACTCTGATTGGTGAAGAATCTGTATCATAATGAAAATCTGAACTCTGATTGGTGGAGAACCTGTATCATAATGAAAATCTGAACTCTGATTGGTGGAGAATCTGTATCATAATGAAAATCTGAACTCTGATTGGTGGAGAACCTGTATCATAATGAAACTTGAACTATAATGAGCCTCATTAAGATTCAGTTTTATGGCAAATAATATTTATATTTCGGCATCGTCGAGCATAAAATAGCTTAAATGCATTAGCTTAGTATTCATAAGGACATCATTGCAGAGATTCCGGAATTCAGCCACAAAGTGATTGATTTGTTTGCATCGCAGAAGAATCGACGAGCGCAGATTCTTTATAAATGAGGTAACTTTTAAAGTATTTTACTATTAGCATGATTTAGAATCGAGCACGCTTAACTGTGCTGATACTTTTAATAAAATGTAATGACAACGTATAATTTGCCTGTACATGCCACAGCAGAAGCAACCAAAACTACATAAATAATAATAATACCCACATTAGCCCCACCTGCCATTTGAGTAACAAGCCGATACTGCAACAAGGCAACTGTGACCACAGCGTTACTTTCATGTAAGATGGGGAAATACCACATGTCACTCGCCAGGTGAAAGATTTGCTGCGAGAAACGTTCTGTAACGACCGCATGATCTTTGGGCATTTTCTAGATGCGTAACCTTACATATCTCTCCGACCTAAATCCGTGTGACTTCTGGAAGTGGGGATATTTAAAGGATCGTGTCTATCAGGGACATATCCGGTCTCTGTCTGATCTAAAAGCTAGCATAAAACGACATATGGCTCTGATTTCACCCGATACGCTGCGGGCAACTGTCAACTATACCGTGTTACGGATGCGGCATGTGTTTGTAACCATCAATCCTAATAAACGTGCCAAGACCACAGTTACCATGTGTTTGATGGTCTTTTCTGACTTTTCTGCGACCCTACCACTGAATATAGCGGCATATTTTCGTCTGGTGGCAATACTTGGAACTAATAATTTTCGTGGCATAATTCGTGAGTGCATTGGTTAGTTACCATGTATACCAAATATCAGACACCTACAATCAGTACAGCCCGTGCTGCACTGCGTTGAACACCGCCAGTTGAATTGTATGTTGCTCAACATCTGAAATCATGCCACAGAAATAACTCTGGAAGGAGTGGATAATAATAGTTTAACATGGATATGCATTAGGGCTGTGGGTCCTTCTGGAATTAGTGCGGACAGAAAACGGACACGAAAGTCTTCGTCATCTTCTTCCTCACTGTCGTCTATATACAGTAGGTACAGGGTGCGGCAGAAATACCTGACGAATTTCAAACATAAATAACTCAGCAACGCAACAAGCGATTTAAAGATTTATTGCACAGTTGTAAAGAGTAGTGTTTGCCATTTGCATCACATACACATACACACTAGGTTTTGAAAATAATGTCATCCAAATGCCGACCGTCCTGTTCGATGCACCTCTGAAGCCTCTTCCTGAAGTTCCGCATGACTCGCTTGAGCATGCCTTGTGGTATTTCTTCGATTTCTTCACGGGTGGCAGCTTTCAGGTCCTGTCGTGTTCACGGCTTACGTCGGAAGACGCAATCCTTCAAATTTCCCCAGAGGAAGAAATCGCATGGGGTGAGGTCAGGGGAACGGGCTGACCATGGAACGTCATCCCGTAAGGAGATGAGATGTCCTGGAAACATTTATCTGAGGAGACCCATCGACGCACTGGCTGTGTGTGCAGTGCCACCATCGTGTTGGAACCACTCAGCAGGATTCTCTAAGTCGGTGAGTGTCGGCTGCATGAAGTTGCGAAACAGCTGTACGTAACGATCCGATGTTACTGTTAGATTTCTGATCTCTTTTTCAAAAACGTAAGGGCCTACAATTCCGAAATCAGCGATAGCGCACCAAACTAACAGACTCGCTGTGGAGAGGTCGCTCATGGATCGGTTGAGGATTGGCTGCGGTCGAGCACCGAAATTTTTTTATTACCGTAGCCTGACAAATGAAAGTGCGCTTCATCACTTGCCAGGACAATGGTGTCAGCTGCTAAAGCTTCCAGGATAGTCTCACATCACGCTCTGCGGTTGGTCCAATCACGTTCAATGAGTTTCTGAACACCCACCATTTTGTACGTATGGAACTTTATGTCTGCGTGTAAAATCCTTCTTACGGTGCGATCCGAGAGTCCCAGAGCACGTGAATGCCTACGCACTGAACGTTGAAGAGATAGCGAAATGGCATGTCTCACTGCACGGACGGTCTCTGGTGTTCGGACGCTACGAGGCCTACCAGACGGCTTCCTTTTCACACTCGAACCACTTCTTCTCAAACTGTTCAACCATAACAGAATAGTGTTCCTGCTCGGAACTTTCTCATGTCGGCCTAAGCCAAAGTGTCTGCTGTGTTGTGGTAACAGAGTCGGCATTATTTAAATAAGTCTCAATCACGAAACCTCAGTGTTCACCACTCTACGCCATGCTAGCGCCTGCCTGGCTGACTGACAAGCCCCTGCACGTGCTCTCCAAGGCCAAGGCCAAGACAATAACACCTGTTTGAAAGCTGTGGCCAATACGACCTTTAGTTCGCTCCAATCTACTGTTTGCGACATAAATGGCAAAGCCTGCTCTTTTAAAATGCGCAACAAAATTGTGAATGGCTTGTTGCGTTGCTGAGTTGTTTACGTCTGAAATTCGTCAGGTTTTTCTTCCGCACCTTGTACAATTGATGCCGTGTTTTAAACGAGTTTCCACTGTCTTTGACTGGCGTCACAGCAAAGCCCCTTACACACGTAACGTCACCAAAGGCAGCACAAATCTATATATATAAAGTAGCTTGTCCTGACTGACTGACTGACTGACTGACTGATTCATCATCGCCGAGCCAAAACTACTGGACATAAAGAAATGAAATTTTGGAGATATATTCATATTAAGATGTAGGTGCTCGCTAAGAGAGGATTTTTGGATATTCCGTCGCTAAGGGGGTGAAAAGGGGGGTGAAATTTTAAAATTAGTGTGCCTATATCTCAAAACTTTAAAAGTTTACAGATGTGAAAATTTGTATTTAGAATCTCCTGTAAAAATAAGGAAACACATATTTTTTTGTTTTGAGACAATCCCAATACGAGGGGTTAAAAAGGGTGAAAAAGGGGTTGAATGCCTTTAATCAGGATACCGGTACTTATATCTCAGAAACTGAAGATATTACAGACCTCAAAATTGGTACTTTTGATCGCTTTCAAAAATAAAGAAACACGTATTTTTTTGTTTTTGGAAAATCCAATTAATGCGAGGGTGAAAAGGGGGTGAATTTTTAAAATGAGTGCATCTATATCTGAAAAGTTTTTAAGTTTAGAGATGTAAAAATAGGTATTTAGAATCTTCATTAAAAATAAAGGAACACGTATTTTTTTGTTTTCGGAAAATCCCAACAGGAGGGGTGAAAAGGGGTGAAAAAGGGGTTGAATGCCTTTAAAGAGAATACTTATATCTTAGAAACTGAAGACATTACAGACCTGAAAATTGGTGTTTGGGATCTCCTTTACAAATAAAGAAACGCATATTTTTTTGTTTTTAGAAAATCCAATTAATGGTGGGGGGTAAAAGGGGGGTGGTTTTTTAATATGAGTGTATCTATACATCAAAACTTTTAAAGTTTATAGATGTAAAAATTGGTATTTAGAATGTCCTTTAAAAATAAAGAAACACGTATTTTTTGTTTTCGGAAAATCCTAATACGAAGTGTGGAAAAGGGTGAAAAACAGGTTGAATGCCTCTAATGTGGCTACTTATATTTCAGAACCTGAAGATATCACAGACCTGAAAACTGGTATTTGGGATCTACTTTAAAAATAAAGAAACATGTATTTTTTCGTTTTGGGAAAATCCAAATAATGGGGGGTGAAAAGGGGGACGAAGTTTTTAAAATGAGTGTATCTATATCTCAAAATTTCTAAAGTTTATAGATGTAATAATTTGTATTTAGAATCTCCTTTAAAAATAAACAAACATGTACTTTTGTTTTCGGAAATACCACTTGGGTGTAGGGGGTAGTTAATAATGACTGAAAATGGTGTTGAATTCTTTTAATTAGGCTACTGATATCTCAAAAATGAAGATGTCACAGGCGTGAAATGTGATATTTGGAATCTGCTTTAAAAGTAAAGAAACATGTATTCCCGGAAAATCCAATGAAGGGGGGGGTTAAAGAATAGAAAAATTAATTGACTTATTTGTATGAGAATACATCAGCTAATAAAAACTAAAGTTGTTACAGACGTGAAAATTGGTATTTGGATCTCCTTTAAAAACAAAGGAAAACGCGTTTTGGGGGGGAAACCATCTTCGGGTGGGGGGGGGGGAGTGAAAAGGAGTTGAATTCCTTTCGTGAGGACACATAAATCTAAAACTGAAGAAGTTAGAGTCGTGATATTTGGTATTTAGGAGACCCTTTACTATTAAAGAAACAAGTATTTTTTGCCGGAAAATTCACTTAGGGGTGAGGGGGGGAGTTTGAAAGGAAGTGAATAAAATGAATTATTTTTATGGGTATACTTATATCTCAAAACTGAAGGTAATAGACGTGACCATATTGGTGTTTGGAATCTCCTTTAAACATAAAGAAGCACGCCATCTTTTCATTCTTTTTGGGGGGTAAATAAACTTAACGGCGGTGGGTTGTAAAAGGAGGGGAGACCAATTGATTTTACTGTTCGCAATGTACTTACAAGGAGCCTCCGTTGCTCAGGCGGCAGCGCGCCGGGCTCTCACAGCTGGGTTCCGTGGTTTAAATCCCGGTCACTCCATGTGACATTCGTGCTGGACAAAAAGGAGGCGGGACCGGTTTTCTCCGGATACTCCGGTTTTCCCTGTCATCATTCATTCCAGCAACACTGTCCAATATCAATTCATTTCATTTGTCATTTATTAATCATTGCCCAAGAGAAGTGCGACAGGCTTCGGCAGCCGGAACAATTCCTATTGTCGCCACTAGACGGGGGCTTTATTCATTCCATTCCTGACCCTGTCGAATGACTGGAAAGAGGCTGTAGATTTTCGATGTACTTATTCTGATCATAAACAGATCATTTCTAATCTTTCCTGGGTTCGTTTTCATGAACCATCTTTTCCTTCGGAGAACGTTCTTAGATTACAGTAGATTCTCCTGGCATATAAATAAAAATTTAAACTAATTTCAAGTAAACGATAGGAAAGAGATTGACCGTCCGTTCACCTCTATAATAAGGTCAATAATGCACGGAAGTATGTCATTCGTATCGCCAGAAATCCCGCACATTTGCCTACGCGCGACAAGGGTGCTGGTCACATTGTCAACAATGACAATGGCAGCAGATGTAAGTTACCGCCAAGTAGCGGTCTTGCATCTTGCTGTGGGGTCCAGAACATCTATAATAATAATAATATTAATAATAATAATAATATTTTTTCTGGACCGTCGTCAAATGTGCGGATCCCGCTGGAAACGGGTCCTGGACGGGTAATGACTAAGAATACAGTCCGGCCGCGGGTTCAGTACCGCCAAGGCACTCAAGAAGACACCACGCCGGTTCTCCTGAAGGATTTGATCCATATTAAAAATGCTTATAGGAAAAGATGGCAAAGATTTAGGGACCCTCTGACCGGGTGGAATACTTGGACCTAGTCCGGGAAGTACGAAATCGATTGCTGGAAAGAAAGATTGAAAAATGGGAGGAAACTTGCCGTAATGTATTAGAAAACGAGTCTGATCGCGAATTTTGGCGGATTCTCGCAGTAAACGAGTCAGATCGCGAATTTCGGCGGATTATATATCTACAACAATAAGCATTCAATTATAAATTTCAGTATAATACCGTAGCGAAGCACGGGTATCTTGCTAGTGTTCTCATAATACGTATCTTGTGAATGTTGGTGGCCATAAGAATTGCGTGCTAAATCAGCGACCATTTTCTTGTGACATTGCATGGGAATGTTGCGTGTACTTTGAATTAGTTCAAGTGATAGGCAAAGTGAAAGGAGCATCCTTGCCAAAATCAAAAATGGCGACAGATTGCTCCAGGACTAGACTCAATTCTTTGAAAGTAGGTTCTGAACAGAACAGCGGTGTAACGAGAATCCTCCGAAAGCAGTAAGGGTGTATCATTGTAATAACAGTGTTGAAGGTAATCAACTATCGAGATATGGTGAGAAATGGTCACAAACCACATAACTAGTTACAACGAGAGAAGCGAGTTAACAGCTCAGAGAAACTAGCTACACAAGGCCAGTCTTGTCGAAATGAGAGGGTTGCCATCCTCGACCAAGCTAGCGGCAGGAATTCCATACACGATTACCGCGAATATAGAAGTCGATGATGGGCGAGTAAAGGGAGCTATTGGCACTTTGAGACACATTGAGGAACTACATACATATTTTTTAAAGACATCAGTTTACAAAGAGTGAATGACTACAACGATCCTCATTTTTTACAGTTTAGGCGAAGATAACTGAAGATATTAAAATTATTGTGCAAAGGAAACACTAGATGATTTGGGAGTAGTATAAGTGTCGTGTGCTGGATTCCAAGTTTCTTCAATATTTCTCACGTATGCCTGGCTGCACTGCCACTGTTTCCAAATAGCAGACCCATCACGGGCGAATGTTATGTCTCTCACTGAGATATAGGATACATCCTTCACAAACGCTGTTCTTTTCCTGGTCCTGGGATAAATCTCTTTCGAGCCGGATAGTTGGATCATGAATAACAGCTGTTAGTGTCTGCTGGTGTATGTCTCTTCTATTGGACCTAATGGAAGAGATAAAGTGTACACTTCATAAACTCTCAACTTCAAATCTCTCAGTGAAGAGGCTAAGTCTGCTGTCACCCTGTGATGACGGGTGTTCCTGAGCAATTCATTCTCACCGCAGTCTGGATGACGGCAGCGGATTGTGCCAGGAGATCTACCAAGAACTGCTCGAACCGCATTTGCCCATTCAGAGTTTGACAGTCCTGTCTTGTTACTTATCCAGAAGTTTGCTTTAGAGTGATCGCCATAAACTTCAACGCCTTTTCTTCTTAAAGAGCGTAGTGTCTAGATGCGGAAGCCTTGTTCTTGTAGTAGCTTACGAATCATCAGAACAAAAGTCGACAATGAGATCAACACCAGAAATGGTGCTGCCTCGAAAATGGATAGACCCTCTCTTGAGTTTCCAAAACCTAGCTAAGGTTTTAGAACTAAATGGAAAAATTACGTCCTCTCGAAACCTGACTAACTCAGTTTGGTGCGGGCACCGATCAGCAAACACAAGGCGGCCCACCAGATACAAACCAAAGCAGTTTCCTTTAGTTACTGCATCATCACTCACCATCCACGAGGAACCACGTTCGACCAAATAGTATTTCATTACGATTAAGCATAACAGAATTAGCTCGCTCGTTGGCGTACCGTTCAGCTGACCTCGTGCAGCCAACATCTTTTTTGAATTTCGATAAATGTATTGATGTAATGATAGTACCTCATGAAAATCACTGTACGTTCTTCGATGTTGATAGATGGAGAGATTTTCATTGGAGTTATCATATTAACGAGCCGGCCCCATGGTGTAGGGGTAGCATGCCTGCCTCTTACCCGGAGGCCGCGGGTTCGATTCCCGGCCAGGTTAGGGATTTTTACCTGGACCTGAGGGCTGGTTCGAGGTCCACTCAGTCTACGTCATTAGAATTGAGGAGCTATCTGACGGTGAGATAGCGGCGCCGGTCTAGAAAGCCAAGAATAATGGCCGAGAGTATTCGTCGTGCTGACCACACGACACGTCGTAATCTGCAGGCCTTCGGGCTGAGCAGCGGTTGCTTGGTCGGCCAAGGCGTTTCAAGGGGTGTAGTGCCACGGGGTTTGGAATTTTATTATATTAACGAAATCGTAAATAAAGGTTACCGATCGCTTTATATAAAGCAGCGTATTTAGGGATTGTGTTCAGGATATAAAGGACAGAGCACATACAGGGTGTAACAAAATGTACGGCACATATTATAGGACACATTCCTTACACATAGATGAAGAAATTATGTTATACTAGCTGTTACCAGCGGCTTCGCTCGGGAGGATTTCGTAATTTGTTCAAATTAATCGTTCCTCGGTACTGCACTAAGACATTATCTCAAAATCCCTCAAGTATAAAAACTCCCCGAAAAATTGCGTTTCATTTACAACAGAACCTCTTTGTAAACCACGTTTGTGGTATTGCCTTTTGGGGATTAAATGACCAGACTACTGACAGAGCTATCTCTGGAACATTCGACATGAAAATCTACGTGTGGGAAACAGTCATCTCTCACGACGAAAACAAAAAATATGTGTTTCTTTATTTTTAAAGGAGATTCCAAATACCAATTTTTACGTTTCTAACATGTTAAGTTTACTAGATATACTCATTTTAAATATTCGTCCACTTTTTCATTTATGTTCACCCCTTAAGTGGATTTTCTGAAAACAAAAAAGTGCGTGCTTCTTTATTTTTAAAGACTATTCCATGTACCAATTTTCACGTCTTTAAACTGTTCAGTATAAGAGCTATAGATATACCAATTTTTAAAATGTATCCCCCTTTTCACTCCTTAGCGACGGAATATCCAAAAATACTTCCTTAGTGAGCCCCTACACTGTAATATACAGTATATGTGTCCCCGAAATTCAATTTCTTTATGTTTAGTAATTTTGGCCCGGTGATGAAGAATTTGTCAGTCAGTCAGTCAGTCAGTCAGTCAGGACATGTTATTTTATATATATAGATGAACGTCGGTCCGGAAACTCTTTGTTTCCATGTTACACATCATTTTCTACAACTCATTAATCATGGGATTACACAAGAACAGAACTTATCACCATACCACATGCAATTCTTTCTCGAGGGAGATGTTCAATACGCCCTCTGTGAGCATTGGCACAGGCTTCAACATGCCGTCATAGCGAATCTCGGATGTGCCCATGTATACCTGGAGTATTAAGTATGGTTTTGCAGTTTTCCATAACACCGGCATGGAGACTCTGAACATCGTGTACTGGGGTTCGATACACAAGAGCTTTCAAATGCCCGCACAAATCAAAGTCCAGTGGGTTAGGTCCGGAGAGCGTGGAGGCCAGGCAATTGTTCCACCTCTACCTATGCATCTGTCACCGAATCTGTTATTTAGCAGCCGACGGACATTAACACTAAAATGAGGAGGTGCTCCATTGTGTATGAAGTACATGTTTTGTCGCACAGCTAAAGGCACATCTGATAACGAATCAGTTAGAACATCACATACGAAATTATGGTAACTTTTTCCGTTGAGCCTGGGTGAAAGAATGTGAGGCTCTACCAAACAGTCACCAACAACGCCGGCCCAAACATTGACAGAAAATCTTTGTTGATGACTTGCATCAACAGTTGAATGAGGGTTGACGTCAACCCATACATGCCTATTGTGAAAATGTACAATCTGATCTCGTTGAAACGACGCCTCATCTGTGAACAGCACCGTTGCACTAAAATTATAGTTGACACTTTGTTGAATAAACCATTCGCAGAAGAGTACCCACGCAGGAAATGCAGCTGCTGATAGTGCCTGCACACGCTGTAACACTCGCTAGACAGTCAATATTCATTGTTGCAGGGTCGTCGTCAACTGCCGGAAGAATCGCCGCCTCTCATTGCGGTGTCCTCGTCCTTCTAGACCTACACCGATTGCGAGTAACAGGCTGAAATGCCCCATGTTTCCTAAGACGACGATCAATAGCTTCGAACGTTTTCCTGTCGGGGCACCTTCGTCCTGAAAACTTCTCCCGGTACAAATGTTGAGCTCGAGCGCCATTGCCATCTGCTAATCCATATATCGAATGGGCATCTGCCATCTCCGCATTAGTGTACTCTGCCATTGCACGAGCCGAGTCTGTAAGTACGTAGCAACCCGTGTGCTTACAGGGTCGTACTGACCTCTGGAACAATTGATGTTACCTGTAAACAAGCAATGACGTAAGTCGCATGGCAACAGGGACATATAAAACAAAACTCTGGCGGTGCACCTACGATAACGACACCGTAACCGGATGTAAACCAAAAGCGCATGTTCCCCATGATTCTAACGTTCTGTTCTTGTGTGTTTCCCATGATTAATGAGTTGGAGAAAGTGAGGTGTAACATGGAAACAAAGCGTTTCCGGACCCATATTCATTTAATATATTCGTCTACGCGTGAGGAACATGTCGTGCAGTTTGTGCTGTACAGTTTTGTTACACCCTGTATCACCATCATAATTTCCCCTTATCCATCGCCTGCTGGGTCGGGATATTTATGGCACTTCTCCATCTTCATCTCTCCTTCCACCATTCCTTTTGTACGATCTTGTCCCAATCTAAATTTTGTCTTCTTATGCCGTTCTTCACTGATTCAATCCAACTTCCTCTAGGTCTTTCTCTTGCTCTCTTGCCCTCGTACTTTACCTCCAGTATCTCTCTTGGAATTATATTCCCCTCCGTCCTTTTTACATGTCCAAAGCGTCTTAATTTATTCTTTTCAACTCTTTCCTATTATACATTTTAGGACTTTCATCTCACTGGCCTGAATTCTACTCTGTTACCTGCTCGTCAAAGTCCAAGTCTCAGCTGCATAAGTCAGTATGTGTACACAATACATTTTGCACATTATCTCTTTATTTTCGTTGGCACTACTTTGCTCCAAACAAGTTTTCTTACATATTGGTAGAATGCATTATTCTGCTGTACCCTCCTGCTAATCTCCATGTCCATCCTAGCATTTTGTTTTAATTCACTTCCTAGGGATATCAAGCTGTCCATAATTTCCAGCCCCTCACTTCCAATTTTCACAGTGCCCTTTCCTTGCCTTTCCTCTCTCTATATCACCATAGTCTTGCTTTTATCTGTACTGATTTTTATGCCACACTTCTCAATTTTTTCCTTCGGTATATCTAGTTGTTGTTGCATTTCTTTGCTGTTCTTTCCCCAGGTCGTAACATCATCTGCTATCTTCATCTATTTATCTATAGGCTTCCTTTGTTTCCTTTACAATCTCGTCCATGAGCATAATAAACAAAGGAGGTGACAGCACACTCCCTTGTCTTAGTTCAGTCTTATTCGTAAACCATTCTGTCTTTCCAACTAGGGTCAGTATCCTCCTAACAGAGTTGTTCCCATTGCTTGCACCATTTCTCTTCCAAGTCTCTTTTTAACCATGGTTTCCCAAACCTTCTCTCTGGGTAAAATATCATATGCCTTTTCTATATCTATGAAAGTCATGACCAGGTCCTTTCCATATTCCCAGTTCTTTTCCATCAGCTGTCTCATGCTAAGGATTGGGTCCACTGTAGATCTTCCACTCCTGAACCCATATTGTTCCTGTTATAACTCTCCTCAATCTTTCTTCTCGTTCATCTTTCTAATACACCCGGTATATCTCTCGTAGAATTTCAATAAATACAGTATGGTTCCAGTGTATGGGACCTCGCCAGATACGTAAACTTGAAAACATTCTGTAACGATACTTTTTACACGCGTGGACTGAGGCTGCGGTCCCTGAAGTGATTTTCCTGCAAGCTCTCAGCGTACTGTCCTCTTGCTCTATCCTATGGGCCTACTGACCGGTGTCACGAACAGCCAATTCTCCAAAAATCTTTCTCTCCCGAAAACCCAAGTCCATAGACTAAGGACCAAACCCCGCGGCCCCGCTACCGCTTCCTTGTATTGTCCTGCCCAATCCCTTCTATCACCGAGGGGTGACACAATTCATTCACGTTACTAGTTTACTGAGTTCTCATTGGTTCGTTCAAAGCAGAATTCTTAGTACACATGTGCCTAGCTTTCCACCCCACAGCTGTACCTCTTACCCATACCAACACCAGCCAGCCCAGCCAAGATATAAACAACCTAGTAAACCTACTACTGATCAAGCTACTGTCGACCCAAAACCCGTACCACCCACCCGCCATGCCAAGCCGACAGATTATCCTAAATTAATCTACCTATCCGCTACCCTCCAAGGAATGACCTCCTGACTACAAAGTATATGCCAACCGCCAATTCAAGAACAAGTCTTAACCAGCCTTCCACCCAGACGTCTCGTAAGCTTTCTCCGCACCATCAACATCCCAGATTTTTCCCACCCTTAAAGCACTGGAACAAACTGCTACGTCAGTCGAGCAACATCGGGCGTGGTCACTCACTGGATGGGTGACCTCCGTCTGTATGTCTGCTTCACCTTCTTCGCACAATTAAGACATGCTCATGCACTCACAGCGCACATTACTGTACGTGCGCCCGGCCACATTCTGGCCAATGAACGAGCATAGATTTCACATATCCCAATCCATCAACTACGTTAACATAATGGGATCACTTTGAACGTCATGGCACTCAAGACCAGTAAGGTCGATGGGCCAAAAGTTCTCGCACTGAGCCTACGGCTCAATGCATCGAACATGGGGATGACGATGATGACGTTCTCGAATCATGTTATCTATCCACATGACTTCCTCTGGCTTCTAGACCTTGTGGCATACGTGACTACAGTCAAGTGCATTCCTGTGAATTCCACCCTAACTGGAGCCTCCCTAAACTGTTCCAGACGATAACAAGTTGTCTTATCTGTTCAGTTAACAAATACACATCAGCCCCATCATTGGGACGCGTCTTCACCAAATGCTTCTCCCTGAAGTTTTATTCTCAATATGCTCAAATGAATTCGTGAACCACGTATTATTATTATTATTATTATTATTATTATTATTATTATTATTATTATTATTATTATTATTATTATTACCAGCATTTTCACTATCACTGAAATCACTGTATCGCTGCACTGGAGTCTTGAGTTCACTGATATTAGCTTCGCTTACAATATTAGGCTGACTTCAGGTAAAGTCCTGAGCTCTTTACCCTGGAGGTCTCGTACGGAAAAGCGCGTTGAGAGTTCTGGCCTCGCGACAATTCAAAACAAAGCAGCACGATTTGTTCTGGGTGATTTTAGACAAAGGAGTAGTGTTACGAAAATGTTGCAAATTTTGGGGTGGGAACGATTGGGAGTAAGTATACGAGCTTCTTGACGAAGCGGTATCTGCCGATAGACCTTTGTGTAAACCCTTATTCATTACATCTATGTATCAGATCTCTGTAAAGATCACTGTTATATGTACTCCTCTATTACACTCTCTATAAAGCACTATGCCATTCGCTTTACTTAGCCATGAGGCCATCTAATCTCATTCACCTCTCCTTATTTACACCGATATTAACCTTCTCCTTCTTCCCACACTTCTCCACATACCCGTCGTCCAATCTCTTGGCCAGAGGGAGGGCGTAACCCTTCAGGTGGCCCGCCCCACACCTTCAGGGTGGGAAATGAAAACGTTCTCGAACGAACAATTTCCGGTACTGCCAGAAATTTAAGAATGGTACGAGGGCTGGTATGTGGTTAAAATTATACATGCAGCTCACCTCCCTTGGGGATGTGCCTAAAAAGAGCTGCACCACCTCCGGATGAGGACACAACTTTACTTTACAGAGTCGATGAAGGATAGGCGAATACTATTTTATGGACATCTACGATGAATCAAGAAAGGCTTACTCAAAAACTCGTTGAACATTTCGAAGGGAAAAAATTGTTCCCGGGTGGTTTAGGGACAGACATGCTGATATGCAGAGAATGTGCATTAGTCATGGAAACTTCTAAAACAGGAACCACTTTTGACAATTAGTTTCAGACTTCAGAGGCTTCCGAGAAGAAGGACAAATCTTCCAAAGTGATCTTTTCAGAAGAATGAAGGAAGCAGATAAGCCAAGGAATGAAGATATATTGGCAAAAGATCAAAGCTAGGGGAGGGAAAAGTTGATCCAGGATACCTTAGTTGTTACTGCGTGCTCCATAAGAAGAAGAAGAATATACTATGTATTGCACAGCAACACTGCCTCAATTTATAGTCTGCATAAAAGACAAAGTATTGAACCGACCCCTCCCTTTTTTAGATAATATCAGACATAATATGATACGCACAACGGGAGTTTCGAGGCGTGGACCTCGACTAGGAAAAGCTAATAACACAGCCCTGAACTGGAAATGTCCCTCATTTCAATGCAGTAAGGGATAAACACTAAGTCTACAAACAGTAAAATACAAATGAAATTAAAATGAGGGTTTATTGAAAATAATAGGAAAAATTCAAAAAAGAGAACAAGTAGTAAATGAAGCCAGCAATCAAAAAGAGGATAATACATACATGTTCAACACCCATCCAACTGGAAATCATATCATTGATGTGTGACCACATCTTTTCTTTTTAAATCACCAGGCTGAAATTATTAATATAAAGCTCTCACCTTTTCAACTGTAGTCTCGCTACATAATACCCTGATGCAATTACAATCCACACGGATTAATTCAATCATTCTTTCAGCGAGCATAATGAAATTCGAAGCTCACGCGTCTATTATTATTTCCACATCGTCTCAATACATAAGTCAATTGAGGTGAGGCTGACACAAGTTCTTTGCAATATAGAAAACGTCAATTTAATGAACATGCCATATTAGCATGTTTCATCTACTTAATACCAACTAATACTGTGTAATGGAAAAGTAAATAAAAGTATATTAATTGTTAAAGCAAATCAACGAAAAAATACTTATTGACGATTTCAAGGCAAAACGTTCAGTGCCAACAATCAGAAAGTTTGTCAGGTGGAATGTCTTGCAGAACTCACTGAGGTATGAGTGATGTCGGTAATGCCATTCCTTATACAGTCAGTCCCTGCTGTTAATGGTGTGAAAATGTCGCTCATAGGGTCCGTTGGTGTGTGCATTCTGGAAGAATTAGCAGACTGATATGTAATAGCAACTTCTGGCTGAGCGAGGAAAGTAACGGGAAACTACCTCTATTTCCCTACTATCCCTCTCCAGCGATGCCAAGTCACCTGTGACAGTTGATGCAGTATATGTTCAGGATCCAACCAAACTTCTGGTTGAGTACTCCACGTTTCATTGCAAGGAGATAGGGGTTGTTCAGGAGTTAAGTTTTTGTAGTAGTTTTTTGGATTACTACACGGTCACAAGTTCGACTGTCTGTGCGCATTACTGACTATTGTAGAGAAAGAAGCCACAAATTTTATCAATGTTTCATTCTCAAGACGAATGTGACCTGGTGGTTTACACACTAAGACTTAATCTAATGTTGTGAGCTCCGATACATTTGTGGAGCTTGCTTTTATACCAAGATAACTTTTACTTATCATTAATGAGTGAATAACAAGTATGACAGAAATATCACAAGAGCGGATGTTGGTTTAGGTCAGCAGTGCCATTGACTCCAGTATGACTTTCATAAGATAAGGGACAAATAGTCAATAAGAGGAAGTAGCTGTTGCCTCAAGCGATAAATACATTAGTTGGAGGCAGCTTTCCTATGGAAACATGATAACAATAAGTAACTATTTACAATTTTAGAATTGGGACAAACACATTAGTCACATTAGTTGGCGGTAGCCTTCCTTGTGTCTTGGGACATGATAACATTAATCAGCTATTTACAGTCTTAGAATTGGAACAAACGCATTCCTTGTGTCCTGCGACACGAAAATATTAATCACCTATTTACAGTTTAAAATTTATATCTGGTTTCCTCGAGCGGTCTTGAGTGAACATTACTTGCCGTCTCGGAAACTGTAGGCAGAGAACATAACTCGGGCACTAGTATTGTAAGTGGTAGTGTTAAGCACTTGAAATACTGAAGCTGTGTGTGTGGAATTGTATATGATGATGCTGGATTTAGAATGTCAAACTAGTAGTAGTCCGCCTCCGTGGTGTAGTGGTTAGCGTAATTAGCTGCCACCCTCGAAGGCCCTCCCGGCTCTGCCACTAAATTTGAAAATTGGTACGAGGGCTCGAGCGGGGTCCACTCAGCCTCGGGAGATCAACTGAGTAGAGGTGGGTTCGATTCTCACCTCAGCCATCCTCAAAGTGGTTTTGCGTGGTTTCCCACTTCTCCTCCAGGCAAATGCCAGAAAGGTACCTAACTTAAGGCTTCTTTCCCTCTTCGCTGTCTATACCTTCCAATCATCCCATCCTCCACAAGGTCCCTGGTCAGCATAGCTGATGAGGCCGCCTGGTCGAGGCACTGGTCCTCCTCCCAGTTTCATCCCACGACCCGATGTCTGATACTCGAGGACACTGCCCTTGTGGCGGTTGGGGCGGAATCCCTCGCAGAGTCCGAGAGAAAAACCAACCCTAGAGGGTAAACAGATTGAAAAAGGAAAAAACGATCATTCATTCCACGTTAAAAAACAGTATTGCTCTTATGGCAACAGGGTTGCCATATCGAACAGCTCTGCTCAACACCATCACGGGAAAACGGTGGCACCTAAATTTGTGAAATTCAGTGTTTAAGTTCAAGACAAAAAGCGGAAGAAACTAAGCTGGAAATTATTTCTATGAACTGAAGAGGACGGTGGCTTTTACAGGGGCTATTCTTGGTTTGTACAGAATCATAGGTAAACTACAAAAACCTCAGCATGGAAGTTTAAGGCCAATAGGGAAGAAAATAGACAAATCATTTTTATGGGCTCGAGGGGCGAGGGATTCATTTCATTGCATTTAATAAATTTCTCCAGGCAAGAATGGCTAGAAAAGAGACCCAAGGAATACTTTAGATGACTCTACAAAAGATCACAGTATGAATGTTAAAGAAAGAAATCACACACATAGGCTTATCGCAAAACTCTGTCTCAACACAAGACAACTACGCACTGATTTAAAGCCTGAAAACACCCACGCAACAAATAAATACTGTAGATGATTTCACTACAGAAGTGAGCTGCCGGCGGTTCACAGAGTGAGGGACTACACGAGGCTTGTACCAGACCAACACAGAGGAAGTAAAATGAAAGAAGGCAACGAAGCGATGGCTGTTCCCGCCATTGTGCTTCCTCGCTACGAATGTATTTATGAAAAATAAAATGTTATGTAGTTATTTGAATAACTCACGGGCAAAGATGCCTCATCCTTTTTATCCCTCTTTCATAATACATGACACAGTACAGTATAATATCCCTTAATCACGAGGAATTATGGGTGTCTCAGAGGGGGTGTGTTCACTCCTTGTAGGTCCATAAGAGCTGTACTGATTTCTTAACGTGGAATGAGCTATAGTAGTATTTTCTTGTAATGTTTTCTTTCCATGGAATTACTTGTAACCCTGTTGTAGTAGTTGATGTTGTTGTTGTTGTTGTTGTTGTTGTTGGGTAATTATGGTTTAAATTTTCTTAATTATCAAAGTACTGTAAGTGGCCATTGCGACAGCTATATTTCGCAATTCTGATAATTTGTCAATAATAATAATAATAATAATAATAATAATAATAATAATAATAATAATAATAATAATAAGTTAGAATGCAAACTTATTTAACCAAGGCACAAGTGTCTTCGACTTCCACAACGGCTCTGCAGTGAGATTTGCATAAATATTAGGCGATCTGAACTATCAGAACCCCTAACAGTTATGCAACTCACCTGCATATCTGTAGAGCGGCTAGCTGATACATGCGCCTTGTTGAAACACGTTTACATTCTAACACATTAGTGAATAAAAATCATCTCCCTAATAAAGAGTCCAATTTTTAGAATCTCTCGACAATTTTATATGTTTCTTTCCGTCTGTTGTAATATTGGAATTCTGTTCTTTCGTACTACAGATTCTTAAGCTACGATATAGATTGCGTCCACAGGAATCTGCCATTCGTCCGACCCCAGGGTTAAATGGTCAGCGTGCTGCTCCAGAGTTCGATTTCCTGCCGGATTGGCGATTTTAACCATTATTGGTTATTACCATGGCTCGTGGGATGGACGTGTGTACTGTCTTCAGCATTAGAAATCATCCTGGACAGGGCCCCATCCTCACAGACGTGCAGATCTCCTATACGCTGTCATCTCGAAAGACCTGAAAGATGATGATAATAATAATAAGAAGAAGAAGAATCACTATCATCATCATCACCAGTTCTCTGCTTATCGGCAGGTTTTCGTATGCATTTTCTGCCATCCGTTTAGCCTTCCAGTATCTCCCATTAACGTTCATACTGTCCATCATCTGACAGCTCTTTCTTCCTCGCAGCCTTCTCTCTGCAACTTTTCGATCCAGCACCGGTGTTAATAAACAGTGACCTAACCAATTCTTCTTTCTCTTTTGAATGGTTTACAGTACTGTCGTCCTATCTTCACCCATTCTTTCTAAAACTACTTTATTCAGTATCCAGTATTCGGGAGATAGTAGGTTCGAACCTCACTGTCGGCAGCCCTGAAAATGGTTTTCCGTGGTTTCCCATTTTCACACCAGGCAAATGCTGGGGCTGTACCTTAATTAAGGCCACGGCCGCTTCCCTCCCACTCCTAGCCCTTTCCTGTCCCATCGTCGCCATAAGACCTATCTGTGTCGGTGCGACGTAAAACAACTAGCAAAAAAAATTGTCTTGCCAGTTGATCTTTTCCATTTTTCCCACAACCACATTTCAAATGATCTCGATCATCTTTCTTCCTCCCTTCTCAAAGTCCTCGCCTCACACTTGTAAAGAGCAATAATAATAATAATAATAATAATAATAATAATAATAATAATAATAATAATAATAATAATAATAATAATAATAATAATAATAAATAATATTCATAATTCTTCATTAAAGGCCGTTATGCCTTTCAGCGTTCAGTCTTCAAGCCTCTATGAATTTACTAAACGCCGCACAATCCTCTATTTGTAACTAGTTCTGAGGCCTCATTTAGTTCTATCTCTTATCTTTAAATCACTTTAAACTGAGTCTAACCATCGTCGTCTTAGTCTCCCTATACTTTTCTTACCCTCCATAAGAGAGCTCATTATTCTATTATGTAGCCTATTCTGCTCCATTCGCCTCACATGACGGTTTATTTGTACAACTTCATTCCTCGCGTTCATTCAGCCTTTACGCCTCATTCCCATTATCCTCCTGCCATTGTTCCCACCTGTTTGTACAAGCAATCATTCTCGCTGTTTTCATATCTGTTGCTTCTAACTTATTAATAAGATAACCTGAGTCCACCCAGCCTTCACTCCTGTAAAGCAAAGTTGCTCTGAACACATACCGATGTAAAGACAATTTCGTCCGCGAGCTGACTTCCTTCTTGCAGAATACTGCTGATCGCAACTGTGAGCTCATTGCATTAGCTTTACTGCACCTTGATTCAATCCCTCTTACTATATTACCATCCTGAGAGAACTCACATCCTAAATACCTGAAATTATCTACTTGTCCCAGCTTTGTATTGCACGCATCTGCTGAGTCCATATGAATTAAATCATCACTTTAATCAATATTAACTAGATAACACGGAGGAAAGAGCATATTCAGACGCAGTTCAGCAAAGTAGTGTCGAAGGATGTTAGCAGAGGAGGTCTTAAGCTAGCCAACTCAGTTTAAGGCACGTACGAGAAATAGAGTAATACCACAAGGACTCTAACAGCACATCCAATTTAGCTAAGGGTGCCGACAAGAGCCACGCCTTCGCCAACTCTCTCACGCTAAAACGGATGTGCAGAACAAGGCAAGGAACCCCAATAAAGCAGACGAAGGAGCCAGAATTAGACAGGGAAACGAAGTGAGATGCTGAGGATAGAATTTTACATTACACCCCCACCCCCACCCCCACCCCCAAATAGTGGTTTCATCCAGCTGAAAGACCGGGAAATAGGAACCGGCCAATCAAAATGTCTGGATATACTTATTTTAAATTCCGCTGTCCAGAATAGTCAGTTGATCCTTGGAGCTGTCTGAAGTTATAGGAATATCTGTGCGCTCTGAAGTATGGCGAAAATTACAATAATTTTTGTGCATTGTGTGATAGTAATTATATATTCTAATATTATAAATTAGAAAGTGCGTGGTAGGAACTCACTGTCCGCAATCAGAGCCACAAGATGTCGGAAAACATCTAAGATCCTTATTTGCACGCATATACAATCTGACATGCAGTTCTCTTGAATTTCTTACTAATGGCAACAATTTAGACTTGGAAAGGCTAATCTTCATACCATACTCCTTGCACCTGTTCTCAAGTTCCAAGATATTAGACTTGAGAATTTCGGCACAATCTGCCATTAAGACCAAGTCGTCAGCATAAGTCAGACTGCTTACTATATTTCCACCTAACTGAATCCCTCCCTGCAACTTTATACCACCGAGCTCGATAGCTGCAGTCGCTTAATTGCGGCCAGTGTCCAGTATTCGGGAGATAGAAGGTTCGAACCCCACTGTCGGCAGCCCTGAAAATGGTTCTCCGTGGTTTCCCATTTTCATACCAGGCAAATTCTGGGGCTGTACCTTAATTAAGGCCACGGCCGCTTCCTTTCCACTCCTACCCTTCCCTGTCCCATCGTCGCCATAAGACCTATCTGTGTCGGTGCGACGTAAAACAACTAGCAGAAAAATAGCAACTTTATACATTTCAGTAGATTCTCCATGTAAACTATGAACAACAAAGGTGAAAAATTACAGCCTTATATAACCCCTGTAAGTACCTTGAACCAAAAACTCGTTCTACCATCCATTCTCACAGCAGCCCAATTGTCATCCCTTAAATGCCGTTGATTTATTCTAATAATCCCCCAGTACGGCGAACATCTCCCTCGGTACCCTGTAGTATGCTTTCTCTAGATCTATGAAATATAAACATAACTGTCTTTTTCTCTCGTAGCATTTTTCAGTTACCTGGCGCATACTGAACATTTGATCCTGACAACCCCTCTGTGGTCTGATATCACACTAGTTTTCATTTATCTTCCTCTCAACCACTGATCGTACCCTCCGTTCCAAGATGCCACTGAATACCTTGCCTGGTATACTAATCCTTGTGATACCTCGATAGTTGCTGCAGTCCTTCCTGTTCCCTTGCTTATAGATAGGTGCAATTATTGCTTTTGTCCATCTGAAGGTACCTTATCTACACTCCATGCTAATCTTATTACTCTATTTATCCATTTCATCCCTGCTTTCCCACTATACTTCACCATTTCAGGTCTAATTTCATCTATCCCTGCTGATTTATGGCAATGCAGTTTATTTACCATCCCCTCCACTTCATCAAGAGGAATTTCACCATCATCGTCCTCCTCCCCATGAGCTCGGTTCTTGGCGACGTTACCTGGAAGATTTCCCTTAATGCTGGGAATATTTTCAAAATATTCCTCCACTTTCCATTGATTCCCTGCGATCTCTTATGAGTTCTCCTGAATTACACAAAACAATATTCATTTCCTTTTTCGGTCCCTTACTACGATTCTTTATTACTATCTAGAAAGGTTTCACTGTTGCTTGACCTAGCTCTTAGACATTATTACCAAAATCGTCCCACGACTTCTTCTTGGATTCAACAACTATTTGTTTCACCCTGTTTGTTTTGATTTATTGTCTGCATCTGTCCTTATTTGGAGCCATTTCTGATACTCCTTTTTTTTACGTTTACAAACGCTGCCACTTTAACTTTCCACCAAGGTGTTCGCTTTCCCGCCATCTTTACACACAGTTGTTCCTAGGAATTTCCTTGCTGTTTCTATTACAGCATCCCTGTATGCCACCCAAACCCTTTTTATATCTTGAACCTGCTTACTGTCCATTGCTGGGAACTTTTCAATAATAATAATAATAATAATAATAATAATAATAATAATAATAATAATAATAATAATAATAATAATAATAATAATAATAATAATCCAAAATGATATTGAACTCCTGAAAGAAACTGCGGAAAATGTCGGCCTTCAGATATCTTTTCAAAAGACAAAGCACATGGAAACTGCATATTAACTAATCCAAAATATCTATAACAAAAAAAGTTTCTCCATGCACACAGAACTAGGGCATTATAATACATTCATTTATCCAGAATGTCTTTATGGATCAAAGACGCTGATTTTGAACAGGAAAGCAGACATTGGAAATATTGAGAAAAAGGAACGCAACATC
Source organism: Anabrus simplex (assembly GCF_040414725.1). Lineage (NCBI taxonomy): Eukaryota > Metazoa > Arthropoda > Insecta > Orthoptera > Tettigoniidae > Anabrus > Anabrus simplex. Next base: position 221,386,923 of record NC_090272.1, on the reverse strand, counting down.
ATAAGAAAAATTCTAGGCCCAAAAATGACCAACGGACAACACCAACTTAGAGGCAGACAGGAAAGCAAACAATACACAAATATTCACAGCGACATTGGAAAACGCAGGCGAAGATTCTATGGACATATTAAACGAATGTATCCAGACCGATTTACGAAAAAATAGTCACCTTTGCTGGTGGGACCTAGTGTTTACAATGCACTATGTCTTCTGGTATGGGCTAGAGCAATTTTGTTACTTTCATTTGTTACGGTGTAACGCAATTTGCCCTACCCTGTAAACTTATTTTGAACTGGCAATATCGCCATAGAAAATCTTAATCTTTCTATATGTCTAAGCGGATGATTTCCCTCGTACTACTACGTGCTTTGGTGATACTCATCGAACTTACTTATGATTCTTATTGTGGACTAATGACAACGTCAATACATTCTCGCAAATATGTATGGTGTGGACTGTTTCATTCCTCGTCTAATATGTGCTGCTACCTTCTGTCAATCACCTACAATAGTGTTCCCCTCCCCGCGCGCTCTTCTACTTATCGGAGCGCGGCTACTGCCTGAGGAAGCGAGCCTCGCCATTTTGACCCGAGTCAGTACGCTTCATGGGTATGTCACCCGCATAGGTCCTACCCTTCCGAGGGCCCAGCTCAGACTGAATACTTTAGCCCTGCACTCGCGGGGGCGCGCTGTTGTACTTCACGTCACTCACCGTAAGCCCACGTGACGAATACGGCAGCTCCTATTGGTAGAAATATCTCCCGATTGCTATTGGTCAATTTGAGTTTGACAACTTGGACCACGTGGGACGACCACGTTTGTGACACTTTGCTTCACTTTGATTTGTATGCATTTATCTGTTATCTTCGTTTTCGTGTTTGAAGAAAAAGTACAAGATATTTGAGGTAAGCATCCTTATGGTTCTTGTTTTACTAATCTCCTGAGGCCAGAACATGAAAATATACCACACCAAGGCAAATGACTTTCGGATAAATTGAATCATATTCGCCTAGTCCTAAATTTGCTATTTATTTTATTTAACGTTTGAATATTGTTTGCGGGATATTCCATTCTATTTTTAAAACAAAATCCTATTAAAAGGATAGTAGGCCGCAGGAGGTTAAGTAGTTATTAAGTTGATGATTGATAGCTGCTCATGTTCCCAAAAATTTCTTTTTGGCTGTCGCTGTTTTATTACCTTTTTGCATGGTGGTTACATAAGTCTACTTGAAACAGACACCTTAAAATTCTGTTGATGTAATGTTATATTATTTATGATAATCCACTATCATTTTGAGGGTATTGAAATTAGCAGTAAAAATATAAACTGATACAGTGTCCTTTATTACTTTCTTCTATTTCCTTTCATGTCTCAGACCATGCACGAAACGTGTCAGATCTGTGGCATTTACACAGATAGCAAAGAAGGCCAGCAACAGGGAATCTTATTTCATCATTTCCCTGTTGGTAGACCGGATATTTGCAGAGAGTGGTTGGACGTTGTGGGGGGTCGAATGCTTGCGGCAGCTTCCTCCGAAGCAGCTGAAGAACCGCACTGTGTGTTCTAGGCACTTTCGCCACTCGAGCTATCCAGGACCGCTATCAAGGTTGCTGTATAAAGATACTGTCCCGGAAAGAGGTAAGTAGTAGTAGTAGTAGTCGTTGTTATTAATTTCACAGTACTGTGACCTATCAAATTTTCCTGGGTTTCATTTCAAATTGCTCTCCAGAGGTAATGATGATAAATTCATCAGTGCCAGATGAGGGGGAACCTCGCTTCTCATAATGAAATTTACTATAATGCCTGTCACACCTGGTCTTGCCGTACCTGTAAGTTGAAATTGGTACATCTCTTACAGGCCTAACATTTATTATTAACAGAATAGTGCAGAAATGTGCAAATTTTATAATTTTTATAATCCATCAGTGGCTTTACGTTAGCTGAATTGTGATGGTGAGGTATTTAATTGAGCTCGCTATATTAACTCCCTCTTTATCTGAAAACCATTTGCACCGTTTTGTCCAGGTTCATTTTAAGGGAACCTGGTACACATTTTTTTATTTTCCACAATTTTTGAGCAATCACAATGAAACTGTTGTGGAATATGTAGGACTATTATAGAAATAACATATCTTATTTTCAGCTAAATATCCTTATTCGTTTATGAGATATGATGTACTTTGTGTTTATGATGCTCGCAAAACAGGCAACTTTCAAAAAGTTCCCTGTGGGATGGATTGTTACCTGAGAGTTTGAAAACTTCTTCCTTATAACATAAAAAAACTCAAGGATGGAATTTTCAATTCACCCTATGTCGCTTAATTAACTCCTGTTTCAAGTTTGTAATTGTATTTTATAATGTAATTTTCCACTAATTTTCTGTTCATTTTACCTCATAAAATGAGTATATTGTAGAAGAATGAAAAATCTATCCTACAATTTTCTTGGTAGGTCACATAGAAGCTACATACCAACTTTGGCAAATATAGGTTTAGATTTGATCTGCATGGAACAGTGCAGGTTACAAAAAATGGTATTTTGAGTTAAATGAATTTTAGTTCTAAAACCATTAAAAGTTTTCATAATGGCCTTTCCAAATCTCTTAAAATTCACCAGCACTATAACTCCTACCCTCCTGCTTCTTCTTGGCTTCATCCCTGTGTACCTTTAGGAGTTTCAGTTTTTCCTGGCTGTTTTCTTTTGTTGGGTGACTGACTGCTGACTGTGAAATTTTCTTCTTTCATCTCTTTGTGTGGCAAGTTTGGTGGATGCTGGTGAAAGTTTATAATTCCTTACAGCCATTTTCATTTCTTGTGTTGCACTACATCTCATGTTGTATTCTGCAACTGCATTAGAAACAGCTATTCCAAGTCGTTTTGAGGACACAAAGGTCTCTTCTCATGGGCGCCCGGAGGATCTTTTCCAAGGGGGGGCACATCAACAATTTTCTTGAATATAAAAACCAATATAACGTCAGCAACATTAAATTGTTTACAGAAATTTCTGGTTATAACAGATGCTAGATGACTGTCAGTAATTTCAGTTTATGAAATAATCTGGTATGATATTAAACAATTGAACATCAACATTTTTAGAATTCCAGGGGAGGCAAATACCCCCCCCCCTTGCCCCCCCCCCTCCCTTGCGGGCGCCAATGGGCACTTTTTCCACATACATGCATGAAGACTTTCATTGGCAATTTGAGTATCCCCTTTACAACATCTAGACAGAAGTTCAGTTGATGCCAGCCTTTGGTATACAGACAAAATTTTCAGCAGCATTGCAATTGTGAACTGAACTGACAATTTTTGTGACTTTGAGGGGTTTGTCCAGTTGCGATACTCTTATTGTAGAAGCACCATGATTCAGGTCTTTGGGGGCATTTCTTATGCTTAGGATCTTCTTCTGTGGAGGAGTAATAGTATAGTGTGGCACATATTGCAGATTTCATATTATCTACAGAGGGAATATTTGCACATATTGCCTGCCTATAATCATTTGTGAGCTTCGCAGTAGTTGCTTCCTTCAAACTTCCAGGTCCCCTTCCCCCAAGTGTAGTTCCTTCATGGTTGACTAAATTGTAGGATGAAGTAGTTCATAACATAGCTAACAGTTGGCAGTATATATTGCAATATTAAAAAATAGTATAATCTCAATGCTACTGTAAAGAGGGAATTAATGGTAACAGAAGGAACACGGATAGCCGAGCATACAGAGGAGAGGAGGCGTGGTTGATAATTAAATGACCGTGCAGAACCATTTAAAAACGACCGTAACTACGTCAAAAACAGTCACAGCAGCACAAAACCACATTTGTTATTTAGAGGATGGTTAATATAATTTATTTATGCCAGAATTCAAATTTCAACAATTTCATCCATTTAAAAAAATGTGTCCCAGGTTCCGCTAACTTTGTTGTCTTCAGAATATTTTTCAAGCCTGACCACAGTTGCTTAAAGATCATCTTTGTTCTGAGAACCTTTATGTAGGTCATCAGCATATACCGTTATACCATTCTTAGTGTGTGTGTGTTTTTTTTTCATATAGGTGTGCCTCGACACAAGGCTGGTCCACGGCCAAGTCCTTCCGCTGCTATGACTGCTGCTGCTCACACCACCTGCACCACCGGCACTCCTACTGCTTCTGCTACTACTACCTACTACCACCGGTGCTGTTGCTGCCACCACCATCTCCATGCCTGCCGCTGCTACTACTGCTACTGCTATGGGTAATGGTGCTGCTGCTATTACTACCATGACCTCCACTCCTGCTGCTCCTGCTTTCACATATAAATACTATAAAACTGTGAATTTAAATGATAAATCATTAGCAAAATTTCATCAATTACATCGGAGATCAAATGTTTAGCTTGACCACTACGTGGTCACGAGCTGGGGTCTGGATTAGCGTGGAATCACATGCGAGCCCTCTGTTCCGCATAACATCACAAACCTGTATGGCAGTCCACGTGCCCACAGCAACTGAGTGGGAGGCCTAACTCCACTGTTACATGATTTGGAAGGAGCTATAGAACACTAGAAGATCAAAGTAGGCCTACTCTGTTATATCTTGTTTGTGATGATAACATTCAAATAGTTCAATTGTGCAGTTAATGTTTACCTGTCTGATATTTTTGTTAACGCCCTGAGGGGAACGAATTGAAATTTATTTTCATATTGAAGTTTTACATAGTATTCCCCACCTGCCTACTCATTCTTGCCACCCGGCTGACAAACATTACTGGGGAGAACACTGGTGCTAATGTTATTAATGTTCATTTTACATTCAGATTAAACAATTTCAATTTGTGAATGCTAATGATTGTTTATCAATATATTTAATTTTGTTTTACAAAACACCCAGCAAGGAGGCTGTGCAGTGGGGTCATGCATCTATGAAATTGCGCTTGTGCAGTGGTGGGTTCGAACCCCACTGTCGGCAGCCCTGAAAATAGTTTTCTGTGGTTTCCCATTTTCACACCAGGCAAATGCTGGGGCTCTACCTTAATTAAGGCCATGGCTGCTTCCTTCCCGTTCCTAGGCCTTTCCTGTCCCATTGTCGCCATAAGACCTATCTGAGTTGGTGCAACCTAAAGCAACTAGCCTTATAATAGTTGTCCCCCTGTGGGTAGGGGCAGTAGACTAACAGCCACGACATCCTCTGCCTGCTGTAAGAGATGACTAAAAGGGATCCCATGTGCGCTCTGCACTTGGGATCTGGGGTAGGCGACCACGGAGCCCTTAATTGAATTTTGACATTGCTTCCGCTTACTTGTGCCAGGCACCGCACTTTCATCTATCCTATCTGATCTACCTTGATCACCACCTGTTCTTTTCTGCTCCCGATTGTATTATGTATGGAGGCTTAGGGAGATTTATTTTCAAACCCTCCATGGCCCTGGTCTTCCTTAGCCGATACCATCATTATTCCTAGTGTCGGCCCCCTTCTATTTCTTCTCTCCGATTACTAATATATATTGGGGGTGGTTGCCTAGTTGTACTTTCTCTTAAAACAATGGCCTAGATGTTAGGCCCTTTTAATCAACAAGCATCATCATCTTAAGCAAGGAGATTTGTGGTGAGGGCAAGATGTTTGGTGGCCATGGCATATACTAGGAACTGTCCCATCATTCGCCTTACTGCAGGTGAAAGGAAAACCATTCTCAGGACAGCCAGTGGTAGGGGAACAGCCCGTTTCTGTGTCCCAAATGCAGAGGTGTAGAAATACGGTGGAACCGTGGCCACCCCTCCTCTGCTTGGTTGGCCGGTTGGAGTGCATGTTATCATACCACAGATCAGCCTATCTGCAACCACCGACATAGATTTCTGCCTTCATTGTACAGTAGATACAAATGGCACTGTCTGAAGTGAGTTTCCACTGTCTTCAACTGGCATTTTGTGTAGGTCACAGCACAGTCCCTTGCACACCGTAATGTTGTGGAAGGTAGCAGCATATTGTTCATAATACTGTACTAAATTATCAAACAATTCCTTGGATGTAGCTCTTAATAGGTGGAGCTATGTTGTGACTTGGCATGGGTATGTTTTGTGCTGGATCAGCTGCCATATTATTGTACGTAGATCCTGATGCTACATATTTCTGTCAATTTATTGGAACTCCTCTCCTGCGGATGGACTGAAAGGAAGCATTATTTGTACCTCCTGCATGTTGTATGAGGGAACAATCACAGAATCTGTAAGCGCTCTCTTGTCTTTTAAACTCACAAATGTATTCATGATTCCATCCTTTCCATGTACCAGAAAAATTTAGATATATCCTACTGTCACACAAAATAGAACATTTCTAACTATTGTAAATAGTGCAGATCAATGAATACAAGGGATGCACACAATTTTGTAGCTTGACATTGGTTGTCATCTAAATGCAGATGACTGATTGAATGATATGTTGTGTTTTGATGCAATATGTAGGAACAGGGTATGTGCTATCATGTCTTGGTTTCTTCAAACACTACTCTGCCAGAGATTTGCCATCCTCTAGTAGATGCAAAAGAAGTAAAAATCTCAATATTTCTCAGTGTGTGGCCCTAGGTGCCTCATTTGACAGACTGAAAGATGTATCATATAGTAAGTTCCTTGGGAAAATAGGCTACAAATGGTGTTGCTGAACTTTTGACATGTCAATGCAACGTTAGACTGCAATAAGAGAGAAAAGTATTATGTTGTAACTTGTCAGTTCCAGTCGTTCTTTCATAAATGAATGATTTTGTATTTGTGTTGTATTGAATAGTTTTCTGGCTGATGAATATTAATTGATGATTAACACTGCTGCATGTAATGTCAAGAGATTATGATATACTATGATCACTAAAACTTTTGTGCAAATTTCTACACCATTGTATACCTGTAACACTGTGGATAGTAGGTAGAATATAGCTCCATAAATCAAAAGATCATGTTTCATTTCAATTTACCTTTGAATCCTACAAACTCCCTCCTTATCATATGAGTTTGCTTTAATCATTTTGGTTCCTGTGTATGGTTTTCTTTCTTACATTGTATTTATATTTTATTTGCTGCGTAAGTAGCATATCTTGATACTATTGATTGTTACGGTTGGCTTAAGTAGTGTTAAAGAGGACTGATGTACGAGGGGATGTTAGTGTCTATTTCTGTTGTAGGTCTTAATCTGAGATAAGGATTGCCAATCCCACTCACCTTCTGGACACTTCCTTCCTCCCTTTGTGAGTTAGCTTCCTTTTCCCTCAGCAGAAACAAAAAAAAAAGCAGCATAGGCAAGGCCAGTCACTCCCATCCTTCGTGGCTTTGTGAATTAGTAAAAATAAAATATAGCTCCATAAATCAAATAATTATAATAAGCAGCACAATCTGGTAAGCTTCTTTTCTCCAGCAAAAAAATTATTATTAATAACAATAAAGCACAGGCCAACCTCCAGGTGTATCACTGTTCAGAATGCAGAATTTCAGAAAAAGGTAACAGAACGAAGGAAAGAAAGAAAAGGAAATGAAAGAAAAACATAAAAGAAATAAAAAACGAAAACATAGATTTAATATAATATTTAAGAGGGGGGGAGGGGGGCGAGAACCTGGGTACCCTCCGCGCGCTAAACGATTTAAATCGCCCGCCCGGTAATTTTAGTTCAGCCCTGCTCTCGCCAGGGGCACTAGCGTGCGATTCCTGGCGATCTTTGCGCAGCCGTTGCGTACAGAAGTGAAAAATAACGTTGAGAGTCATCTCTTACTCATTCTCTTTGGTACGCTTTGGGAAGTCATGGCATGCGGTTGTGTTAACTGGATTGTTAAGATGTTGGCGTCATGTTGGAGTATAGACCCCGGCTAAGGGTCTTGAGATGTGGGTTTTAAACCCTAATTACTTTGTTTCCTGCATCGTCCTATTGTGATACTTTTCAACTAATTCTGACCCGGGAAACCTAACTGTAAGCATCTGTAAGTATGTGAGGAACTAGCTCAACATGCCTGAGCGTCAGCTTCACCCAAGTAAGTGGCTTCATCATTTGGCAAGTTATATCCTGTGATTATGAAACTGCAAGGAAATTCGTGTGATTTGTGTCTTGAAAATTAACTCTTTCAAGGTGGAATTTCGTGAAAATAATTATTTTGGAAATTACTAAGCGGACGAACGAGTGGATAAGTCTAAAAATATATCAAAATTATTGGCATGTAAAGACTACGAAAATAAGGAAATCCTTTTTAAATTAACTATCATTTTCACCCGTTAATGAACTTCATTGATCATGTAAATTCAAAATGTGTCGGGCACTTAGTGCCCTTTATACTGCGTGAGGTTCCGCAGAAGCATATAATTCTGGTTTCCTCGGTTTTAAAAAAAAAACCCTTGCTTCTATTTTCCTGGTATTTTAATCTTTTGTGTTTCCTGATTTTTGTTTCTTGCCTTTGTTGTGGCTTGTACCATGATTGGTTTGCGGGCGTATGTTTTCGTTGCTATGGTAACGATTTGGCTTTTGGGGGCAGGACGGTGATTGTTGCCTGTGGGTTTTGCGTGTTAATTCTGGAGCCTGTGTTTACTTAGAATTTTCGATTTTGTGGTAGATTTCTTGGTTCCTCACTTGATCTCTTACGGTTTTCTTCCTTTTCCCCTGTTTAACTGTGTGTGTTTTCCGTTCGCTAATCTTTTAAACCCCTCGTAGTTTATTAATTGGGCTAGAGTTCCATGCTCCTGCGAAGCCTCCTCTTATTAAGAAAGTTCAATGAAACTCGTTAATAGAGTGGCTTTCCCTAGGTTTAATACGTTAGTTTTAATTTAATTTTAGTAGTCTAACAAACGGGGCCCGTTTAAACCTTCTGTGAACAATTTAAGTTTTAATTCGAATCATTTTCTGTTATTATAGTAATGTTATCAAGGTGTACTGTTTCTGGTAATGATTTAGTGTCTTTAATTAGTACAACCTTCTGTTTTAAGTTAATGATTTGCATCAGTATCATTTTCTGAAAAGGACTACGTTTTTCAGTTTCATCCGTGTATTTTCTATTATTCACTAATTGTTTTGAACTACTTAAAATACTTTTATTCCCTCAGATAGGACGATGTTCTTTTGGTTTCATGTTAAGTTTTCATTCTTTAATTAAAAGTTTATTTCATTGAAACCAGTGTCTCCTTTATTATCTGTGTGGTTCAGCGCCGAAACAAGGAATTTTTATCCATTTCCTCTGGGAGTTTTATTTGGGCCTTCCTGGGTAAGTAACTGTTGGATGTAATTTTCCTATCCTTGTGACTGATTTCCTTGATTTGTTTAATAAACATTGTTTATTTAACACCGGTTTATAGGTAGTACCGACCGGTGCATGTTTGCTAACCGTTAGTGTAGTGTCTTACTGCGCTGGTGGCTTACATTGATCTGTCTCAGTCTCATCCTTGGCTTTGACAATATGAAAGTGACTGAGGTATGAACGATGCTAGTAATGCCATTCCTTATGCAGCCAGTCCCTGCTATGAATGGTGTGAAACTATTGCTCATAGGGTCGGTTGGTGCATGCATTTCAGTGGGCTTGGCTGACTGATATGTAATAGCAACTTCTGGCTCAGTGAGGAAAGCAACGAGAAACTACCTCACTCCTCATTTCCCTAGTACGCCTCTTCAGTGATGCCTAGTTCATCTATGACAGCTGATGGTGGAGCTGTTGAGGATCCAACCAGCCTTCGGGCTGATGACTAAACATACATACATACAGTCGAATTCTATGAAAGCAGGAGTAAAGCTAATAATTTCGTGTGGCTATTTCTAGCCGAGTGCATCCCTTGTAAGGCAGATCCTCCGATGAGGGTGGGCGGCATCTGCCATGTGTAGATAACTGCGTGTTATTGTGGTGGAGGGTAGTGTTATGTGTGGTATGTGAGTTGCAGGAATGTTGGGGACAGCACAAACACCCAGCCCCCGGGCCATTGGAATTAACCAATGAAGGTTAAAATCCCCGACTCGGCCGGGAATCGAACCCGGGACCATCTGAACCGAAGGCCAGTTCGCTGACCATTCAGCCAACGAGTCGGACAGGAGTAAAGCTAAAACAGACACAATGAAATGGATAGGCGAAATCAAAACCGATTTGAAACAGGCAGGAATTACACCAGCAGATGACCAAAACAGGGTAATCCTGAGATCTAAAATTAACAAATAGCAAGTTAACCAAGAGTAAAGACCAAAGAAGAAGACTGGAACAACCTGGTTTGAAGACAGAAAGGGAGCCCACAGTAAAAGACTGAAAGAAATATGGGCAGAGAGGAAGGCAAATACACGCCTCTAGTACTTTGCGTAGTCCTAATGGGCTTATTCGCATATACTAATAAGTAATAATAATAATTATATTTCTGTTGATTTATAGGCTGAACATGGCTTTGAATAAAGTTGAAACTCGAGTCCCTACAATGGGAAAATCCGGGGTAAAAACTCGTATTGTATAATTGAATTAATGAATGACCAGCGTATAATAACTGAAGGAAAATTTTTTCTCACTCGTGACAAGAAATGAAGACCATACAGTATGACTGTGTTGAGGCGGTACAATTCTGCAGTAAGCAAGGGAGCAGATTTGACACAGAAAGGATGAATATAAACAGACTCGGCCTAATCGCTTGTAGTATACTATACTGCTTAATAGAAACGTTTGGCGGCTTGCCGATATCACCAGGCGTCAGACAATTTCGTTTAGCCTATAGTCTTCATACACGATCAGGCAGGTCAGCTCAAGGTTTGAGTCAACAACGAACCTTGCTCTTTATTGTATATTTTCTACACTTTTATAGAACATTTTCTTTCATAGTTTATAAAAGTTTATTTTATTTTAAATGTACAGCACCTAACAAAAATTTAAGACCACAAGTGAAAATCATTTTATGAACTCCTGGTCCTAGTACCAATTGGTTTTGAAGTTAGGATTCGCATTTTTGCTTCATAGTTAATGGCCAATGGCCGTAGCCGTGTTGAAACACCGGATCCAGTGAGATTTCCGAAGTTAAGCAACATTGGGCGTGGTCAAGATTTGTATGGATTGGCACCCGCTGTTGGTAGAGGCTAAGGGAATGGAGGAGCGGAAAGGAACTGGCCACCCTACCGTACGTAAACTCCGGCTCAGGCACACCTCTGCGGAGGTTCGAAACTGCCTCTGGGCAGAATACACCCCTTCATAGTAAATGTGCTCTTTGACAACTCTCTGTCCGAAGGAATGTGTAACTTTTATTTTAGAATCACGTATTTCAACATTATTAATATGTGAGTTTTGTAAATCTTCTTCGTTTACTGCTACCTCGGTCGGGTTGAGGTTCGTCTTGAAACGTTTCTGATCGGACAATTATTTTTAAAAACGACCGATTTTTATTAATTGATTGGTGAAATCGTGTATTTCTTCTTGTTGTTTCGTTTGATTCCACCGCTTAAATATGTCGGCTTATCTTCCATAATTAATAACAACCCATAACATCATGTAAAGTAAAGATTTATGGAGTCACATCGAGGAAGAAGAGACAAGAGTTGAAAAGGACTGCACAAGTCCTACTGATCTTCACTTTCCAACAAACGAGAATTAATGAAAACACTCGCTGTGAATAACTAAAAATTGAAATGCCAACGAACCAAAGAAACATTGAGAAGAAAAGACAGAGTCCTAGAGCATTGCGTGCCTTGTCTCTCTGTCGCCAAGTTTCCGGTAGTCCTTTGTCTTTACTTTTAAACAACATGCCAACGCTGTCTCATTAGCAGGGCAGACAAGAATACATAGCAAGCAATCAAACCATTTCCTAGAAAGAAAGGTACTTACCCCCAGCAGTGAGGGATTTCCGGAGCAGACGTAGATAGTTAAGGGTCTCCACTGCATTGCACACTAATAAGCTACTTAAATTGAACAACTGGGCCAATAATTCATTCTCTACCCTATCTATCTATTTTTTTAAATGTCGCGCTGTGAAAGCTGACTAACCAACAAAACACTTTGAGAAGCTGGTGACTTCTTGTTATTTACTAATCTAAACTACTGTTGAACAACCGTAATGAGTAGGGAACGGCTTCTAATGACACGTTCACCGTATACATTGCTATCTTGTAATATATATATCCCGATCACACCACTACCTAAAACCTGACAAAAGACGTAAATATCACATACTGGTATTAATACGTAAACTCATACATGGCAACAGACCTCAGTACATTTCCACATTCTCTCCTCATTTCATAACTGTAATACTCACGCTGGATCCACCCGTGCAATTCCCCTTCACCATTCATCTACGTATTACAGTGACCGGTTCGAGAATTGCAATTGATACCAAAATATCAGTTAGAAAATGATACTTTCTTGGTATAGTATTATGTACCTGAGATCGTTTTATTCACAAATTTCCCTGGACATTGAACCTTCGTCACAAATTTCAAATATTTGTGCTATAATAATAATAATAATAATAATAATAATAATAATAATAATAATAATAATAATAATGAAAATCCACAGCCTGTTTCCAGTCATTCGGCCGGGTCGAGAATGTAATGAATGAAGCACCCATCTAGCGGCGAGGATAGGAATTGTGCCGGCTACCGAAGCCCGTCCCACCCCTCTGCGGCAATGATTAATGACTGACAGATGAAATGAAATGATATTGGAAAGTGTTGCTGGAATGAAAGAAGACTGGGAAAACCGGAGTACCCGGAGAAAAACCTGTCCCGCCTCCACTTTGTCCAGCACACATCTCACATGGAGTGACCGGGATTTGAACCACGGAACCCAGGCCAACGCGCTGCCGCCTGAGCCACGGAGGGTCTAAATAATAATAATAATAATAATAATAATAATAATAATAATAATAATAATAATAATAATAATAATAATAATAAATACGTCCAAACCAAACCCCATGGCACTACAGCATTTGAAGGGCCTTGGCCTGCCAAGCGACCACTGCTCAGCCCGAAGGCCTGCAGATTACGAGGTGTCGTGTGGTCAGCACGACGAATCCTCTCGGCCGTTATTCTTGGCTTTCTAGACCGGGGCCGCAATCTCACCGTCATATAGCTCCTCAATTCTAATCATGTAGGCTGAGTGGACCTCGAAACAGCCCTCAGGTCCAGGTAAAAATCACTGACCTGGCCGGGAATCAAACCCGAGGCTCCAGGTAAGAGGCAGGTACGCTACCCCTACGCCACGGGGCCGGCTTTAATAAATACGTCGCAGTTGGGAAATATCCAGGTGGCAATGATCACTTGCAGTAGTGTGATAATGAAATTAATTTAAAACATCAACAACAACAACAACAAGAGTACAACAATACATTCCATGGAAAGAAAATACTTCAAGAAATACTACTAGTTTAACATTCTAAATCCAGCATCATCATAAACAAATTCACATACAACTTATTTCCAGTAATTAACACTACGGATTATATTACTATAGATTGACCTTTTTATTTCAATGTTATGTGTTCGGGGCTTCGACCTATGAAGATCTTTTGCCCCTACTTGCACCATATGTGATGAATCTGCCTGTATTATGTAAGTGGCGAAAATGTAAAGTGTTGAATGTGAGGAAAGGAACGTTAAGGACGACACAAACACCCAGTCCCCAGGCCAGGGATATTAATTGTTTACAATTAAAAACCCCTAACCCGGCCGGGAATCGAACCCGAGGCAGCCGGGTGACATGCGGACACGTTTCCCCCTACACCGCGGGGCCCGACAAAGTTGACGTTACTACTAGCTTAACATTACAACACCGCCATATACAAATTCACACGTACATTAAGTATTTCAAAATTTAACACTATGACTTACAGAAGATTGAGCGTCCGACTGGTCAGCGTACTGGCCTTCGGTTCAGAGGGTCCCGGGTTCGATTCCCGTCCGGATCGGGGATTTTAACCTTCATTGGTTAATTCCAATGGCCCGGGGGCTGGGTGTTTGTGCTGTCCCCAATATCCCTCCAACTCACACAGCACACATAACACTATCCTCCACCACAATAACACCCAGTTACCTACACATGGCAGATGCCGCCCACCCTCATCGGAGGGTTTACCTTACAAGGGCTGCACTCGGCTAGAAATAGCCACACGAAATTATTATTATTAGTAGATTGAGCTCCCCAATTACTATTATCTTAACATTGTAAATACAGCAGGTTCATATATGAATACACACATGCCTTAAATAATTCACATGTCTCAATATTACAATTTACAGTGCAAAAGTATGACACTATTACATAGAAATTTACACACAATTTACAGAATGTTGGAGTCTATTCTTGAAGCATTTTACAAATTTTGGAAAAGGCTCTAACGCTCCTGCAGGTTATGAATTCCAGTCATCAATTCTCCAATTTTTGAACGAATATTAACGACAGTTAATTCAGTAACAATGCCAATAAGAAGCTGCACGTAATGCACTCAAGTCATCAATTCTCCGTCCGACTCGTTGGCTGAACGGTCAGCGTACTGGCCTTCGGTTCAGAGGGTCCTGGGTTCGATTTCCGGCTGGGTCGGGGTTTTAAACTTAATTGGTTAATTCCAATCGCACGGGGGCTGGGTGTATGTGTTGTCTTCATCATCATTTCATCCTCATCACGACGCGCAGGTCGCCTACGGGAGTCAAATCAAAAGACCTACACCTGGCGCGTACAACCCGTCCTGGGATATCCCGGCACTAAAAGCCATAGACATTTCATCAATTCTCCAATTTTCGAACGAATATTTACGACAGTTAATTCAGTAACAGTGCCAATAAGAAGCTGCACATAATGCACTCCAGTCATCAATTCTCCAATTTTCGAACGAATATTTCGTTCGTTCGTAATCTGTTTACCCTCCAGGGTCCGTTTTTCCCTCGGACTAAGCAAGGAATCCCACCTCTACCACCTCGAGGGCAGTGTCCTGGAGATTTAGACTCTGGGTCGGGGGATACAACTGGAGAGGATGACCAGTAGCTCGCTCAGGCGGCCTCACCTGCTATGCTGAACAGGGGCCTTGTGGAGGGATTGGAAGATTGGAAGGGATAGGCAACGAAGAGGGAAGGAAGCGGCTGTGGCCTTAAGTTAGGAACCATCCCGGCATTTGCCTGGAGGAGAAGTGGGAAACCACGGAAAACCACTTCGAGGATGGCTGAGATGGGAATCGAACCCACCTCTACTCAGTTGACCTCCCGAGGCTGAATGGACCCCGTTCCAGCCCTCGTACCACTTTTCAAATTTCGTGGCAGAGCCGGGAATCGAACCCGGACCTCCGGGGGTGGCAGCTAATCACACTAACTACTACACCACAGAGGCGGACCGAACGAATATTTACGACAGTTAATTCAGTAACAGTGCCAATAAGAAGTGGTAGTAACAATCAGTCAACTCATTTCTTTTTTTTTTTTTTTGATAGGGGCTTTACGTCGCACCGACACAGATAGGTCTTATGGCGACGATGGGATAGGAAAGACCTAGGAGTTGGAAGGAAGCGGCCGTGGCCTTAATTAAGGTACAGCCCCAGCATTTGCTTGGTGTTCAACTCATTTCAAACGAGCTCTCTTTGCGCAAAGTTAATAATAGGTTTGCCAGTTGTGCGGTTTGATGTTTTTCAAACTTTATTTTAACAGTTTCTTTATTTATTTTTATTCGACCGCGTCAGTTGGCCGTGCGGTCAGGGGCGCGCAGCTGTGAGGTTGCATCCGGGAGATAGTGGGTGCGAACCCCACTGTCGGCAGCCCTAAAAAATAAGACATGTCTGTGTCAGTGCGACGCAAAAAAAAAAAAAAAAAAAAAAAAAAAAAGGGAGAATGTGTGCCGCTCCCAGGCCTTCCTCAACACTCTGGCGAGAAATGTGAGGGGCAAATATTCCTTTATAGGAAAGGGAGTTAGGAAATGGAATAACAAAGGGAGATATTCAATAAATTTATAATTTCTCTGCAATTATTTAAGAAAAGGCTAGGAAAACAACAGATAGGCAATCTGCCACCTGGGCGACTGCCCTAATGGAGATCAGGATTGATTGATTGATTGATTGATTGATTGATTGATTGATTGATTGATTGATTGATTGATTGATTGATTGATTGATTGATTGATTGATTGATTGATTGATTGATTGATTGATTGATTGATTGATTGATTGATTGATTGATTGATTGATTGATTGATTGATTGATTGATTGATTGATTGATTGATTGTATTATCATTTTACTAACCGAAAAATAAGGACTGAATTCATTCTGAATATGTCAGTGGTGTAGGCCTACGTAATACATATTTCTGAGAATTATTTAATACATATTTTTGGTCAGAACTGTGTGAAGTTTTGTCAGAATTGCAATCTTGATTATTTTTAAGCGGTGTGGGTGAAGTGGAGAAAATTTAATGAAAATGAACAAAAAAATTTGGTGGCCAAGTTGCCGTCTGCCCGAGCGGATGAAGGTTAAGTTATTCATAGGTTTCACTTTGTATTTTAGGGGCCCGGATTTTTTATGTCGGCAGAAGATCCCGTATCACATTGGTTACACCTCTGCGTAAGTTCCTTCATACTCGGACACTTTCCAAATAATGTAACAAATATACACTATAGTCCGCCTCTGTGGTGTAGTGGTTAGCGTGATTAGCTGCCACCCCCGGAGGCCCGGGTTCGATTCCCTGCTCTGCCACGAAATTTGAAAAGTGGTACGAGGGCTGGAACGGGGTCCACTCAGCCTCGGGAGGTCAACTGAGTAGAAGTGGGTTCGATTCCCACCTCAGCCATCCTGGAAGTGGTTTTCCGTGGTTTCCCACTTCTCCTCCAGGCGAATGCCGGGATGGTACCTAACTTAAGGCCACGGCCGCTTCCTTCCCTCTTCCTTGCCTATCCCTTCCAGTCTTCCCATCCCTCCACAAGGCCCCTGTTCAGCATAGCAGGTGAGGCCGCCTGGGCGAGGTACTGGTCATTTTCCCCTGTTGTATCCCCCGACCAAGAGTCTGAAGCTCCAGGACACTGCCCTTGAGGCGGTAGAGGTGGGATCCCTCGCTAAGTCCGAGGGAAAAACCGAACCTGGAGAGTAAACAGATGATGATGATGATGATGATGATGATATACACTATGTTTTTAATTGTTGATCAGCGCTAATTGCAGGACGGAAAACAGCGTTGAACGCCATGTGTCTGTTTTTTCCGTCAGAGGTCAGCACAATCAGACTGCTACATCCCCAGTGGAAGGGGAGACAGAGTCACGCACCTCACCGGCGTCAGCAGGTTTGCCACCTTTAGTACTTTAGTACTAGATCTAGTACTTCATGATCATTTTTAGTGCGTTAGTTCTTTTTATGGAAATCTAGTACCTTTTACGGGGGAGAGTATAAACTCTTCTTCTGCAGCAAAATAAGAAGAAAGAAATTGATAAGAAGTTTCAGAGCCATGTTGAACGTAGTGAACAGATTTTTAAGACTGGATGTTCGTGGTCCTATTTTAAGAAAACTGTGCATGGCGAGTCCGGCTCCATGGCTAGATGGTTAGCGTGCTGGCCTTTGGTCACAGGGGTCCAGGGTTCTATTTCCGGCAGAGATCGGGAATTTTAATCATAATTGGTTAATTTTGCTGGCACGGGGGCTGGGTGTATGTGTCGTCTTCATCAGCATTTCATGCTCATCACGGCGCGCGGGTCGCCTACGGACGTCAAATCGAAAGACCTGCATCTGGCGAGCCGAACTTGTCCTCGGACACTCCCGGCACTAAAAGCCATACGCCATTTCATTTCATTTCATTTGTCAATGACGAAACTGGAAAATCACTAATGAGATGGCAGTTTCATCAGTATAATACCATTAGCTATATATTTCCCTATTGTAATTACAGAAAGTGTTAATGAAATTATATAGGAAATAGTGGTTAGCTAATTCCACAGAAATTTTAAAAC
The DNA here is from genome assembly GCF_040414725.1 of Anabrus simplex. Taxonomy (NCBI): domain Eukaryota; kingdom Metazoa; phylum Arthropoda; class Insecta; order Orthoptera; family Tettigoniidae; genus Anabrus; species Anabrus simplex. The sequence goes on along the minus strand of NC_090272.1, from coordinate 221,369,060 downwards.
TTTTCAGCCTGGTGTGAAAATAGGAAACCACGGAAAACCGTCTTCAGTGCTGCCGACAATGGGGTTCGAACCAACTATCTCCCGGACGCAAGCTCACACCTGCGTGCCTCTAACCGCACGGACAACTCCCCCGGTTTTTTTTAAATTAAAAATCCTGTAGGTGACTACACCTTTCCAAATCTGACAAATTTTGTGAAGGCAGTGTTCTGTTTACTACATTCTTCTGCTGTTACTACCAATAAGACCAATGTGAGAAACAAACTCCAATCCTGTATGTTGAATGGGCTCCTTCTGACAAAGGAGAAACTAAAACATTCGTCTACCCATTATTTTACATTCAAAAAAGTTTATTGCATTGACAATGTTTTCCAAGGATTAAGAGAAGAACAAAATATGAAGATCAAAACCGGTAAGTTCTGTTCTCATTTAATAAATGTGTATTTTTGATAAGTATACTTTGCTTTCTATAACTTACTTCCTTTATGACTGTGATGTTTGGGACATCACTGAAGGTTTTTAATTATTGAACTATATATTTAATTGATAAGATGTATATATTTAATCACTGATAGGTCATGTTTAAATTAATATGTATATATATATAGGGTCTTTATCATCCATTTCAATCATCATTTCATTTCTTTGTATCGCGGCTATAACGTATTCTGAACGAACAAATTATTGGGTAAAGTATTTCAACATCACGCATATTTATAACTTGCAGTAAATTTTCCAATAGCCGTTGTGAGGTGACCAGAGTCAGCAGGCTAATTTCAGCCCAATTCCAGGAAAAGTACGTCATCGAGATTACGAGAGACCTTACCCTCTCCACCTCATGAAGATACAGTTGATACATTATTAACACCCACTTTTCAAACTCGGCTTGGGGACGCTTTATTTCAGCGGGAAAGTTCAGCCTATGCGAATGAACGTAATGAAGCAACGTGATGGATTGACAGCTATACATCGGAGAAGGGATGAGACCTCGAATCTTACTGGACCATGTGATATGGATGATGGAAGGAGACTTGTGAACCGATAAATACCACCGACAAGGGCTGGAGAGGACATTCATTCGGACAGCCGGACTTTCTCATTTATATACTTATTCATTCTACGTCTACACATCGGAGAAGATTTTAACTTAGTTCACTTCGCATCTGAGTATATTCTACTCAAAAGTTACTCTCTTTGGGACTTGTTATCTCAATGACGAGAGGTAGTCAACGGGAAACCGGTTCTGACTGGTATAGGGGAGCAGAGTTTTTATTATGAGTTTAGCTACGCTACTTTTCCGTAATAAGGAAGAATACAAGTGTATTCTCTCCATGAACATAACCCATGGTGGTTTTGCACTTAAAATTAGGACTCATTACGACTTTATGTAAGGAGTACAATAGGAAGTGTTAAGGACAGGAAATGTGGATGTAGGACTGGAATTCAACAACAGATGAGGCAGCCTGTACGAGAGATCCACCCATCTTCAGCTTCAAGACAACAGAGTCTACATTTGGTGAGCTTATGGCATAGGTTACTGCAAGTCTTCGCGCAACAGTTCATTTTCTTAAAGTTAATTTCATTCACTTTTTCTTTTGCTTCCGTAAGTTCAGATTTCGTTAATACGCCGTTACATCACGTTTTTCATCTTAATAAATAGCTGTTTTAATTTATATTTTATGAAATGATTATTAATGATCCTTAAATTCCAAGTTAGTGTACTTAATGATTTGTGTTCCGTTCCCCCACACCTGGGTGTTTTTTGAGTCTCATTACGTAATTTTATTTATTATTATTATTATTATTAATTATCTACTTTTGTTTTCAAGCCATAAGCTTGAAGACTGGCGCCCTTGCGATACTGTTTCTGGAGAAACAATGACATATCATTTATTTATTTTAATATTAAAGTGACCCGCCACGTTATAAATTTGTCATACATCTGTGGGCAAAGTGGGTATGTCACATATTGTCGCCACAACTGAGGGGCTCGTAAATCATTAAGTACTGGTATAGAAGGATAAAATCAGTAGTTTGGGAGTAACTGTTGTGTATCCACAGTATATTTTTCTAGTGTGTTTGATTTTGGGGGTAACATGGCCGAGCAAGAGGAGAAAGACATGACGCTGCGTAGTGGACACGTGCTGAAGGGTAGTACTTTAGGTAATTCTAAGGAAGAGTTAGATAAATGTGTAGAGGAAGAAACTGATATTAGGAGCGAAGATAGCGAAGGGAATAAGAGTAGGAATGACGAAGTTACGTTAGATTCAGACGATAGTACGATGGGGGGCGAGACGGAGGTTAGTCCTAACAGTGAGAGTAATAATAATCAGTTATTTGAAATGATGCAGTTAATGTTAAGTAAGATAGAGGATAGTAAATCTGAAATAAAAAATGAAATGGAACAAAATAAATCCGAAATAACAAATGAAATGGAACAAAATAAATCCGAAATAAAAAAGGAATTGGAACAAATTAAAACAGATGTAGAACAAACTAAATCAGAAATAAAAACTGAAGTAGAACAAACTAAATCAGAAATTCAAAATGAAGTAGAACAAACTAAACGAGAATTAAGTAAGGCATTGAATGAACACAAGGTCGAAGCTAATAAAAGGATGGACGAACATAGCAAACAGTTACAAGAATTATTTAAGCAAAATGAAAGATTTAACAAGCAGATAGAGGAACAGAAAGAGACAACTAAGCAAAACAAACAAGAGGTAGAAAAGAAATTTGTAGAGCAGAGGAGTGAGTTGTTGGGATTAATGGAAAAAGAAAGCAACAACACTAGACAGGAGTTAGAGACACAGGTGACAAGTATTAAAAATAAAGTTGAGATCCAAAAGGAAGAAATAAAAGAATTTAAAGATCAGGTACAAAACAAGATCGATACCGTTAAGTGTATAATAGAAGACAACACTAGGGAACAAAGAGAAAAGTTTGCGATAGTAGAAGGCAATACAGTGGAAATCAAGACATTGAAAGAAAAACAGAACACTGTAGTGAATGAAATTGAAAGAAGAGATAAAGATGTAGATAACCGCATAGCGATGGCAGAAGCACGCATACGACGAGAAGTAAGAGAAAGGCAAGGTAACACTGAGAGACAAAGTCATGGAGGGATTTACAGTAAGGAAATCGAATTACCGAAGTTCAATGGGAAACAAACTAACCCATTAGAATTTCTTAAAATAGTAGAAAAACAGTTTGGGAAACGGATTGAGGAAGGGTTTATGGACTGGGAAGAGGCGATCGACATTATTGATCATGCTTTTGTGGGAGAGACGCGTTCCTGGTTTTCAGTCTATAAAAGTAACATGAAAAGTCTGGAGGAATTTAAGACGAAGTTCACAGACAAATACTGGAACGAAAACGTTCAAAGCCGTGAAAGAGAAAGGGTAGTATTTGGGAAATTCAAACATAATGAATGTGTCTCTATGACTGAGTATTTTTTGTCACATGTTATGATTTGCCAGAATTTAGACGGAATCACGGCTGATTCAGATGTAGTCAGATTACTGTTACGACATTTTCCAGACAGGGTACGCGAAGCAGCGTGTATGCAAAGTATTAAAACTATTCAGGAAATGGAGCAGTTATTAGGGAGTTTTGATGCGCTAGGAAACATTGGGCATAGAACAGGAAACTCACATAATTTTGTTCCTCATAGCGAACCAAGGGACAATAGGAGACAGCCAAACTACGAGAATCGTAATCAGTTTCAGCCAAGGCATAACGGTAGGGGTGGCGCACCTGAAAATAGATCGGGAAATGCCCAACAAGTCAGAGGACAAGTTACTAACGAGCCAAGTGTAGGTACACGATCGCAACCTTTAAACTAAATGCAGGCTGTAATGATGGGTCAGAATTCCAGCCTTACCAGGAAGTAGTTAGGAATTGTGTTATGAAACTATTTCCATATGACCTAGATGTTAAGGAAGACCTTATGTGTGAACCAGATAATAATTATTTAGATTCGGGTGAAGAAGTGATTAATCCTGTGGTTCAATTAGAAGTTTGGGGGCGTATGTTCACGCGTTAATTGATACTGGAAGTCAGAAATCATGCATAAGTTCAGAATGGTATGACTCTTTAGTTAAACAGGGTATTATGATAGAAGAGATGCCTGTTAAGTCTACATTCATTATTACAGCTGTTGGTAAGAAGTCGAAACAAATATGCAAGCAGGTTGCGGTGCCGATTTGTATAGAGGGTTTTATTTCAGTACAGGTATGTTTGGTTATTCCTCACCTTGTATTTGATCTCATCTTGGGATGTGACTGGCTGACTTTAAAATCGGCTCAGCTAGATTACGATGATGCAACGGTAAATATGAAGTGGGATAATAAGTATGTCAAACTCGAACTGAAAAATGAAATTCAGAGGAAAACGAATGTTTGTGCTATGTGGAGTGTTATTGAGGTTTCTAGATATAAGGAGAAACCCAGTGAGGGGTTTAATTTATGCCAGTTGTGGTTGAAAGAGGATCAGAAGGATGCCTTATTTGAAGCTGCGAGTAACAGTAAATTAGAGGAAGTCCAGAGGGACGAATTGTTGGCAGTGTTATGTGAACACGCTGAGATTTTTTCTAAGAGACCCGGTAAAACACATGTTTATGAACATTCTTTTTCAGTGCTGGATGACAGTCCTTTCAGCGGGCCACGGTATGCTATCCCACACAAATATGCCAAGGCAGTTGACGATCAGATACAAGCTATGTTAGCTGATGGGATAATTGAAGTGTCTAATAGCCAGTATGTAAATTCTTTAATCGTTGTGCCTAAGAGTGATGGGAGCGTTAGAATTTGCATTGATGGGAGGGATATGAATAGACGTATTTGTACTGACCAGTTAAAATCACAGACTGTTGAAGAGTTAATTCAGGGCTTTGAGGGTAAAAAATGGTTTTCATCTGTTGATTTAAGAAGTAGTTTTTGGCAGATTCCTTTGAGAGTAGAGGACAGGCCTCTGACAGCATTTAGTCATAAGTACAGCTTGTATCAGTTTCAGCGCGTTCCCTACGGGACGAAGACTAGTTCTGCAGCCTTAATTAGAGCATTAAATATTGCATTAGGTGATGATACAGGTGATTTTGCCACGGTTTTTATTGATGATATGGCTGGAGTTTTATATCAAGGACCTTATCGTATACATAAGAAACTAGGACCTTGTGCTTATAAATTATCTGACGGCGATTGCATTTTAATGGGTACGTACAACATTAGAAGTTTACGTAAATATATTACGAGTCCGATGGATTTTCCATAGTGCTGGAATATAGGTCAATGAGCCAGGCCACGCTTATCTCTTATATAATATACACCTGTCGCAGCGTGGAGTGACTGCTCTCTGGTAGGTGGAGTTTCCCAAGTTTTGTTTTGCTTGCTACACGATGTGTGTATACGATTGACACGAGTTCAGTACCAAGGTTACGTCTGTTCTCTTTACGTAACGCCATGTATGGGTAATTTAGTATTTGATTTTATATAACGAGGATCATTAATATTGCAGTTTAAAATTTGTAAATTCCCCATAGACTATATTATGTCTTCATAAAGACTTGCAATAATTTTACCCTAGGCTAAAACCACGTGAATGTGTTAGCGTGTGTGAAGTGATAGTCATACAGCAAGAACGTATAAACACTTGAAAGAGTAATACGATGCATTTTGTTTGTGTAAATTTTGTACGGATCTAAATTGAATTGTCAAGTGTTGCATACACTGGATTCATAAAATCAGCAAGAGATGACGAACATTTGAGAAAGTGAGACATCAGAAACTCGCTAAGTTGTAATATTGTGTTTTAATGGAAATTTTGAAGTGTTATATATTATTTGTTATTAAGTTGTAGGTGGAATCATCAAGTTGTAATTTTGTAAAATAGTGTTATGTTGTATACAGTAATGAATGAATGTACAGTTGTTTTGAAAACAAGTGAAACGTAAGTGGCAAAGTGTAAGTGTGAGCCCTCAACGAAGTACTACTTGTTTCAGGCTCAGAGGGGCGAATGTGATGTTTGGGACATCACTGAAGGTTTTTAATTATTGAACTATATATTTAATTGATAAGATGTATATATTTAATCACTGATAGGTCATGTTTAAATTAATATGTATATATATATAGGGTCTTTATCATCCATTTCAATCATCATTTCATTTCTTTGTATCGCGGCTATAACGTATTCTGAACGAACAAATTATTGGGTAAAGTATTTCAACATCACGCATATTTATAACTTGCAGTAAATTTTCCAATAGCCGTTGTGAGGTGACCAGAGTCAGCAGGCTAATTTCAGCCCAATTCCAGGAAAAGTACGTCATCGAGATTACGAGAGACCTTACCCTCTCCACCTCATGAAGATACAGTTGATACATTATTAACACCCACTTTTCAAACTCGGCTTGGGGACGCTTTATTTCAGCGGGAAAGTTCAGCCTATGCGAATGAACGTAATGAAGCAACGTGATGGATTGACAGCTATACATCGGAGAAGGGATGAGACCTCGAATCTTACTGGACCATGTGATATGGATGATGGAAGGAGACTTGTGAACCGATAAATACCACCGACAAGGGCTGGAGAGGACATTCATTCGGACAGCCGGACTTTCTCATTTATATACTTATTCATTCTACGTCTACACATCGGAGAAGATTTTTAACTTAGTTCACTTCGCATCTGAGTATATTCTACTCAAAAGTTACTCTCTTTGGGATTTGTTATCTCAATGACGAGAGGTAGTCAACGGGAGACCGGTTCTGACTGGTATAGGGGAGCAGAGTTTTTATTATGAGTTTAGCTACGCTACTTTTCCGTAATAAGGAAGAATACAAGTGTATTCTCTCCATGAACATAACCCATGGTGGTTTTGCACTTAAAATTAGGACTCATTACGACTTTATGTAAGGAGTACAATAGGAAGTGTTAAAGACAGGAAATGTGGATGTAGGACTGGAATTCAACAACAGATGAGGCAGCCTGTACGAGAGATCCACCCATCTTCAGCTTCAAGACAACAGAGTCTACATTTGGTGAGCTTATGGCATAGGTTACTGCAAGTCTTCGCGCAACAGTTCATTTTCTTAAAGTTAATTTCATTCACTTTTTCTTTTGCTTCCGTAAGTTCAGATTTCGTTAATACGCCGTTACGTCACGTTTTTCATCTTAATAAATAGCTGTTTTAATTTATATTTTATGAAATGATTATTAATGATCCTTAAATTCCAAGTTAGTGTACTTAATGATTTGTGTTCCGTTCACCCCACCCCTGGGAGTTTTTTGAGTCTCATTACGTAATTTTATTTATTATTATTATTATTATTATTATTATTATTATTATTATTATTATTATTATTATTATTATTATTAATTATCTACTTTTGTTTTCAAGCCATAAGCTTGAAGACTGGCGCCCTTGGGATACTGTTTCTGGAGAAAGAATGACATATCATTTATTTATTTTAATATTAAAGTGACCCGCCACGTTATAAATTTGTCATACATCTGTGGGAAAAGTGGGTACGTCACATGACTAACCCTATTCCATTGTAAATAAATGATTTAGTACATTTTTCCATAATCTAGTACTATTTTAGGGGAAAATTTAGTACGAAAATATTTTTTCCGGTGGCCACCCTGGGCGTCAGTGAGTTTTGGCGACGAGACTTGACCTAGCGTGGGTAACGGTGCTGTGTTTGGCGCGCTACATCATGGAGCACCGCGTCCTAATGTATATTTTGTACAGTGTAATTAGTTTGTGAATAAATCATTATGTAATGTGCATACTGTATGTTGGCCTTCCCTTTGCACTTAATGATAATGAAGTACATTTCGTGGACTCTGGGAAGAGCTAGGCCTCGTTCGACATGAGTGATCCACTGGAACACGAGACAGAACAAACAGAGATACGGAGAAAAATATTTCGAACCGCAGGTTCCCCAACAGGTCTACGGGGCCCTTATCGCCGCCACTGCTACGGACGTCGAAAAGCAGCGTCATGCGGGAGCCTGCCGAGTGATCCTCAAATTCTGCCGTATGACTCTTGGGTACACCTTGGATACAGAATAATCTGGTTAGTAAGAATATTGTCGTCCAGCTCGCTCTCCCATAATGTAACGAGAGTTAAATAAATTCTAGTGGGTTCTGATTGACTGTGCCCCTAATGTTTATGCAAATCCCATAGCACAACCGTTGTACGGGCTAGCGTATACTTGTTACCCGCTTCAGTAAGTTTACATTCTAACCTACAGTATTACTGGCTAAAAATTCGGACTCCACTCATGAGAAAAAGACTAAGAGTTGAAGAAACCAGCAGGGAGTAAAATAATTCAAAATATGTTGTGTTTACAAAGTCTTGACGGAGAGTCAAACTCGTGACCCTTTCTAAGGGAGCCGGCGACTTGACCACTATGCTTCTCTTAGTGATGGCTCATAAGAACCCAGGATCGGATTTTGATGACCTATTAAATGCTGACCTAAAAATCGTCAAAAATTATTTTAAATGAGCGACAAAAATGTAAAGGAAAAAAATGCATTTCCAAAATAAGACATATTTGTACTGCCTACATTACATTTTACTCGCAGTGGAGTGAATACTATTAATAAGCGTTATCTAATAATCATGTCTGGCTCCATGGCTAAATGGTTAGTGTGCTGGCCTTTGGTTACAGGGGTCCCGGGTTCGATTCCCGGCAGGGTCGGGAATTTTAACCGTCATTGGTTAATTTCCCTGGTCTTCATTATCATTTCATCCTCATCACGACGCTCAGGTCGCCTACGGGCGTCAATTCGAAAGACCTGCACCTGGCGAGCCGAACCCGTCCTGGGATCTCCCGGCACTAAAAGCCACACGCCATTTTTATCTAATAATAATAATAATAATAATGTTGTTGTTTGGGTCATCAGTCCATACACTTTTAGATTCAGCTGTCCCCGCCACCCTATCCTGTGTGTAGGGAAAACTTGAATGTACGAAAACAAACTCAGGGTCATTCCAACTGTTATTTTTGGTAGGTAAAAGCGTGAACAGGGACTGGCTGTGAGAAATGACGGGATAGGCTTCGGCAGGGTGGCCAACTGTGAAAAATAAATAAACAAAAGGTACGGTAGAGTTCGCTACTGTTGCTAGTTCGTTGGCTGTTGGTTTCCCGCTAAGATGGCATGTTGAGTCGAAGCTATGTATGGGCGTTGGCTGTTGGTTTTCGCCAAGGCGCCATCTTAGGCGTTTTGTCTGGTACCACGGAAACCTACCTGCACGGCTGCTGACGGTGGGATTCGAACCCATTATCTCCTGAATGCAAGCTTACAGCTGCGCACCCTTAACCGCACGGGTTATCGGTTTTTATCAAGACGCTACGCTACGCGTTAGCTTTGGAGTTCGCTTAGTGGTTGATGTGGTTCTGCTGAAAATTACAATGTGGTCATGAACTAGCAAAGTATTGTTTCCTGAGTCAGTGCATTGTTTAATTACTAGGAAAGAAATGTCTATTTTAATGAAACTTGTATGTTTGTCATGTTCGATGCACACGACAAGTTTTGTGACGCTTTTCACACCCGATACACATACAAAGTGTTTGCTGTTTTATTATCACTAAACCTGCTTACGTTGCTATCTTTACTACAAGTTAACTCGAACGCTTTTGGAATGTGCACGCAAAAGCCTTGTGCATTCACAATGGAAGGAGTTTAGGTAAGTACCGTACACTTGTTTTCACTGTCTTTTGTGAAAGCAGCCCTTGGTGGATCTGGCAGAGAGCGAACAATTGCCTAGCGCGACTTAGCTAGCAACTAGATTTTCATATATTATGTTACTCATACCATGTCATGTCCAGGGACACGAACCTTCATCAAGTAGCAGTACGTAAGTAGGTCAAGTTCCAAAGCGCGGATTCCCGTGGGAACCGGGTAGAAAGTTTCCACTTCTCGTCGGCATCATAAAACATTATTGGATGTACCACTTAGGCCAGCAATATCCTGTCCGTGCCTTAAGACGTGTTCTGTGGATCTATTTTCAGTCTGAACGGCGCCTGACTGTTGCTTTGTGAGACTGCAAGCTTTTCCCAGCCTACTGCTGTATTCCAATATGTGAATTATTAAACATTTAATTCATGTGTTTATTACGCACATTCGCTTATGGGTGCAATAGTGATTACTTCGGTAACTCAATCCATTGGCCGTGCTGAGCAGCCATGTGTTGGGATGATAAAGAGTGTAGTTAAAAACAGAGTTGTGTGAGGTCTTACGAGTAAGTCGATACGGACAAATCTAAATAGTCACGTCCTGTCGTCTGGAGATGGCAAGAAAAGGGGGTAGTTTGAAGGATCCCATACTTAAAATTAATAGGCGACCCAACTAAGTGAAACGGGACGCAGAGTCATGTTTATGATGCCAAGTATTAGAAATGGGGGAGTTATTTCATGAGCATAGGGTTAAGGGCGAGAAGTCAAGTTCATGTTAATAAATATTGCCACGTGTATAGCGTGGAATTTGTGATACATGGGGGAGGTGGTAGCACCAATGGTAAGCCAGTAAGGCTTTATCTAAGAGGAGGGGAGACCCTCATATCAACTGCTAGTCCCTTTAAATATGTATGTAATTGAAGGAACAAGCGTCTTATTGCATTAGTCTTCGCCTTGGAAGCCTTACCTTCCGCTCACGTTAGGGAATCGCGATCGATTCTCCAGGCGGTCTCGCTACTTAGAATATTTCTTAGTAGATCAGGTTGAACGGTGGTACTAACATTTGGTATTCATCATTCATACTTTGATTCTCGACGTAAGCCCTAGTTCTTCTGGGTTTTATCGTAGTTGGCAACTTAAAGCTGAGGAATCTCTGTGAGACTTCACGATATTCTGTTTTTACATCCCTTTGGCATTTCAGTGGTACTCTAATGTTTTAGAGTCCACTTGCATTTACTTGGAGTAGCCGTTCTGAGGAAGGCTAGTTCCAGTACGTCACTTTACGTGACCGACTTCAATTGTACGTGTATATTCTTTGTACATCATCTGTTAATATGCGCACATATATAGGAAATCATATGAGTTTCAACTCCTAACAACCAACTTACCTAACGCCTATAAATTACCATCTTATATCCTTTTCGTTTTTAGTACTGTTGTTAGTCATCAGGTGATTCCACTCACAGATCGGCGTCTCACCTGTTGACCGGGATACTACAACCGAATGCCTATTTCGTTTTAGAACAGAACGGTCATCAGTTCCATGTACTTGTGAGAGAGATAGTATCATCAGCACGGTGTTCTTTTCTTTTCAGGACAGTATGGCCATTAGTTCTGTGTACTTGTAAGAGGGATAATACAATCATCAGCATGGCGTACGTTTCGCTTTCGAACAGTACGGTGAATAGTTCTGTTGTACTTGTGCTTGTGATAGTAGGAATATCAGCATGGTGTACTTTTCTTTTTAGGACAGGACGGTTATCAGTCCCGTGTGCTTGTGTTAAAGATAGTACTATTATTAGTGTTACGGAGTTTTCCGTGGTAGTTAGAGGTGAAAGAAGGTGCGGGGGGTGAACAGGTCTCATGCTACGAAATTAAAGTGAATTTAAAATTTAACAAGGTTATATTTTCTTAGCAAAAACAAGAAATAACAATAATGGCAGGTACAGAGTAGCAAAACCACTACTCGAGAATGTACAATTACAGGATTTGGTGCTCCGAGAGCCAGACACACAATTCTTGAGCAATTAGCCCAACTTTACGATATACAGAATTCAACAAAGGGGCAGAAGACCCCAATCAAGCCCAGGAGCACTTGCTCCCCATTACATCATAAAGCCTCCTCGAGGCGCGCAGAAACAAACTTCAAAAGAGCGATCTGCTCTCAAAGGTTAAGCCTATCAAAGGCCACACCAAACTCCACCTTCAAGTTTTCCTCTAATGACATAAACACAGGGGTAAAGATATCCAACCTACTGAGGCCTATTAAGTGAGAAAATTTAATTACCTGGCCTCTAAAATACCAATTTGAGAGGAGGCGAACTTGCGCTCCTAACACACTTTGTTTAAAACCTACTTGGCACTAGGCCGTTAATGCAAGGGCTAATCCCATACTAAAGAGGTGACTTTTAGAAGGAAACAATTTACATTACGTTAAGGAAGAAACGGTTGTGAAAATAAGTTCACCTCAATGCAATATGAGAGGGAGCTCGAGAGGGTTAAGCACTCTCTATCCCAATATGAAGCTTAAAAGATAGAATAAATACAAAGATTCGTTACATTTTAGGGAAAGTTACATGGTGGAAAAGCTTTGGACCCGCCCCGAGAGTTAAACTGCTGAGCTAGCAAGAAAAGAAGTTATTAATCGGCCATTACCTGGGTGTTGAACTGCTGTCCGAAGAAAGAGGCGCTACCCGCCCCCTGCTATGTACTTTACATACTGAAAGATGGTACAAGTGGCCCGGAGACCCTAAAATCAGCAGTTTATATACTCTCGCGGAAAGTTCGAGGCGTTTCAGGAAAGAAAACACCCGCCCACAATCATTTTATTGGTTAGGGTTAGGCAGCACATCCAATTTGAAGAAGAAACCCCTTATTGGTCGTAAATTAATTAAAGAAATTCAAAACAAGGGGAAAGAAAGGGGAATACAGCCAACTTAAACAATGACTGAAAGAAATTTAGCAAAGAACAAACTTTTGAAATTAAATTTTCTCCAAAAAAAACAGTTCTTTCACTTCGCACTAGGGTGCGCCGTTGTAGTTCTTCAGTAGTGTCCTCTAGAAGAGAATGTTCACACTTCTTACTACAAGCAAAACAAAAATACGTCGAAAACAACACAGTTCAGAAACTTCAAAATCTCCAAGTAGTGACATCTTCAGGATAACTTGAAAATTAACACATAAGACAAAGTTCAGACTTCTTCCAGTAGGGGAGTTTCAACTGGCGCAAAATTTTAAATTAGCGGTGTGGAGGTGTACCGCCCGGTACAATTAGCATGGGGTATGTTTCGCTTTCAAACAGTACGGTGAGCAGTTGTGTGTACCTGTGCTAGAGATACTAGGAATATCAACACGGTATAGTCTTTAAAATACGGTGTTGCGGTTATTATCTCTGTAACGTTAAGCAGCTAGGGGTGTAATTGCTCTTCGTAGAGGAACTATAAGAAAACAATGAGACTGATAGATCATTCAATGCAATTGTATATTGAAAAATAAACGTAGATATTTACAACATGAATCAGTGACATTACTGCGAGACAGTAAAGTGATCGGGAATTAGAAGTGGGGGGGGGGGCACAACAATTGATAGAAAACAAAATAGAACCGGTGGCCTGGAAAATATAGTGAGTTTGGGAAGGGGATGGGAGTGTACACAACAAAATTGAAACAAAATAGCAAAAAAAAAAGTTTCTGATGCTCTCTGAGTGAATTCGATAGAAAAGTAAATGTTGACAGTTTACCAACTTAACTGTAATAATAATAATAATTTTCTTTTTTGAGATTTTGATTCAATAACATACAATAAACTTTCACCAACGGAACAATTCCACATGTACGCAACAACGGTTTTGTGCCATCAGATACTAATCGCGCTTCCACACGCTGCTACACGAGTCTCCACTATTCGGTGTGGTGCTGAAAAATCGGTTAGTTAGGTCGAATAACATTTTGTACGTATTTCCAATAAGTATTTTTAAATGTGTAAATGAACTGAAGGAAAGATTTAGCTAATAGGCAGCAGGAGTTTTATAAATTGCTTTTCTTATAATTCCTAGTTTTAGCTGGCTAAAATGGAATAAGGATGTGATTTTTTCTCCGAGAAAGTGGGGGGGGGCAACTACCCCTGCCACCCTTGCTGCCCTTAATCGCCGCTATGGCTGCGAGGTGCATTCTGAACAGTCTTTACTCCGCCAGTGAATTTGTTGACTACAGCGGCAACAAGCTCCGACATCTGGTGACAATTTAAGGTAGCATGTCCCATGAAGGTTCTGAATCGTAGAAGGCATAGTTTGCTACAAAACTGGATCGTAAATAGGGCATTAAATGCTTTGGTATATGCCACAAAAACTTGTGCTTTTAAAAGGCGGTAATAACCTCATTCACTAATACATTGCTCACATGCTTACTGAGGCAGGGCTCACACATGCATGTTGAAGACGGACTAGTGTGTGGACTTGCCTCTCTAGGAGCCGTGTTACTCAAAACTTTGGTTGTCTTCTTCCGTAGCCATAAGATCGGAGCGGTTTGTGACGAGTTCATGGCTCTTCGAAGACTGATACAGATGTTGTTTATGCATATCGGTTTACATCTGTGTTACAATATTAGGTGCCGGCCGTCTCGTGAATAATAAGACAGTAGGCTGTTGTGTTTGCAGGAAAGTTTTCTGCAGTTTCAAATTCAAAACGAATGTCTAGTGGAGATGTTTTTATCGCTCCTTCTAGGTACGAACAGTCTATGACTACTAAAGCTGCTTTTGCTTTAAACTCATCTGTAGAAAACAGAGGATGAGTATCTGTGAGCCACGTCATGTCTAAGTAGACTTATGAAATAGCAGAGCCTTTATTTTATGGCCGTCTACTGAGTCTCAAGCAATGAATAATAATTTGCATATGAATGAGCTTCTTCACCCCGGCAACTTTCGGTAGAGAAGATTCCGGGTTCGAATGCCGTGAGGCCGAGAATTGCAACTGGGTTACATTTATAGTTGAAGCATGTCAGAGCGGTTCTGCTGATAGTGGAGTTCGAACCTACTACGCCCCTAATGCAAACTTTCACTTGTATGATTTGGTAATAAAAGGTAACCCTCTAGTATTGTAATGGACAGAAGATGGTAAATATGCGAGAGAGAGAGAAAGAATGAAATAATTAGGCCAAGTAGTACTCGGCTCATAAAAAAATTATGGTCTACACTTTAAATGTGAACTCTCACCTGACTCATAAAAATAGCTGTGTACATTTTTACGACCCGGGAACCGAACGCGCTCATAAACCAGTCAGCGAGAATTTATGACACCACACTTTTACTTTAGAGCAACAAAATCATACTAATTACTAATTGTACATACTCGAGTATTTTGAGGACTGACCCATCCAACTTCTTGGCTGAATAAAATCAGCGGTAAGGCTTAGGTTAGGAAATGTTTGCTTGGATTTGAAGGCTGGTTCGTAGTCCACTCAACTTACGTGATTGTAGAGCTATTTGCCTCAGAGCCTCCGTGGCTCAGGCGGTCATCGCGCTCGGCTTCTTGCCTCGGGGTTCCATGGTTTAAATCCCGGTAAAAATGAAATAGCGTATGAATTTTAGTGCCGAGAGTGTGCGAGAACATGTTCGGCTCGCCAGGTGCAGGTCTTTTGATTTGACACCCATAGGCGACCTGCGCGTCATGATGAGGATGAAATGATGATGAAGACACATATACACCCAGCCCCCGTGCCAGCGAAATTAACCAATTATCGTTACAATTTCTGACCCTGCCTGGAATCGAACCCGGGACCCCTGTGACCAAAGGCCAGCGCGCTAACCATTTAGCCATGGAGCTGGAGGCGGGTAAGGTTTTTCTCCGCTCATTTAGGACTTTTAAATCCAATATCGTTGGATGCGGAAAACACTGGAGAACTTAATAAACACAAATCGATTATCACTACCCAGTGAAATGAAATGGCGTATGGCTTTTAGTGCCGGGAGTGTCCGAAGACAAGTTCGGCTCGCCAGGTGCAGGTCTTTCTATTCGACACCCGTAGGTGACCTGCGCGTCGTGATGAGGATGAAATGATGATGAAGACAGCACATACACCCAGCCCCCGTGCCACTGGAATTAATCAATTAAGGTTAAAATCCCCGACCCGGCCGGGAATCGAACCCGGGACCCTCTGAACCGAAGGCCAGTACGCTGACCGTTCAGCCAACGAGTCGGACACTACCCAGTGCCCTTGTTCTACGCACGGCTCTAACTGTTTAAAATATGTAGTTACGTTAAAAATGTTGGACTGCTATAGAAAATGTGAATACCGGTACTACTACTTACAAAATTGTTTCGTAGGTCAATAATGGAAGATCAAGAAGAGGAGGAGGATTTAGAGGAGTGATTAGATGAGTTAGAAGAGCTAAGATGGCTGGAGGGTGTAGAGGAAGATAATGAGTGAATAAACATGTTTTGAAAATAAGAAATTTATATTTGTATGTGTGTTACGCCCTACAAAATTCTCACCTCATTTAATTAATCTTTGCAGTAGCATAAATACACCATTAGAGAAGGGTGTTCCAAATGGTACCATGTTTAAATTGCTCTGTAGTAGTTTTAGTGATAATAAAGCAGCAAACATTTGGCATGTGTGTCGGATGTGAAAAACAGAGAAGTCACATAAAACTTGTCCTGTGTATCGAACATGACAAATACAAAGTCTCATAAAAGTAGACATTTCCTAGTAATTCAACAATGCACTAACTCAGAAAACAATACCTCGCTAGTTCACGACTTGCCTCCTTTAAAGCCCGCATAGTAATTTCCAGAAGAACCACATCAACCACTAAGCGAACTCCACAGCTAACGGGTAACGTAGTGTCTTGACAAAAACCAATAGCTCGTACGGTTAGGGGCGCGCAGCTGTAAGCTTGGATTCAGGAAATAGTAGGTTCGAATACCACCGTCAGCAGCTCTGAAGATAGTTTTCCGTGGTTTCCCATTCTCACATCAGGCAAAACGCCCAAGATGGCGCCTTGGCGAAAACCAACAGCCAACGCCCTAGCAACAATAGTGAACTCAACCGTACCATTTGTTTATTTATTTTTCAACAGTTGGTCACCCTACCGAAGCCTTTCCCGCCATTTCTCACAGCCAATCCCCATTCACAGTTTTACCCAGCAAAAATAACCGTTGAAATGACCTTGAGTTTGTTTTCATACATACAAGTTCTCTCTACTCCTGTTCTAACATTTTTGTATCTACATAACTACTACATCTTACATTCTGTGTCATATTCATACTTTGGTCTACCCCTGCTATTATTATTGTCTACTCCTCCCTAAACAACGAACTGAACAACTCAATTAATCAATCAATCAATCAATCAATCAATCAATCAATCAATCAATCAATCAATCAATCTATCTATCTATCAATCAATCAGTCACTACTGATCTGCATTTAGGGCAGTCGCCCAGGTGGCAGATTCCCTACCTGTTGTTTTCCTAGCATTTTCTTAAATGATCGCATAGAAATTGGAAAATTATTGAACATTTCTTTTGGTAAGTTATTCCAATCCCTAACTCCCCTTCCTATTAACTAATATTTGCCCCAATTTGTCTCCTTGAATTCCAACGTTATCTTCATATTGTGACCTTTCCTACTTTAAAAGACACCACTCAAACTTATTCGTCTACTGATATCCTCCCACGCTATCTATCCACTGACAGTTCCGAACATACCACTTAATCGAGCAGCTCGTCTCCTTTCTCCCAAATCTTCCCAGCCCAAACTTTGCAACATTTTTGTAATGCTTCTCTTTTGTCGGAAATCACCCAGAGCAAATCGAGCTGCTTTTCTTTGGATATTTTCCAGTTCTCGAATCAAGTAATCCTGGTGATGGTCCCATACACTGGAACCATACTCTAGTTTGGGTCTTACCAGAGACTTACATAGCCTCTCCTTTACATCCTTACTAAAACCACTAACTCCTGGGTGTCTTAAGATGTGTCCTATCATCGTATCTCTTCTTCTGGTCAAATTGCGCTAAATCGATCTCCTCCTACCAATTCGATTCAGCATGCGTGATTCGATCTACCCATCTCACCTTCAGCGTTCTTCTGTAACACCACATTTGAAAAGCTTCCATTGTCTTTCGTTCTGAGCTAGTTATCATCCATGTTTCACTTCCATACAATGCAAAGCTTGAGACGAAAGTCTTCTAGAAAAAAAATGCATTTTAAGGACAGAAATAGTCTTCTCTCAGGTATCATTAATCATTATTATAACAATGCATTTCTTACAAGCAAACCAACTGAGCATCTATACGTCGTCATTATCAGGATGTTATTCAGTCCACTGATATTCTGTTTATTACGTGTTTGTCGCGACTCACATTTTGCTGAGAGGTAAATATTATTTTATCTGTTGCCCCCTTTCACTTCTCATATTTCGCATAATTCAGTCTAATGACTGGTTTTCCCCTGCGATGAGTCTTCTCCAACTGGGTCGATCCTGTGCCGTATGTTTTGCGTCTGCATACTTCCTACATCCTGAGTCCACAAGAAATTTCATCATGAATGCCTTTCTTGGTCTTCTATGAGAGCGTTTCCCTGGTGTTTTACCTCCCAAAATTTCTATCAACATATTCCTGTGTCGAAGCCTATAACCCATCCAAGAAAGTTGTCTCTTCCTAATCTGACTCACCAGCTGTCTCTTTTCCTGGATAATGTTCAATGCCTCAGCGTTGGTCTTCTTCTCCACCCAACTTATCCATTACAGCCGATGCCAACACCACATATCAAATGCTTCCAGCGTCCAGGTCTCAGCACAATACAGCGCAACACACCTAACGATTTCATTATTCCTTTACGTAAGACGATGGAGATTGTTTTCTGATATTGAAGGGACTCTTTATCTCTGAAGACTTGCTTTGCTATTGCTTTTCGTGTTTGTTTTCTTAATGTGATACCTAAAGGTTTTCTGTTATGATCTGACCAAGGTATTTTAACTGTGCTACCTGTTATAGTTGACGATATGTACACTGACTGACAGTGACAATGCAACACCAAGGAGGAGTGGTTCGAAAGGGATGAAAGTTGGGGAAAAAACAGAGACGGCACAGATGAATAATTGATGTTTATTTCAAACCGATATGCAGGTTACACAATGCGCACGGCATCGACTCAGTAGGATGTAGGACCACCGCGAGCGGAGATGCACGCAGAAACACGTCGAGGTACAGAGTCTATAAGAGTGCGGATGGTGTCCTGAGGGATGGTTCTCCATTCTCTGTCAACCATTTGCCACAGTTGGTCGTCCGTACGAGGCTGGGGCAGAGTTTGCAAACGGCGTCCAATGAGATCCCACACGTGTTCGATTGGTGAGAGATCCGGAGAGTACGCTGGCCACGGAAGCATCTGTACACCTCGTAGAGCCTATTGGGAGATGCGAGCAGTGTGTGGGCGGGCATTATCCTCCTGAAACAGAGCATTGGGCAGCCCCTGAAGGTACGGGAGTGCCACCGGCCGCAGCACATGCTGTACGTAGCGGTGGGCATTTAACGTGCCTTGAATACGCACTAGAGATGACGTGGAATCATACGCAATAGCGCCTCAAACCAAGATGCCGGGTTGTCTAGCGGTAGGGCGCTCCACAGTTAGTGCCGGATTTGACCTTTCTCCACGCCGACGCCCCACTCGTCTGCAGTGACTATCACTGACAGAACAGAAGCGTGACTCATCGGAGAACACGACGTTCCGCCATTCCCTCATCCAAGTCGCTCTAGCCCGGCACCATGCCAGGCGTGCACGTCTATGCTGTGGAGTCAATGGTAGTCTTCTGAGCGGACGCCGGGAGTGCAGGCCTCCTTCAACCAATCGACGGGACATTGTTCTGGTCGATATTGGAACAGCCAGGGTGTCTTGCACATGCTGAAGAATGGCGGTTGACGTGGCGTGCGGGGCTGCCACCGCTTGGCGGCGGATGCGCCGATCCTCGTGTGCTGACGTCACTCGGGCTGCGCCTGGACCCCTCGCACGTGCCACATGTCCCTGCGCCAACCATCTTCGCCACAGGCGCTGCACCGTGGACACATCCCTATGGGTATCGGCTGCGATTTGACGAAGCGACCAACCTGCCCTTCTCATCCCGATCACCATACCCCTCGTAAAGTCGTCTGTCTGCTGGAAATGCCTCCGTTGACGGCGGCCTGGCATTCTTAGCTATACACGTGTCCTGTGGCACACGAAAACACGTTCTACAATGACTGTCGGCTGAGAAATCACGGTACGAAGTGGGCCATTCGCCAACGCCGTGTCCATTTATCGTTCGCTACGTGCGCAGCACAGCGGCGCATTTCACATCATGAGCATACCTCAGTGACGTCAGTCTATCCTGCAATTGGCATAAAGTTCTGACCACTCCTTCTTGGTGTTGCATTTGCTTTGTCAGTCAGTGTATATCCTCACCGAAATGTGAAATAGTTCTCCTTCAATGGGCAGCTTTATGTGAGTGCATCTCCAGCATTCTAACACATGAATTGATCACACTCGAATAAATAAAACTCTCACCGTGTGCAGTGAAACTAGCTAGCACATACGTTAGTACTCAAGCACTTCAACAGTCTGTCTGAAATGTAAATTTGTTCCTGCATATTAATGCATATGAGAAGAAATGTGGTGTCGTCGCTCTCTAAGCACGTAGATTTTCAAAGAGTACAAATAAGATTCCAAAAAAGGTTTTCATCTGCCTATTACATCATAGCTTTGGGTGGTTAGGCCGTGTGCGTTTGCAGAGTTTCGCCTAAACGTGCCATTTGGGCTGCACTTCAATGAGCTCATTACTCGGCGTATGTGTATGTGTGTGAATACAAGGTTTCGTTTGGATTTAAAGTTTCCAGATTTGTTTTACAGATTTAAAATTAGCTTTAGGGTGTACTTTGTGATGTGTGTGAGCTAGTTTGTGAATAATTGACGGGGGGAATGGTCATATTTCTCCGAAAACCAATCTGGCACAGCGGTACGGTACGGTATGTGGTAGACCTGAGTGGTCGCCCATCCAGACACTGACCAAGCCCAATGTTGCTTTAGAAGTTGCAACGGGACTATTCCACGAGTATATATAAACAGTGGTTTATGTGCGTAGTATGAGTATGCGGATGTTAGAATTTGGAAAATGCAGCGATTTATTATCGACATTTTTGCGATGCACCGCGCCTCGGCGACCTGTTTTCTAGTGTTTCAAGGTTTGAGGGTGGATTCTAGATATTAGGGTAAGAAGGCAGCGTACTGGTCATTTGCCATGAAGTGAGAGATTCTTGGCTAGGTTTTGCGAGTAGATAAATTGTTTGTTTGGCTTAGAATTTCTTGGGAGTAATTCGTATTTGGCGGGAATGAATTTTCTTGGCTACAGGGTCTCGGCTACTCAATCCACCGTGGTAGCCCTGAACTGGAGAGATGGTCCCCATATACGAAAAACATATACTTAAAAATTTCCTCAATCGCACCGAAAGTTGAAGGGCAAAAGGGCCCGGAAAAACAGCCCAAAATCTCTTGTATCATTACTCTATTGCTTCTTTATTCAAATCCTAGAAAATTAAATTCTTTATATTTTTTAAGAAATGTCCACACCGAATGTAGTTATAAGGGCTTAAGTGAAACTCTGCATTGACTGTTATTAGTGCTTGTAGTGGTAGAAAAAGGCTGTTCAACCCTTTAACTGAATGTTCAGCGTTGAGGCCTTCGGTTCAGATGGTCCCCTGTTCGATTCCCGGCCGGGTCGTGGACTTTAATCGCGTCTGATTAATTCTTCTGACCCGGGGACTGGGTGTTTGTGTTTGTATCTACACTTTCCTCTTCATACTCAGACAACATCCTACACTACCAACCACTACAGAAACACGCAATAGTGATTACATCCCTCCGTATAGGGTTGGCCTCAGGAAGGGCACCCGGCCGTAAAACAGGGCCAAATCCACATCTTCGATACAGTTCGCACCCGCGATCCCACAGATGTGGGAAAAGCGGTAGAAGAAGAAAGGTTAGGAAAAGACAAACTGCTATTCTAATCGTCTAGATAACGATGAATAAAAAAAGGATTGTATTTTTTAGAAATAAATAAAGAATATATTCTCATACTCTCTTATTTTATTTACTTAAAATCCGTAGCTCTTTGCGTTGCTTGCCTGTAGGGCTAGAACTGTGGATGTTTGTATGTTTGGGGACTAAGTTATCAGGTCTTGAAGGGGAGGATATTATAGGGCGGAAGTAGGATGGGCATGGAACCCTGTGAGGAAGCACCCCCAGCCAACTGCGCCGATCGCGACCTATCGGCCGAACCGCCAGACAGTGAAACACTCCACATCCACAGGGATACCAGGGAGGAAACAGCAAGGACTACAAGATGGACCACTGCGCACAACGTACTGGACATTTTACGCCCGCAAGCCTTATGCCTATTGCTCACGGTAAAATGTATCGTAAAATTTGTTGTACAATTAATTTTATAAAAATTGTGTGGAAACAAGTTGTATTGTTCACGGTAAAATTATTTTATAAAATCCGTCGAAGTATCAGGATAGCCATCTATGAACTCACTTCTAAACTAAGATGTGTATGTGCTGCCATCTATCGATAAACTTTTAAACCAAGAATCAGCTGTTCAACTTACAGTGTATTTGAGAGTATGGCTCCAACAAACAAAGCAAAACTTGCTGCTTTAGGTGCAATTATATGTTGTACAGTGGTAAAAAGGAAGAAAAGAAATGCCAGGAAATGCTGGACTCGGGATTGGATCAAAAGAAGAGAAGAAGGTAGAGGATGGCTGTACTTGGTCGAAAATTAGTTGAGGTTAGAAGACTAGCATTCACATAGGAATTCGGCGATTGTGTTTTCTGCCTCTCTTCTTGCATTTCTGCTGTGGTAAAGTGGCGTTTTAACTTCATACAAACAAGGATATTTATGGTATTCGTCCAGTAAAACGCTAACAGCTTCCCTAGTCACCCGGATCCTGCCATTTTAGAAAGAAGTGTTTGTTTACAATCGAGCTTCGCAATCTTCTCACGACGTAGCGCAAACATCATCGTGATGTCAGCTTCGCTGATTGGTTCGTTTCGTAAAATGAATTTTACGGAATAGAACATGTCCTATTTTATGAAAAGTTTTATCAAAGGTTTTATAAAACTTGAATTTGACCGTGAGCAACAGAAATTTTATAAAATTAAATTATTGTACAATAAATTTGACAGAAAATTTTACCGTGAGCAACAGGCATTGGTCCCCGGACGCCGTGCCGTGAGGAATGTAGGCCACGGGTACCCCGTTAATGACCTGGGAGGGAGGATCCGTGACACGTAAGGGTATTCTGCGACATGGGGACCTGGGAGGGTTTGCACTCGTTACTTGGATTGGCACACCACTCCAACAGTCTGCTTACTCTGCTCTGCGGTCATGAAAACTTTGTTTGGAATTGATGGGGAGCATACATACTGCAGTTTGAAACGGAAAATTCAGTTCTCCCTAAGTCCATTCATTATTTAATTGATTTTCATTGATTGTTAGTACCGGTGCAGTCTAGTCGCTCCACACCCAGTCTATTTGTAAAAAAGTTAATTTAGTTAAAAGGGTTAATTAATGAAGTGATAAGTATTTAGTAATTATAGCGAATTAAACTTATTAATGAAAGAGCTAAATTAGTGCATGATTTTGAGTTTTAATTAAATTTGAAATGAGAACTGAAAATTAGTGAGTTTGATAATTATTATTGAACATCATATTATTTGATACGTTTTAACAGCTTTTTTCGCTTGGCAGTATGGCTGACACAGATTTAGTGTTGCAAATATGTGGTAGTGAACTACTGACCACACCCGATGTTTACCTCAAGTTGGTTACGGGGCATTTATCTGTAATTATGCAGGGACTGCACTTTTAATAAAAGGTCTATCTATTTATTACTGTGAGTGTGCAGATGGAATTTGAAAGAGCATAACTTTGGCATGTGCGTCACACCGAACCCCGGCGTCCTATTGGCTTCTAGTGCTTCAGTAATGGTGGTGATGATTACTGTTTTGTGAGACTTGCGTTGTTTGGTTGTGGAATTATGGCTAGAAGGAAGACAAGCTCGGTACTGAGAACATTGGTTTTACTTGGGTGGGGTTGCGGTGGGGTTCTGTTGGCTGTTGTGCTGGGTAGGTGGGGGTGGTCTATTGTAGGATGAGAGTAGGTTTAATAGAAGTGTGTAAATAATTACATTTGTTTCTTGGTTGGGTGGGAGGGGGATTTTGGGTGGTCTTGGGTTCGTTGATCAGATGATAGGGAGACTGAGTAGTGGGAGTGGGGGTGTTTTGGTGTGTGTTAGGGGGGTGCACCCTGATTTCCCTTTTAGCACATTAGCAATCCACTGTGAAGCAGTCTTGGAGGGGTGTGCCAATGCAACCGATGAGACTAAATGGCACGTCTGGGCGAAACTCTGCAAACGCTTTGATATTTAGTACAGATAAGAGTTGTAGAAGGCGACATTATTTCACAGTTTTCAAAGTTAGTACTGAACCTTTTGATGTCTAAGTATTCTCGTTTATTGAAAGCTTCAGATAAATGCTGGGGCTGTACCTTAATTAAGGCCACGGCCGCTTCCTTCCCACTCCTAGCCCTTTCCTGTCCCATCGTCGCCATAAGACCTATCTGTGTCGTTGCGACGTAAAACAACTAGCAAAAAGATCTTGAGATACGTTGATTATCCATTATAAATGCATAAAATGACAAAACAATAACGCAGAACAAAGAAAAATGACTTTAAAAACAAGAAATTAATCTCAGACAATCAAACTTCAATGACTTGCGTTTAGTACCGTCTCGCTGGTGGCAGATTGACTATCAATTGTTACCTAACGTTTCTTTGAACATTTTAAAAGGGCCTCGAAATGTATGGAACATTTTCCTTCATCATTTTCTAATCCCTTACACGTCATTCTACAAATGAATATTTGCCCACATTTGTCCTTTGAATTCTAACTTTATCATCATATTATGATCGTTTCTACTTTTAAAAGCTCCGCTCAAGCTTAGTTATGTCATTCCTCGCGATCTCTCCACTGACAGCTCGAAACATACCACGTAGTCGAGCAATTCGTCTCTTTACTCCCAAGTCTTCCCAGCCTAAAGTTTGCAACGTTTTCGTAACGCTACTCTTCTGTCGGAAATCACCCAGAACACATCGTGCTGCTTTCCTTTGAATTGTTTCCACTTCTCGTATCAAGTAGTCGTGGTGAGGGTCCCATACACTGGAACCATACTCTAGTTGGGGCCTTGCCAGAGACTTTGACAGAGTACAATGGGAGAAATTAATGGACACACTGAAGGAAAAAAGGAGTAGATTTGAAAGAATACTCATAGAGAATCTTTATACAAATCAAACAGTTCGGGCAAGAGTTGGATAGAATTTGTCGGAAGAAAAAATAATTGGTAGTAAAGGGGTAAGAAAATGTTGCTGTCTTTCACCAACCTTGTTTAATATATACTTTGAGGAAATAATTTGATGTTGTTATCGAGGTAAGCCAGGTGTTAATGTGGGAGGAAAGAAAATTGAATGCATCAGATTTGCTGACAATGTAGTTGTACTAACAGAAACTGAGAAAATGGTGAATATAATGCTGAAGAAATTGAGCAGATCATGTGAAAACTTTGGTATGAAAGTTAACAGAAAGAAGATTAAGACAATGATCATAAGTAAGAAGGATGTAACAGCAAAGATAGTTCCCCCAGGTGAAGAAATAGAAGAGATATTTAGGAAGCACAATCAGAAGTGATCTATATTGTTTGGGTGAGGTGATTAGCAGGATCTCAATGGCCAAGGATGCATGCATGAAGCAAAGGGTACTGATGAGTGGACCACTGAATATGGACCTCAAGAAGAAGTTAGTGAAGTGCTTTGCATGGGGCGTTGCCTTCTTGCGTCTGAGACTTGGACTTTGACAAGGAAGGATGAAAATAGATTGAAATCTTTTGAAATTTGGGCATGGAGATAAATGGAGATCAACTGGCAAGACAAGTTAAGGAGTGAAGTAGTATTGTAAAGAGTAGGTGAAGGAAGGACGACTATACTGGAATCCATTCAAAAGAGAAAGAATAATTGGTCAGGTCACTGTTTACGAAGGAAATGTTTATTAGCACAGGCAATGGAACGAAATGTTTCAGTGGGAAGGTTGAGAGGAAGAAAGAAGTATCAGATCATGGACAGTGTCAAATTTAATGAAAGATACTGGAAGACTAAAAGGATAGCAGAAGGCAGATCAGCTTTTAAAATGCATACTAAAACCTGCTGATAGTCAGAGAACCGATGATGACCAGAGACGTATACGCCTTGTCCTTTACGTCCTTACTATAATCCCAAAATCCACTCATAACTATGTGGAGGGAGCTGTAACTTTTCTTAACCTTTTAATGCATGATTTTTATTTTGATGTTTAAAAGCTATTTTTGGACTTTCCATAAGGTTTATATAACGGGGAAAATATTGAAAAAAAGTGATCAATAATGCTGCATATATGCTACATCATGAATAAACTTTCTCTTTGATACGGTTGCCATTCAACTAGTTCCTACATAAAATATATACAAATGTGTAACTAGGGTCAAAAATATTCTATAACCAGCTTGGAGCTCATGTGGAACATGCTCTGGTTCATGAAATGCCCATCAGAGGCGTGCAAATCAATTTGTTAATCTACGTTGCATATATGTTACACAATGCAACAAAGGGTTAACAACCTCGATATGATTACCCCAATCATTCCTTATATTAACACCTAGGTACCTATAGTGTTCCCTACGAGGTACTAGCACCCCATCAACACAAAGTCCGGCTCCATGGCTAAACAGTTGGCGTGCTGCCTTTGGTTGCAGGGGTCCCGAATTTCATTTCCGGGAGGGTCGGGAATTTTAACTATCATTGGTTAATTTCGCTGGCACGGGGGCTGGGTGTATGTGTCGTCGTCATCATCTTTTCATCCTCATCACGATGCGTAGGTCGCCTACGGGAGTCAAATCAAAATAGCTCTGCATCTGGCGAGCCGAACTTGTCCTCGGACACACCCGGCACTAAAAGCCATGTGCCATTTCGTTTCATCAACACAATAATTAAGAATGAGGAAACATTTTGTCTTGCTGAAACTTTGAACCGAAATTTTCATTCCATTTACATTCACAACATTGTTTAATACAGGATAAAGAATGTCTGAAAATTACACAATAATCAGGAAAAGTAATGACCTAAACGTAAAAAACTGATGTAATAAATAGGCATTTTTAATCAGAGGGCCATGATCATGATTTATGTACAATTGCCAATGAGTATGATGATCCAGTCATCAGAATCCTGGGCCTCCTGAAAATCTTGAATATTCAGACGATTTCCAAATAGATATTCACTTTGAACGTATGTAAATTACGCTTGCCAGAGGGAGAGACCACGTGTTCTGTGCGAGTGAGACGGAATGATGACAGACCTCCCTCGGATAGAGATGGTTCGTCCCATACAGAAGAAAGCCATGTACCGCTAGGCAAAATCATTTAACTGAATTTTTGTCGTCATTTTATAGTGCACCCATATGCCAAATTAGCATTTTTTAATGAATTATTTCAATCGATGTTTGAGAATATGAGACAGCCACTGAGGAAGATATTTCGGCAGGCGGCATGGTGTGTCTAATAAAAATTGGTGACAGAGTGTCGAGCCCTGTCACCATGCTTAAGGCACGTTCTAGGGTGCAGCCAAAGATACCTGCACTCCCTACCATCCTCTAATAAAACTCTCAGCCGATAGCCGGGTCAGCGCTTTCTCACGGTGCCAGTACGCTACCGCCATAAAATCCCCAGTAACTGAACAAAAGCGGCAAAAAGAGGGAGAAACCACGTGTTCTGTGCGAGTGAGACGGAATGATGACAGACCTCCCTTGGATAGAGGTGGTTCGTCCCATACAGAAGAAAGCCATGTACCGCTAGGAAAAATTCAGCCAATCAGGGAGCTCAAAATTATTCGTCTCAAAAAGGCGCCTATGATAACTCAGTTGATTCGGGACATCAGAACAGTATTAAGGCAGATTTTGGTGCTCCTGACAATAGGTGAAAATAGTCTATTTTCAGTGTGATTTTATTTATTAATTGTAGGTGATATGACTTTAAATGTGAAAGTGCGTCGTTGTGATACAAATCCCGCGTTGCCAACCTCGTGCTGACATTTTTCACCCACATACAATGCATCGTCGGCAGAAAATAGCGCCTCCCACGCATTCAAATGAAGTGAAAAACGTTCGATTGCTGTGGAATGGAACATCAGTTAGAGGAACGGCTAGGAATATCGTGATTCAACTTATAGCGAATAAGTGAATAGGGGACACTATTTGTGCGAGGGAAACCCACCCCCACAGCGCACGAATATCAGTGACGCTAAAGCCCCCAGGGTACCGCGCCAAGCCCAGATTACCCAGGAACACATAAATTAAGCCCGCCTACCTCACCCGGGGAGGAGTGTTCCATATGTTCTCAGTGAGGGAAGATCAGTTCGTCTTACTGTCTCGCACTTGTTCAGTCCTTGTGTCCAGTGAACTCTAATAATGTGGAGAGTAATTCTTAAAGTAATTTGTTCGCCAGTGACAGCCATCACTAGAGTAAGTTACTCATGAATTGCGAACTTTGATTGTATTTACTCACGAACGATGATTAGGAACGTTTATTTAAATCAGCCATCCCTAAGTAATTATAAACTATATGAGTACTTTGCCCAAGAAGAGGTGATAGACTTTTCAAGTTAAGGATCCCAATGGGTTTAATAGATCACTTTTTAAACATTTTTAGGTCATCAAAATCCTAGCCATGAAGATAAGAAATAAATTGCGTAATATATTATAGTAGGAAGGGAGAGGATAAGACCCTGTGGCCCCATATAGCCAACACCTGTACGTTTTCCGGGGATGAAGATGGAAAACTACAGAAAGCTATCTTCATGATGGTAGATCTCCGGTGTACAAGTTTACAGCTATATGATCCGAAAATTTTGAAAAAAATTATGCATTTTAAATGAAATATTACAATCAGTTTACTAACTAGTAGAGTTTAATACCTCGAAGCCAGAGAAAATTTTATTTAATAAATAGCGTCAGGTCCGCCTCTCTGGTTAGTGTGATTAGCTGCCACCCCCAGAGGCTGCATTCCTGGCTCTACCACGAAATTTGAAACGTAGTACGAGGACTGGAACGGGGTCCACTCAGCCTAGGAAAGTCAACGGAGGAGAAGGGAATTTAATTCCCACCTCAGTCATCCTCGAAGTGATATTTTCCATGGTTTCCCACTTCTGGCTTACTATAACTTACTCCCTGACTGCCGTAACAGATGCCTCCTCGACGGCACCACCGGCCTACACGTTAAGGCATCTGTAGCCTCTATCGAACAGGCCAGCGTAAAGACTGCTGCAGTATCCACCGACTCACCTTTCAACATGTTGCTCGCTGAGTTTCAGTCCATTACTCGCCCACCTGGGATCCAACGTGATATTAAACACAATACTGTACATCACATTAGGACAACCGAAGGCCCACCAGTCTCTTGTCGACCTCGTCGTCTAGGACCCCAAAAATTGCAGATAGCGAAGAAAAATTTCGAGGACATGGTAAGGTGTGGTACAGCGAGACCTTCTAATAGCCCCTGGTCCTCACCCTTGCACCTTGCACCTTGCACCTAAGTGGGACAACTCATGGCGTCCATGTGGCGATTACCGGGCATTGAATGCAAGGACAATACCCGACCGCTACCCAGTACGACACATAGGAGATTTTTGCCATAACATTGCTGGGTCAACCATTTTCAGTACATTTGACCTTATCAAGGCCTACCAACAGATTCCAATTCACCCCAGTGACATTTGCAAAACAGCCATAACAACCCCTTTTGGGCTGTTTGAATTTCCCTATATGTCGTTTGGGTTACGAAATGCTGGACAAACTTTCCAGCGTTTTATTGATGAGGTCACTAGAGATTTAAACTTCTGTTTGCCGTATATCGATGATATCCTGGTGTTCTCACGGGATGCTACTTTTCCAGAGATTAGCTGATTACGGTGTAGTCATAAATCCATCCAAGTGCGTATTAGGTGCAAGTGAGGTAACCTTCTTGGGCTACCGGCTCTCGAAGGACGGTAAAAAACCTCCACCAGAGAGAATCCAGTCTCTCTTGGAATACCCTCTACCGAAGACTGTCCAGGGCCTCCGCCGGTTCCTGGGCATGGTCAACTTCTACAGACGTTTCCTACCACATGCGGCTGAATTGCAGGCGCCGTTGGTGAACGTCCTAGCCAATTCTAAGCTTAAGGGTTCTAAACCTGTCCCCTGGACTCCAGAATTGCAACGTGCTTTCCATGAATGCAAAGAAAGTCTAGCGCCAACCACTCAACTCGCTCATCCATTGCCAGATGAGCCTCTAGGTCTCTTTACCGATGCATCAAACACTCAACAGGAAGTTGGACACCATTGGCAGCCCCTAGCATTTTTCAGTAAGAAGCTTTCAGCGCGTCAAACAACGTGGCCGGTCTATTACAGGGAACTGTTAGCTGTGTATGAGGCTGTCCAGCATTTCCGCTATATACTGGAAGCACAACACTGCACCATATATACGGACCACAAGCCTCTGCTTTATGCATTTTCTCAACGCAGAGAAAAACTACCCCCAGCCCAACTTAATCAGCTCACAACTGATACTCAGCATATAAAGGGAGCAGATAACGTTGTCGCCGATACAATGTCTCGTGTTGAAGCCATCTCACTATAAGATGACCACGCTGCGCTGGCTCGATCCCAAGCGGACGATGACGAACTCAAAGCCCTATTGCATGGTGGTACGTCGCTGACATTAGAAAAAGTAACCCTTCCGGGCACCACGACTACCATTGTATGCGATACATCAACAGGAAAACCTCGTCCGTTCCTGACACTTCCTTTTCGACGCAAGTTCTTTGACAAGCTCCATAACTTAAGCCACCCAGGTATTCGAGCCACCTCTCGTCTAGTCTCAGATTTGTTTGGCCATCTATTCAGTAAGACACTCGTGCCTGGACTCGTGCTTGTTTGTCGTGTCAACGCAATAAAGTGACGAGGCATAATATATCTCCTTTGGGGAATTTCGGAGCACCCACAGGCCGTTTCAGCCACATTCACTTGGATATTGTTGGTCCACTGCCGGTCTGCGAAGGCTATAATTATATCCTCACTGCTGTTGACAGATTTACTCGCTGGCCAGAGGCATGGCCGATGCGCAGCTTCACTGCCGAAGAAACAGCCGATACCATAATAAGTGGTTGGATCTCCCGATTTGGTCTCCCTACTCGTGTAACTACTGACCAAGGAAGACAATTCAAGTCTACACTGTTTTGCAGACTTATGACACAATTTGGTACAACACAAATCCGTACAACCAGCTACCACCCATCCGCTAACGGTATGGTGGAGCGTCTTCATAGACAGTTAAAAGCTTCGCTGATGTGTCATTGTGCAACGTGGATGAAAGCCTTACCCCTAGTGTTACTTGGCATGCGTGCGGTTCTAAAGGAAGATCTGAAAGCTTCCCCCGCCGAACTAGTTTTTGGGGAGCCTCTACGCCTCCCTGGAGAAATGGTTACTTCTTCGCCCAGTTCTTCTACTCCACTTGACCCTTCTGATTTTGTAAATCACCTAAGGAAGGTAATGGCCGAACTAAGACCTGTTCCTGCCTCCCGCCATAGTCAAGAGAAAGTATTCGTCTTCAAAGACTTGGCAACTGCCTCCCATGTTTTCCTGAGAGTTGATCATGTGAAGCCTCCCTTGCAACCCCCATACTCTGGTCCTTACCCTGTAGTCAGCCGTAATGAGAAGACTTTGACGCTAATGATCGAAAACAAGGAAGCAGTAGTGAGTAGAGACCGTGTGAAACCTGCATACATAGAAACAAACCTTGCTGTTCCTACCCGCACCAACACACCTGACACATCTGCTACCCCCATTTCATCCAGTCAACCTAGCACTTCTTTTACACCTGACTTACCTGATGCGTCATCACCACCCAGAAAGTACACAACACGATCAGGACGCAGAGTTCGCTTAGCTCGCTAATCTAGCGTCATTCGGCTGCGTGGAGTGAGCATCATGTCTCTTTGTGTCTTGTTGGTGTAAACAGTGTAACCTATCTCACATGCAAAGGTGTACTAAAACTGTGTGTGGTGTAAATAAATCTTATTATCCATGAGGGCTGGTTTATTTATGAATGATGTGGAGCCGCCTACAGCCAATACTCCATAGGTTTCTTTAGTGAAAGTTTTAATGTACAGTATTGAATCAAATCTCAAAAACTGTAATTACCGCACTTAGGTTGGTTGGTAAAATGTCAACTTTCACCTCTCTGTCGAAATTCGCTCAGAGAGCATCAAAATATTAACAATTTCGTAGCTTTCTTTTATTCTTTCAGTTCTGATGTATATAGCCCGCCCGCTATATCACACAAAACCGGGTAATTTTTGTTGTCTGTAGCTTTTTGCCCCCCTCCTCCCACTTCTATTTTCCAATCAATCGCCGCCACTACAGTATAAAGAAGACTGTGCCCTACAAAAAGCTACTGTGAGAGTCTGAACCATGCTACAAGCTCGTGTTGTCTCCCTCTCATCCCGATAAAGCTGACTGAACTACTTTGCTATTGTTTACTCACGTACGCAGTAGGCATGCAAGCCTCAGCTTCCGTGGGATCGCTGAGATAGCAGTTCGAGAAACCGCGCTGGGTTCTTGTCAACGACGCATAACGAGAGGAGGACTACTTCGTAGTTCGCACCAACGTAGTACTGTATACATTTGGCGATATAAGTTATGTTCTTTTTTTCGTTTTCCTCCTAGTGGTTTAAGGTCGCACTGTTGTTGTCTGAGTCATTAGTTCATGGACTGCCGCCTCTGTGGTGTAGTCGTTAGTGTGATTAGCTGCCACCCCTGGAGGGCCGGGCTCGACCCCCGGCTCTGACACGGTTTGAAAAGTGGTACGAAGGCTGGAACGGGGTCCACTCAGCCTCGGGAGGTCAACTGAGTAGAGGGAGTTCGATTCCCACCTCAGCCATTCTCGAAGTGGTTTTCCGTGGTTTCCCACTTCTCCTCCAGGCGAATGCCAGGATGGTACCTCACTTAAGGCCACAGCCGCTTCCTTTCCTCTTCCTTTTCTATCCCTTCCAATATTCCCATCCCCCCACAAAGGCCCCTGTTTAGTACAGCAGGTAAGGCCGCCTCGGCGAGGTACTGGTCCTATTTCCCAGTTTCATCCCCGACGCTAAGTCTCACGGTCCAGGACACTGCCCTTGCGATGTTAGCGGTGGGATCCCTCGTTGAGTCCGAAGGAAAAACCAACCCTGGATGGTAAACAGATTACGAAAGGAAGAAAGAAAGTTCATGGACTGGTTTGATGCAGCAATCCATGCCATCCTATCCTGTGCTAAACTTTTCAATTCTGCGTAACTACTACAACTTCAATATGTTTATCATATTCATACCTTGGTCTACCCCTACAGTTCTTCCCTCTAAAACCAACTGAACAAGCTCTGGCTGTCTTAAGATGTGTCCTAACATTCGATCTCTTCTTCTCGTTAAATATAAAGAAATCGATTTCCGCTCACCAATTCGATTCAGTATCTCTTCAATCGTGATTCGATCTACCCCCCCACCCCCACCCCCAATCACACTTTCAGCATTCTTCTGTAACACCACACTTAAAAAGCTTCTATTCTCCTTCTTTCTGAGCTAGTTATCGTCCATGTTTCACTTCCATATAATGCCACGTTCCAGACCAAAGTCTTGAGAAACATCTTTGTAATTCCTGCATTGATGTTCGAATAGAACAAATTTATTTTCTTATGAAAGGCTTTCATTGCTCGTGCTAGTCCGCATTTTATGTCCTTATTTTTGCCATGATTAGTTATACTACTAACAATATCCATCAACTTCCTTTAAGACTTAAGTTCACCGGGCTGAATGACCCAGACGGTTGAGGTGCTGGCCAGGTTCGACCTTAGCTCAGTCCGCTGGTATTTGAATGTCCTCAAATACGTCAGCCTCGTGTCGGTAGATTTCCTGTGACGTAAAAGAACACCTGCGGGATAAACTTCTGACACCCTGGAGTCTCCGAAAACCGTCAAAGTTGTAGTTGGGGGGACGTAAAATTAATCAAATGTATTATTATCATTAGACTTCAATTCTTAACCTAATATTTCCTGCAACACCTGACTTTCTTCGACTGCACTGCATTACTTTTGTTTTGGACATATTTATTTTCGTCCTGTACCCCTTCTCCAAGACTCTGTCCATGCCATTCAGCAATTTCCCCAGAAATCATCGGCAAATCTCACAGAGTTTTGATTTCCTTCACGGCCTGTTCTATGTAAACACTGAAAAGGAGGCGGGACAAATTGTAGCCTTGTCCCACTCCTTTATGGATTGCTGCCTCTTTTTCATAGCCTTCGATTCTTATTGTTACGATTTTTTTTTGTGACCGGCAGAGGTGAAAGAAGGTGCTGGGATGAATAGGTCTCAACTTACGAAATTAAAGTTAATTTAAAATTTAACAAACGTTATATTTTATTTTCAAGATCAAGAAATAACAAGTATGACAGGTACACAGTAGCATATCAACAAATTAAGAATGTACAATTACAATTTGTCATGGGATTTGGGCTTCGAGCCCCCAGACACGCAATCCTTGAGCAATGAGCCCAACTTTACCTATGTACCAAGTTCAACAAAGGGGCAGAAAACCCCAATCATGCCAAGGAGCACTAGCTCCCAATTACCCAGTTAAGCCTGCTCGAGGCACACAGAAACCAAATTTAAGAAAGAGCAACCCGCTCACAAAGTTCAAGCCTATTCAAAGGCCACACCAAACTCAACCTTCAAGCTGCCCTCCAGGCACACAAGAACAGGGGTAAAAATACCCAACCTACTGAGGCCTATTCAGTAAAGGAACAGGACAATTACATGGCCCCAAAATACCAACTTGAGTGGAGGCGTAACTTGCACTCCTAATTCACCTTTTTAAAACCTATTTGGCACTAGGCCGCTTATACAAGGGCTAATCCCATACTACGGAGGTGACACGATAGGAAAACTTTATTACATTACGAAGAGAAGGGAAACTGTTATGAAAACGTAGTCACCTCAAAACAATATGAGTGGGAGCTCGAGAGGGTTAGGCACTCTCTATCCCAATTTGTAGTTAAAGAGACGGAATTTATACCAAGTGTCTTTTACATTTTAAAGGAAAGTTACATGATGAAAGTTTCGAACCTGCCCCGAGGGTTAAACTGCTGATATAGCGAGCAAAGAAGTTATTAAAAGGCCATTACCTGATGGATGAACTGCTGCCCGAAGAAAGAGGCGCTTCCCGCCCCCTGCTACATAATCACACTAGGATAGATGTTACTGAAGTGGCCCGGAGACCAGAAAATCAGCAGTTTAAATACCCTCGTGGAACATTCGAGACCTTTCAAGAATGAGAACCCACACCCCCTCAATTTTATTAAGTAGCTTAAAGCAACATCTCCATATCGGAGAAGACATACGTTATTGGTCAAAATTTAATTAGAGAAATTCAGGATTGGCTAAATTCAAAACAGGCGGAAAGAGAAGGGTTATACTGCCACCCCAAAAAAATAACTGAAAGAAATTTAACAAAGAACAAACTTATGACTATAAAATTTTTCAAAAAAAGTTCCTTCACTTCGCACTAGGGTGCACAATTGTAGTTCTTAAGTAGTGCCATCTAGAAGAGAATGTTCACACTTCTTACTACAGAGCAAACAAATATAAATCGAAAAAGACACAGGTCAGAACTCTTCAAAATTTACAATAGCGACATCTTCTGAGAAACTTTGTTGAATTTGAAAGTTGAATTCAGAAAAAAGAATCTTTTAATTCTTGAAAGGAAGAGACAAAAAAATTATCTAAGTCCACAGCATGTTGCAGCTGAATCCAAAAATGTAGTAATTGTGGAGATGGAATGCCATGTAGCTGGATAAGTACATTAGTTGCCTATTACTTGATGGCAAGACCAGCCGCAGCAGCTTGTGTCCCGATGAGGCCACTCGGACCCCTCAAGTACCCTGAGATACCGCTCTCCCGCACTATGAGAGGGGTAGTGGTGGTGAAGCACGCCGCACACGCGACGATTGTTTACAGTCCGCGGGCAGTTTGCCGGAAGAGCGCCGCACATCAGCCTTGGCCGGGAGGAGGGCTCCGGCTCGCCGTACACTGGTTGTCTCCACTGGAGTAGATCGGGCCCGTTCTCTACTACAGGAGCGGTACGGCACCGCACGGCTGCGGGGGCACTGAAACATTAAGATCTCGGCGGCAGAATTTTGTTGGACCATAATGATTTTAAGGTATAGTCTTTGAGGTGAGGCAGAGGGGCCAGCGGCGTGGAGGTTTTATTTCATTTCAATTAGCTCCTGGTGTGTTTGAGCAGGAGACGGGAGCATGGTAATGGCCATGGTGAGGACAGGATAGCAGTTTAACTGATCGGGGGAGGTTGTACAAAAAATATTTTAATACAAGAGACATAATTCAAGGGGCAGGAGGCCTAAAAATGAAACCAAAAAAAATATAACCTTCCGAATTCTTTCAAAATGTAACAAAAAAATAAAAACCAGCTAAGGTAGCGCGGAAATTACACAGGTTTCACCTGCGACAGCTGAACCCTAAATATCCTCTCGGTGGCTGGATTGCTTAATAATAAAGTAACGGGTGTAAAGAAATCAAGAATAACACATGGCCCATGAAAT
Organism: Anabrus simplex; assembly: GCF_040414725.1. Classification (NCBI taxonomy): domain Eukaryota; kingdom Metazoa; phylum Arthropoda; class Insecta; order Orthoptera; family Tettigoniidae; genus Anabrus; species Anabrus simplex. The sequence goes on along the minus strand of NC_090272.1, from coordinate 221,332,591 downwards.
CTGGGGGCAAGCTTGCCCGCGGGAACAAAATTCTTGACCATAACCTGGTCGCCTACCTTCAAATGGGTGGGTCTCCGTCCACGATCATATCTTTCCCTAACCTTTTCATGAGACACTTTAAGATTGGCTTTAGCCTTCTTCCAAAGATCTTTAATATTATCAGGATCTATTGTCTCAGGTAGAATGTCACTCAGAGACCAAAGGTTAGAGAGCGGCGTGTTTGGAACAAACTTGAACATCAAAGAAGCTGGAGTAAATTTATGGGATTCATGAACCGCCGAATTCAAAGCAAAAGCTAACCAATGCAGGGATGTGTCCCACCTAGAATGATCGTCGTGATGATAGGCAATAAGGGCTGATCTCAGATTACGGTTGACCCGTTCCGCTAGAGATGGTTGAGGATAGTAAGCACATGTTGTTACATGCGATATGGACAGGTCAAAACAGAATTTACGAAAGAGATTGGATGTGAAAGCTTTAGCATTATCAGACACAATATATTGACACGGACCGAAAGAAGCAAAAATGGAATTTAAACAAGTAATGGTGGACTGGGCGGTAGCCAGCTTAGCTGGAAATAACCAAGAAAATCTTGTAAAACCATCTACACATACAAGGATGAACTTGTTGGCATTCCCCTTGACTGGGGGAAAGGTCCTACGTAATCGATGTAGAGACGTTCCATGGGGCGCGACGCTTGATGAGAAGACAAAAGCCCTTGCTTCGTTGACATGGTAGGTTTACTAAGCCAACATGATTTACAAGATTTTACCAATTCACGGATTTCTCCGTCCATACCCTTCCAGATGAACATTTCACGAATCTTTTCACGGGTTTTGAAGATGCCTAAATGCCCCCCTAATGGGGTCTCATGATAGTACTTGAAGATCATTGGTACAAGAACAGCTGGAACTACAACTTTCATTTTTTGATCATGCCTCGACGGGCAACATAAAATACCATTCCTCAATACATAAGGGACGACATGTTCCCCAGAAGATAGGGTTTCCATAATGGGAGCCAGCACTGGATCTTCACGTTGATATTTTTCAATATCCCTAAACAACATGGGAGCATCAGTCAGAATGGCATAAACCTCGGGTCGCATGGACTCGGGAGGTGACGAACTATCGACCAGTTCATGGGTCTCTACATCATTGGAAAACATACGGCTTAGTCCGTCTGCCACAACATTTTCAGTACCTCTGATATGCCTAACATCAAATTGGAAGGCAGAAATTCGGATGGCCCACCTGGCTATACGACCAGTACGACGCGGCCTACCTAAGATCCAGCTTAAGGCTTGGTTATCAGTTTCCAAGTCGAACTTGACATGTTCCAGATAGAGACGGAACTTTTCTAAAGCAAATAAGACTGCCAAACCTTCGAGCTCATAGATGGAATACTTGGCTTCTTGAGCCGATAGAGCCCTAGAGGCATAGGCGATGGGTCGCCTCCCTAGTTCAGGCTCTTGAAGAAGGACTGCAGCTACCGCCGACGACGACGCGTCGGTTTGGACGATGAATTTCTTGGAGAAATCGGGCATAGCCAGAACAGGGGCATTACACAGAGCTAATTTGAGATCTTCAAAAGCGGCTTGTTGAGAAGGTCCCCACTCAAATGTGACGCCTTTCCTACGTAGTAAGTTCAAGGGCGCCGCTCTATTGGCGAAATTTGGAATAAATTTTCTGAAGAAATTCACCATACCAATGAATCTGGCAATACCTTTGATGTCCTTGGGAGGCTTGAAATCACGGATGGCCTGTGTTCTAGAGTGATCGACTGCAACAACATCGGGCGACACAATATGCCCTAGGAATGACATGGAAGGCTTAGCGAAGGCGTCTTTGGACAACTTCACAGTTAACCCAGCCTTACGAAGGCGATTGAGAACTTCTTTCAGATGATCTAGATGTTCTTCGAAAGTCTCCGAAAATACGACGATATCATCAAGATAGTGGTACAAGTACTCAAATTTGATGTCGGAGAAGACCCTATCTAGCAGTCTCGTAAGTACAGCTGCTCCCATGGGGAGCCCGAAAGGTACGCGGTTGTATTCATACAAATTCCAATCCGTGGCAAACGCTGTAAGATGTTTAGATTCTTCAGCCAGAGGAATTTGATTATAGGCGTGATTCAGATCCAAGATGGTAAAGAACTTAGCCTTCCGAAACCATGAAAAACAAGAGTGAAGGTCTGGAAGGGGCACGGATTGTAACACCACCTTCCGATTGAGAGCCCTATAATCAATCACAGGCCTGAAGCCATCTTGGGGTTTCGGGACTAGAAAAATAGGCGAAGAGTACGCCGACATAGAGGGCCGAATAATACCATCCTTTAACATTTGATCGATGATTTCTTTCAATGCCTTCATTTTAGGTGGAGATAGCCTATAAGGTGGAAAACGGACAGGAATCGAATCCGTGACCTCAATTTTGTATTCAATAAAGTCAGTAACACCAAAAGTATCCGAGAACACCTCTGGAAATGACTAACACAGCTTACGAATACTATCAGCCTGCTCCTCAGGTAGATGTCTAAGGTCTAACAACATCTCATCCTGGGTAGGCGAAATAGATGAACATGATACAAAACTACACTTTAACAAAGGGATTTTACTATTAGAAGCAAATTTGAATGTGCACGACCTACTCTGAAGGTCGAGCACCAGACCAGTGTGGGACATGAAATCTGCTCCCAATATAATGGGGCAGGACAAGTGCTTTGCCACAAACAATTTAACTTTCCAAGTAAATTTAGAAATCCGAATTTTGGCATATAAGAAACCTAAAATTTCTAATGGAGAAGAATTAGCCGAAACATATTGAACTGAAGGTGAGCAATAGTCAGGAAGTTTAAAACAGTTTTCAATTTGGAATACCATTCAGCTGAAATAATAGAACACACACTGCCTGAATCTAATAAAGCTGTTACAGGTTCATTATTTAATTCAATTTTGAGAAAAGGAACAGGTGCGGGGGTATCCGCCGCAATCCTAAGACATTCTTTGGGACCTTCAAAAGATAAATTTGAAGACAGAGTTTTCCCTGAAATTTCGACATGTTTACCTGGGGCTGCTGCCTCGAGAAGAAGGGTTCGCCGACTCAGCCGAAGCCCCTAGTCACTTATTATTATTGGCCTTGGTGGAAGTTGCACCCGAAGTTGAGCAGGACGGAGTGCTGTTAGCATTAGGGCAGTTCTTGGCGATATGTGAAAACGCGCCGCATTTAAAGCAACCTTGGGATGAACTTGCTCCATTATTTGTCCTGCTAGATTTGATCAATGGACATTTATTGCGAAGATGGTTAGGCGACCCGCAAGCGTAACATTTACGGGGTGTGATGGGTCGGCGGGGTGTAGGCCGAAAACTACTAGAGGATGGAGGGGGTTCTTTCGCGACACGCAAGGTATCGGCGTATCTGACTCATTCGGCTGAGAGAGCCATAGCCTCTAACTCAGCGAAATTTTGCGGACGCGACGCAAAACACAAGTATGATCTGTAAGGTTGTGAAATACCTTCTACAATAGCCTGAACAATTTGATCTTCAGGGAAATGTAGGGCAAACACCCTAGTGTAAAACTTGATGTCTTGGATGGAGTCTGCCAAATTCTCATCCACCCGTTGTACTCGGTAGTAGTACATTTGAATGAGCGATGACCTAGCTCGAGCGGGGATAAAATTTGCCAACAGATGGGCATGGAAGTCATCTATAGATGACTGTTCAGCGATTGCCCTAACTATCTTGTCGGAGAGAACACCAATGGAATAAGGGTAAATTATCTGAAGGATTTGACACGGAGACAGAGAAAAAACAAGGGCATGATCTTGGAATTCAACTAAAAACCTTAAGAAAGCAATGACATCGGTTGTGGAGTTACCAGAAAACTTGGAAATACCTCTAAGTAGCATAGCTAATGGATGGGGTAAACTGCTGAAACCAGGTGACATAGTAGAAAGGGGCCTAAGTGGCGGAGAAGCCGATTCCGAAGGTGCCCTATTTAACACAAAGGGTGGAATGGACGTGCGACGATCGGACTCAGTTTCTAATGGGGGAGTGGTTTTTTTAGTAACTGTTGATGTTCCATTTTCTTCCCCTTTGGAAGAAGTTTCCTCGCTAACAGTGTTTACCGCCAGGGGCGGGTCAGTTTTGGGAGGCGTTACCCCCGATAACAAGTGACCAACAGTACTGGACAATTTAGAAATGTTTTCAATGAGGGCACTAGCCTCCTTTCCCTGAATGTCACTCAACTTGAGAGAAAATAGATCATTAAGCCTATCATAAAAAGGAAATAGTCGAGCTTGCTCACGTTTAAGTTGGTTAGGGGATGGGTTCCCTTCTTCAAAAAAACTAACTACAGATGCTAGCTCAGTCGTATTGTCATTGATCGTGGAGAGAGCATCGTCTATTTCTTTCTCTCCCAACGTTGGGGTGGTAATAGGCAACTCAAGGGAATCTTTAAGTTTATTAGCATCCAACGCAACCGTGCCTCCAGATTGAACGTTTCGGAGAGATAGTTCATAAATTAATTCTTCTTTACGCAAATAGAAAGGATGGAGAACCTCGCGAGGGCCGGACATGATGACAGAAATTTTTTAAAAAAAAACAAAAAAAATCCAGCAACTGAGAAAATTATTAGAGTTCGAATTAAAAACAATGTTTAGCCGTCAAAGGGGGCTAACTTGAGACCCATTCAACCACGCTCTGCTACCACTTGTTACGATTTTTTTTGGGTCCGGCAGAGGTGAAAGAAGGTGCTGGGATGAATAGGTCTCAACTAACGAAATTAAAGTTAATTTAAAATTTAACAAACGTTATATTTTATTTTCAAGATCAAGAAATAACAAGTATGACAGGTACACAGTAGCATATCAACAAATTAAGAATGTACAATTACAATTTGTCATGGGATTTGGGCTTCGAGCCCCCAGACACGCAATCCTTGAGCAATGAGCCCAACTTTACCTATGTACCAAGTTCAACAAAGGGGCAGAAAACCCCAATCATGCCAAGGAGCACTAGCTCCCAATTACCCAGTTAAGCCTGCTCGAGGCACACAGAAACCAAATTTAAGAAAGAGCAACCCGCTCACAAAGTTCAAGCCTATTCAAAGGCCACACCAAACTCAACCTTCAAGCTGCCCTCCAGGCACACAAGAACAGGGGTAAAAATACCCAACCTACTGAGGCCTATTCAGTAAAGAAACAGGACAATTACATGGCCCCAAAATACCAACTTGAGTGGAGGCGTAACTTGCACTCCTAATTCACCTTTTTAAAACCTATTTGGCACTAGGCCGCTTATACAAGGGCTAATCCCATACTACGGAGGTGACACGATAGGAAAACTTTATTACATTACGAAGAGAAGGGAAACTGTTATGAAAACGTAGTCACCTCAAAACAATATGAGTGGGAGCTCGAGAGGGTTAGGCACTCTCTATCCCAATTTGTAGTTAAAGAGACGGAATTTATACCAAGTGTCTTTTACATTTTAAAGGAAAGTTACATGATGAAAGTTTCGAACCTGCCCCGAGGGTTAAACTGCTGATATAGCGAGCAAAGAAGTTATTAAAAGGCCATTACCTGATGGATGAACTGCTGCCCGAAGAAAGAGGCGCTTCCCGCCCCCTGCTACATAATCACACTAGGATAGATGTTACTGAAGTGGCCCGGAGACCAGAAAATCAGCAGTTTAAATACCCTCGTGGAACATTCGAGACCTTTCAAGAATGAGAACCCACACCCCCCTCAATTTTATTAAGTAGCTTAAAGCAACATCTCCATATCGGAGAAGACATACGTTATTGGTCAAAATTTAATTAGAGAAATTCAGGATTGGCTAAATTCAAAACAGGCGGAAAGAGAAGGGTTATACTGCCACCCCAAAAAAATAACTGAAAGAAATTTAACAAAGAACAAACTTATGACTATAAAATTTTTCAAAAAAAGTTCCTTCACTTCGCACTAGGGTGCACAATTGTAGTTCTTAAGTAGTGCCATCTAGAAGAGAATGTTCACACTTCTTACTACAGAGCAAACAAATATAAATCGAAAAAGACACAGGTCAGAACTCTTCAAAATTTACAATAGCGACATCTTCTGACAAACTTTAGAATTAACATGGTTGTTAAAGTTCAGGCTTCCTCCAGTAGAGGAGTTTCAACTGGCGCAATGTTTGCATTAGCGGCGTGGAGGTACAATTATCACTGCAAGCTGATGTCTGTACAGATTGTAGATAATTCCTCTTCTCGGTATCTCATCCCGATCATCATCAGGATTTCAAATAGCCAGATCCAATCAACATTGTCGTCACAAATTTTGGGAAACAGCTAGGATTGGGAAGAAAGTGGCAGTGGCCAGGATTTGCCTGGTGTGAAAATGGGGAACCATGGACAGATATAACTTTATTGCCTCATGTTCCACTGAGGTAAAAATAACCTGTTAGTAGTAATCTGGACCAAGTGCCTGGAAGTGTCTTTAATGTCATTAACCCCGGAAGTATCGTTACAGTTATTGATATAGAGGTTGTTGGCACAACACTTATGCCAAAACTGGTGCCACTGGTTTTAGGAGAGGGGGCGTTGGGATGAGGCTAAGCCCCTCCCCCACCCCCCACCCCCCCACCCCCCACCACCACCTCTAAGACCAGTGTGGCCGTAAAGTGAACGAACGAACGAAGTTATTTCATTCCTGTCGATTTTACGAGGCGAGCCGTCAGCTATACTAGTACCTCTTAGGCCTTCGATTTGAAATGGTTGATGTTGATAGTTAGGTGGGTTTGTATCTTTGTATATACCTTGGTTGTTATATTATTTGGTTTTGGCGCAGAGGTCACCGGACCCCCAAGGGAAACCCCAAGGAGAGATCCACACCGCAACCCCCCTCCCCCCTCCCCCTACCATAGTTTTCCCCCGCTATCCCTCGTTTATACAAGTCTTTTATGTACATAGTATTTACATATTTTACATAGTATTATATGTACTGTATACATTTATTTTTTCGTTTGTTTTATATGCCTCTTGTTTGGCTTGAGACTTGGCGTCCATTTCTTTACGTTAATTTGCGTATTTTAAGCAATTGTGGCAGTACTATTCAACATATGTTTCTTAGGAATGTAATTTATAAGTCGTAGTGGTCAGTGCATGATAAACTCCTTAGTTCAGCACAGTGAAGAGTTTGGGTTATATGTTAACCCCACAAAAACGAAACTGATGGTGTTCTCTAAGAAGACAATTGGGACAAATCTATATATATAAAATAAGAGTTTTGTCTGTACATTGCTCAGATTTGAAAATAATGGTATTTCTGTATCGGTCATGTCCATAGTAACAAGAAAATGCACTTTTTTCATTTCCGTAATGTCTGTCTGTCTGTCTGTCTGTCTGTCTGTCTGTCTGTCTGTCTGTCTGTCTGTCTGTCTGTCTGTCTGTCTGTCTGTCTGTCTGTCTGTCTGTCTGTCTGTCTGTCTGTCTGTCTGTCTGTCTGTCTGTCTGTCTGTCTGTCTGTCTGTCTGTCTGTCTGTACACGCATCACGAGAAAACGGTTGAAGAGAATTTAATGAAAATCGGTATGTGAAGTCAGGGTATGAGCCTCTACAATCTAGGCTATAAATCATTTTACTCATGCTGAGTGAAATGGTAGTTTAGGGGAAGGCCTAAAACTGAATTCTCAACTATTTATGTTATTAGGGGTCTAATGAAAATCGGTATGTGAAGTTGGGGGATGAGCCTCTATAATTTAGGTTATAAATCATTTTACTCACGCTGACTGAAATGGTAGTTTAGGGGAAGGCCTAAAATTGAATTCTCAACTATTTATATTATTAGTGGTCGTATTTTAAAGAAAATGGGTATGCAAAGTTGGGAAATAAGTTGCTACAATTTCGGCTATCAATAATTGTATTCACGCTGCGAAAAATCGTAGTTTAGGGGAAGGTCTAAAATTTAATTCTCAAATATTGTTGTTATTAGTAGTCCTATCTTGAAGAAAATCAGTATGCAAAGTCAGGAAATAAGGCGCTATAATCTAGGCTGTAAATTATTTGATTCACGCTGAGTGAAATGGTAGTTTAGGGGAAGGCCTAAAATATAATTCTCAAATATTTCTTATTAGAGGTGTAATTGATGAATACTACATAACTAAGGTTATATAGTATTAAATTACCTATTATTCATGTCTTATACATTGTTGCCGTACTGGCTATGATCACAAAGATATTCATGGATTTGGATTTTTGTTACTAAGTCCCTATCAGCGCCGAGTAACGAGAAAATGGGTAAACAGTATTTAATGAAAATCGGTATGTAAAGTCGGAGAATAAGAAACTACAGTTTACGGTATAAAATATTTTACAAATCACAGAGTCGAAAGAAAACTAAATGTGAAGGCCTACAATATAGAAATCTCATAACATTGATCAACAATAACAGTACATTGACCATTGTTTGTCGTGATGTGCTTTGTGGCTTCTGTTGCCCCTCATCTCCGGTAGATAGGATTACTGCTGCGTACAGAGTATTTTTTATTTGATTTACGTCGCACCGACATAGATTTTATGGTGACGATGGGATAGGAAAGGGCTGGGAGTGCCTTAGGCCTTAATTAAGGTACAGGCCCAGCATCTGACTGGTGTGAAAGTGGGAAACAACGGAATACCATCTTCAGCGCTGCCAACAATGGGGTTTGAATCCATTATCTCTCGGATGCAAGCTCACAGCTGCGCACCGCTAACCACATGGTCAACTCGCCCAGTCGTACAGAGTGTAACAGCCTGCCTGACTATTGATGGGAAGTAGCTGGGGAGTTAGATAACTATCTTCTTTAGCATGCCATTCCCCTGGTTTATAAATTTTCTGATACTACTGGTACGTAACACACTGGATCATCATAGCATTCGGGCTATTCAACCCCTCTTTTGAGGCACTGATTGGAATGAACAGTGTGCATATTTAGCAGAATAATGGCAGATGAGTGTTCATGGCAATCTGCGGCCTGGTCATCCCAGCTCTGGAACTTTGGAGTATTAGATTGGCACCGCAATCTAACCGCAGCACTGTTCGTTAAAAGTAATAAAACATGCGGCTTTCCATTTGATCGAGTATTTTATATGATAGCATTGCTTTTAATCGCTACATTCATACTCACGTTTTTGTAATGACCTATGTTGATTTCAGTTAGGAAAACCACAAAGTCAGTCTTTCTGAGAATCCCGTAGCGAAGCACGGGTACATCAGCTAGTCTCACAATAAAGGATAAAATAGTTGAGCAAGTGTCTTCTCTCAAATAGGGTTCCATCTTGGATGACCAATGTAACTCCAAACGGGAGATAATATCTAGAATTGAGCAGGCCAGGAAACAATTCATTACCATGAAGAAATTCTTTGTGAGGTCAGATCTCATTCTCCAACTACGAATTCGTATGATCCGCTGCTATATATTTTCTGTTCTCCTATATGGATGTGAAAGCTGGACTCAGGATTCAATCATAGAAAAACGTATTGATGCCTTCGAAATGTTCCTGTATCGCCGTCTCTTGCGGATATCCTGGGTAATGAAAATCTCAAGTGCCGAGGTCCTTCGTCGGATTAAAAAGCAAAAAGAACTACTGCTCACCATAAAACAGAGGAAAACGCAATACCTAGGACATATCATGAGAGGTGAGAGGTATCAGTTATTGCAGCTTATTATCGAAGGGAAGATACAGGGGAAGAGATCTGTTGGGAGAAGAAGAAATTCATGGCTGAAAGACCTTCGAAGATGGCACTGCTGTACTTCAGAAATGGCATTCCATTCTGCGCTGTCACGATCAGAGCTAGTTACGTGGATCGCCAACCTCCGCTCGGAGACGGCGTCTTAAGAAGAAGTGGCCACTGTTAGAGAGTCGGTCAGTGTTGTCAGCAATGTGGTAGTAGGAATCTGTGGTCATTGATATCATGGCCTCGTCTTGGGGTCGGTTTACTATTAATTGCAGTATTCTAAATAGAATGAGATAACTAATATTAAGGTGGTGAATGTGAAGAGGAGAGGAAGCTACTCTATCTTATTTGTGGCTGGAAGAGATAGGCATATTGTGGGGTTCGGGTGTGGCTAAGGGTGAAAGTGTGAGGGCTTCTTGTATGAGCTGATGGTTGTTTAGACTACCTTTGGTAAGGTATTTCAGCCGTAGTGAGTGGATACAAGTCAGGATGGAAGGAAATGTATATAGTGGTTCGAAGTTAGCTGAGGGAGTGTCAAGGTGGACACGGTATGCGATTCTTATTGCGTGTCGGTCGAGTCTACGTAGTTTGGCGCAGTCAGTCTGGTGGGTTTTAATCCAGGTTAAGGAAGCGTATGTAATTACTGGCCTAATGAAAGATTTATATATGTTTATTATTTGTTTGGGGTTGAGTCCCCAAAGGTGTAGAGTAAGGCTTCGTAGGACTTGAAATATACGTAATGCTTTACTGTAGATTTCATGAAGATGCTGGAACCATTCGACATTATTTTGAAATTTAATTCCTAAATAATTTAACATTTTTGTTTCTATGAAGGGAATGTTGAACATCGTTAGGTTGATTTTCTTACGTGGTTGGCAAATACGTAATCTTTTTCTGAAGACTTTTAATTGAGTTTTATTTGGGTTGATGGTTCATGTTTGTGGTTTACTGTAGTCACGTCCTAGTTCGTGAACCATGGGCAACAGCTGAGTGGCCTAGTAAGTGGTCCTGAGAGTCGGGATACCAGTTGCTATGGAACGGGAGTGGGCATCTCGGACATATTCTGAGTCATGGCCCTCCTTGTGCTCATTCGGCTAGGGCTATACAATTCACCGGTGGTCCATAACCCGTTAGAGGAGAGATCCTCAATTGGACTATGTGAAAGTAGGGTAGCATCTTGCTTCATGAAATCAGAAATGGCTCCAAACAAGGGCCGAGGCAGACATGGATTTGTACCTAGAAGAAAGAAACAGAGCGAAACAAATAGTTGTTGAATCCAAAAAGAAATCATAGGAGGATTTTGGTAATAACCTGGAAAGGCTAGGTCAAGCAGCAGGGAAACCTTTCTGGACAGTAATAAAGAATCTTAGGAAGGGAGGGAAAAAGGAAATGAACAGTGTTTTGAGTAATTCAGGTGAATTCATAATAGATCCCAGGGAATCACTGGAGAGGTGGAGGGAATATTTTGAACATCTTCTTAATGTAAAAGGAAATCATCCTGGTGGTGTTGCAAACAGCCAAGCTCATGGGGTGGAAGAAAATGATGTTGGTGAAATTATGCTTGAGGAAGTGGAAAGGATGGTAAATAAACCCCATTGTCATAAACCAGCAGGAATAGATGAAATTAGACCTGAAATTGTGAAGTATAGTGGGAAGGCAGGGATGGAATGGCTTAATAGAGTAGTAAAATTAGCGTGGAGTGTTGGTAAGGTACCTTCAGATTGGACAAAAGCAGTAACTGCACCTATCTATAAGCAAGGGAACAGGAAGGATTGAAACAACTATCGGGGTATCTCATTGATTAGTATACTAGGCAAAGTATTCACTGGCATCTTGGAAGGGAGGGTGCGATCAGTCGTTGAGAGGAAGTTGGATGAAAACCAGTGTGGTTTCAGACCACAGAGAGGCTGTCAGGATCAGATTTTCAGTATGCGCCAGGTAATTGAAAAATGCTACGAGAGGAATAGGCAGTTGTGTAGGCAGTAGATCTAGAGAAAGCATATGACAGGGTACCGAGCGAAAAGATGTTCACTATAGTGGGGGACTATGGAATTAAAGGTAGATTATTAAAATCAATCAAAGGCATTTATGTTGACAATTGGGCTTCAGTGAGAATTGATGGTAGAATGAGTTCTTGGTTCAGGGTACTTACAGGGGTTAGACAAGGCTGTAATCTTTCACCTTTGCTGTACGTTGTTTACATGGATCATCTGCTGAAAGGTATAAAATGGCAGGGAGGGATTCAGTTAGGTGGAAATGTAGTAAGCAGTTTGGCCTATGCTGACGAGTTGGTCTTAATGGTAGACTGTGCCGAAAGCCTGCAGTCCAATATCTTGGAACTTGAAAGTAGGTGCAATGAGTATGGTATGAAAATTAGCCTCTCGAAGACTAAACTGATGTCAGTAGGTAAGAAATTCAACAGAATTGAATATCAGATAGGTGATACAAAGCTAGAACAAGTCGATAATTTCGAGTATTTAGGTTGTGTGTTCTCCCAGGCTGGTAATATAGTAAGTGAGATTGAATCAAGGTGTAGTAAAGCTAATGCAGTGAGCTCGCAGTTGCGATCAGCAGTATTCTGTAAGAAGGAAGTCAGCTCGCAGACGAAACTATTTTTACATCGGTCTGTTTTCAGACCAACTTTGCTTTACGGGAGGGAAAGGTGGATGGAATCAGAATATCTTATTCATAAGTTAGAAGTAACAGACATGAAAGTAGCAAGAATGATTGCTGGTACAAACAAGTGGGAACGATGGCAGGAGGGTACTCGGAATGAGGAGATAAAGGCTAAGTTAGGAATGACCTCGATGGATGAAGCTGTACGCATAAACCGGCTTCGGTCTTGGGGTCATGTGAGGCGAATGGAGGAGGATAGGTTACCTAGGAGAATAATGGACTCTGATATGGAGGGTAAGAGAAGTAGAGGTAGACCAAGACGACGATGGTTAGACTCGGTTTCTAACGATTTAAAGATACGAGGTATAGAACTAAATGAGGCCACAACACTAGTTGCTAATCGAGGATTGTGGCGACGTTTAGTAAATTCACAGAGGCTTGCAGACTGAACGCTGAAAGGCATAACAGTCTATAATGATAATGTATGTAATGTATGTATATATGTATGTATGTATGTTATTTGGGTTGACAGAAACATGCCAAGAATTTAGCCAGGTTTCTAGTTTATTTAAGTAGATCTCCATTGTTTGGTTGATGCTGTATGAGTTTGTCCTGTTGCCAGGATAGCTAAGTCATCAGCGTATTGGTATAGTCGTAAGGGTGGTTCAAGGTGGGGAATGTCGTAAGTATAGAGTGTGTATAGGAATGGAGAGAGAGGCGGGCCTTGTGCTAGTCCGGAAGATATAAGAAACGAGTGAGAGTGTGTGGCAGGAATGTTAATTGTTGCTGTCTTGCATTTTAGATAATTATGTATTATTCTAATTATCGTAGTGGGTAACGGAAGCTGTTGGAGCTTAAATAACAAATCTTCGAGCCATACCGAGTCGAAAGTCTTTTCAATATCTAGGCATATTAATGCCGCAGGGCGGTTAGTTTTAATATGCTTGTTAAGGTAGGAAATAATGTGGGAAAGGTGGTCATGGGTGGGGAATTGTGTTCGGAAGCTGTCTTGGGAAGGAGAGAGTAAAGTTAGGGAGTTTAAGTGCCTGTGCATATGTTTACGTAGTATTCCTTAAAGGAAATGATAATACAATTAATAAGCTTATAAGTCAGTAGGGACGGATGACAGAGGGGGTTTATTACATTTTAGAAATAGTAAGATAGTTGCTTTTCTCCAGTGTTCTGGAAAAACACCCGTATACAGGATAGTATTGAATATCGTACATAGAATATATATTAATACTAATGGGGCTTCTTTGATGTGTCAGTAGGTAATATGGTCTGATCCTGGAGCAGTATTTCGTTTGTATAGTATAAATTTGTGAATTTCCTGTGGAGTAATTCTACGTCTTCGAAGTGAATGAAAGACGGCTGTGGTAGGTCGGGGTTACAGTATTGTCGTATTGTTGGTTCGTCCGGATTGTCATGGCGCGGTGGTGTTGACGGGGTGAAAATATTTGAAGAGTAACGGGCAAATGAATCCGCTTTTTTTTTATCAGTGATAGGGGGCGGGTTGGGAGTATTGTGTATAGGGTATGAAGGTGTAGGTTTTTTGGTTTTAGTTAATTTATTAAAAGTTGTCCAAAATGTTATTAGTTCGTGCATGTCTGACAGTTCTGAACATGCTGTACTCCATTGTTTTTGTCTGATTGCTTTAATACTCGTATATGATCTAGCGTGTCTCATAGTTCGTCATGGGGTCACGGGTTCGAATGTAAGAAGTATAATAGTCGTGTACAAGTTTGAGTAAGGCTTTGGGTGGTATTGGTGGTTTGGTAGGATGGTAGGAATGTTGGGGCATTTGTAGGTTATCTGCAGTTTTTATAGCTTGACTACTAGGTTTATTAGGAAAAGTAGGTTGGGTACAGGTGAGGGAAGAGGATACTTATGTAGTATACTATTTCTGTTATTATCTGTCGATAGTTATTTCAGTTGGTTTGAGAAAATCGTCTTGTAGGAGGAAGTCGGAAATGTTGTGTGGGTAATGTTGGGGATGGTAATGAGTGCTGGGCGTGACATGAATCTACAGGTAGGGGCTTTTCTATGCTGGGATTAGTGGATAGGAATGGTGCCATGATGACGGCGTCTGGGATGGAGTTGGATATGGGGCGGGTATGGAATGCGAAAGGAATCTCTAATCCCCGGATTTCACTGATGAGATTATCAAAAATGTTATTTTGAGTAACATTATATGAATGGATATTTATGTCGGCAACAAAGATATAATTATTAAATTTTGAATCTAAGTAATTAATAAAGTCGACTGGAGGAGAAGTAGTAGGTATAGTTTAAAGTTGTTGTTACAATTAAATGTATGTAATTTGCATGTTGTCCCCTTTCTTATTCCAACAGCCATAACTCTGTGAGCCACTCCTGAACTGTCTGTGCGGTAAAGTTGATATCAATCAATCACTACTGATCTGCATTTAGGGCAGTCGCCCAGGTGGCAGATTTCCTATCTGTTGTTTTCCTAGCCTTTTCTTAAATGATCGCAAAGAAATTGGAAAATTATTGAACATTTCCCTTGGTAAGTTATTCCAATCCCTAACTCCCCTTCCTATAAACGAATATATGCCCAAATTTGTCCTCTTGAATTCCAACTTTATCTTCATATTGTGATATTTCCTACTTTTAAAGACACCACTCAAAATTATTCGTCTACTGATGTCCTCCCACGCCATCTCTCCACTGACAGCTCGGAACATTTCACTTAATCCAGCAGCTCGTCTCCTTTCTCCCAAATCTTCCCAGCCCAAACTTTGCAACATTTTTGTAACGCTACTCTTTTGTCGGAAATCACCCAGAACAAATCGAGCTGCTTTTCTTTGGATTTTTTCCAGTTCTTGAATCAAGTAATCCTGGTGAGGGTCCCATACACTGGAACCATACTCTAGTTGGAGGTCTTACCAGAGACTTATATGCCCTCTCCTTTACATCCTTACTACAACCCCTAAATACCCTCATAACCATGTGCAGAGATCTGTACCCTTTATTAACAATCATATTTATGTGATTACCCCAATGAAGGTCTTTTTTTATATTAACATCTGGGTACTTACAATGATCCCCAAAAGGAACTTTCACCGGCCGAGTTGGCTGTGCGGTTAGGAGCGCGCAGCTGTGACCTCGCATCCGGGAGATAGTGGGTTCGGACCCCACTGTCGGCAGCCTTGAAAATGGTTTTCCGTGGTTTCCCATTTTCACACCAGGCAAATACTGGGGCTGTGCCTTAATTAAGGCCACGGCCGCTTCCTTCCCATTCCTATGCCTTTCCTGTCCCGTCGTCGCCATAAGACCTATCTGTGTCGGTGCGACGTAAAGCAACTAGCAAAAAAAAAAAAAAAAAAGGGAACTTTCACCCCATCAACGCAGTAATTAAAACTGAGAGGACTTTTCCTATTTGTGAAACTCACAACCTGACTTTTAACCCCGTTTATCATCATACCATTGCCCACCGTACATCTCACAACACTGTCACCCTGCAGCCACTCACAACCTTGTAACTTATTTGTTACTCTGTTACAGAATAACATCATCTGCAAACAGCCTTATCTCTGATTCCAGTTCTTTACACATATTATTGATATATATAAGGAAACATAAAGGTCCAATAATACTGCCTTGAGGAATTCCCCTCTTAATTATTACAGGGTCAGATAAAGCTTCGCCTACTCTAATTCTCTGAGTTCTATTTTCTAGAAATATAACAACCCATTCAGTAACTCTTTTTTCTAGTCCAATTGCACTCATTTTTTCCAGTAGTCTTCCATAATCTACCCTATCAAATGCCTTAGATAGGTCAATCGCAATACAGTATAGTATAGTTGGAATATATATATATATATATATATATATAGTATAGTTAGAATAGTATTTAGTATAGTAGTATTTAGTATAGTAGATAGTATAGTTAGAATATATATATAGTTAGAATTGAAATGATTTCTCCAGTCACCGGTCATAGTTACATTCCTTCAGAGGAAATAGATTAAAGAAAATGAAAGGAAATTGAAGTAATAGTAGCCTGAACAATTGTATGAAATAATTTCGAGTCAGCCAGCATTGAAATTGGTACGACGAAAATCCAGTGTTGCCGACTTCAAGAATTGTGCGAAAAATGCATTACGAAATCCAGGATCATGGCATTTTTCAATTTCAAAATGTAAGCGCATCTACATAAAGCTCGGAGTAGGAAATAAAATTCTTGTGCGTGGTAATGAAATGGCGTATGGCTTTTTAGTGCCGGGAGTGTCCGAGGACAAGGTCGGCTGGCCAGATGCAGGTCTTTTGATTTGACTCCCGTAGGCGACCTGCGCGTCGTGATGAGGATGATATGATGATGAAGACTACACGTACACCCAGCACCCGTGCCAGTGAAATTAACCAATTAAGGTTAAAATTCCCGACCCTGCCTGGAATCGAACCCGGGACCCCTGTGACCAAAGGCCAGCACGCTAAACATTTAGCCATGGAGCCAGACCTCGTGCGTGGTGAACAAACGTAAATAAATGACCTTGGAATGTTTAGATCTGTGTTTAAATCTGGAGAAAATGCACTTATGCATTCCGAACTCATCCTACGAAGGAATTCAATGTCTATAAGAGAAAAAGAGGGATGTTGAAAATCTTCTGATTGCTCATTATGGTGAAAACTGGAGAGAATTTAAGGAGCTCAAGTTTTATAAGCATGTCATTGACGGGAATACATCGGATCAAACTGATCCTGAGTGCATGTGGGACATGGTGCAAGAGGAACATAATGTATGTATGTTCAGTCCGTCAGCGATGCCGCTGCTGGGATCCTCAACAGCTCTGCCATCAGCTGCCATAGATAGCCTAGGCATCACTGAAGAGGCGTACTAGGGAAATGAGGAGTGAGGTCGTTTCCCGTTGCTTTCCTCACCGAGCCAGAGTTGCTATTACATATCAGTCTGCCAAGCCCACTGAAATGCATACACCAACCGACCCTATGAGCAACATTTTCTCACCATTCATAGCAGGGACTGGCCGCATAAGGATTGGTATTACTAGCATCGCTCATACCTCAGTCACTTTCATATTGTTAAAGCCAAGGGTAAGACAGAGACAGATCTATGAAAGAAACAAAATTGCTCTAGCCTATACCAGATGACATAGTGCACTAAAAATACTAGGTCCTGCCAGCAAAGGCGGATAGATATAGGGAGAAGAGTAAAATTATTTTCAGTTTTAGGAGTTAATCTCCTTGAAATCTTAAGCGTTATTTTAGTAGCTTATTTCCTTTTGATATTTGAAACTTCCTTTCTTCTGAACGAATGCTTAAAAGCTTGTATTATTTTCCTGAATATACTATTCTACTTTTCATTGTAACCAATAATTAGCTCTCATGAATGGAAAATTTGTAAATTTCTTCGATCATTAAACTGAAGAAATGTGCACGACAGACATTTATTTTATAATATTGCAAACGGTATTCCATAATACAGAATATATTTTGTAAAAGAACACAAGCATAGTCATAAAAGAAGATTAATTGGTATTTAACAAGATTAACATTAGAACGTAATTATATATTGTACCAGGAACGCTGGTGCGAGCTTAAGTCCTCGAGTTATGTTCCCTGCCTACAGTTTCCGAGACGGGAAGTCATATTCACCCATGGCCGCTCGAGGAAACCAGATATCAATTTTAAACGGAAATGGATGATTAACATTGTCGTATCACAAGATACAAAGGACGTGTTTGTTCCGACCTTAAGACTGTAAAGGGCTTATTAATGTTATCATGTCCCAAGAGACAAAGAAGGCTGTCGCTAACTAATGTGATAAATTGTTTGTCCCAATTCTAAGATTGTTAATAGTTACTTATTGTTATCATGTTTCCAAAGGAACCTGCTGCCAACTAATCGCTTGAGGCAACTTCCTCTTATTGACTGTTTTATCTCTTATCACCAGCGGCACTGCTGACCAACATCCGCTCATGTGATACTTGTTGTTCACTCATTAATGATAATTAAAAGATATCATGGTATAAAAGCAAGCTCCACAAATGTATCGGGGCCCACAACCTTAAGTTAAGTCTTAGTGTGTAGACCACCAGGTCTTAGAGTACGTTTATGCTGCAGCTTCGCTGCTGGCACATGGATGCTCGCCCTAGCATCTCGCTGCTGACTATAGCCAGGCTGCTCGCCATTGAGCTTTTACCCTGCGGCATCCCCGCGCGCACGCTGCTGGCAGCTCTCAACTGTATTCGAAAATTCAAAACAGAGGAACTGATAGTTAAGGCAGTTTGTATTTTGCATACTTTAATTATAGGTATAGAGGTATGAACCCTTAGACTACGAAGACGTACTTCCAAGAGCTACCCCGTCGAGGAGAAACAACACAGCTCCAACTGAAGCTTTTGAAGTGCGGAATAAATTCAGTTTTTTTTTTAAGCGTGAGGGTCAGTTCTGTTGGTGAGTGTATATTACAATGATTTGGTGAAATGAATGTGAAATAAAAAGTGTAAAATGCTTCGCCCGGATTTTTCAGTGCATTTCTACTGCGGGAGTTGATTGAAGAATGAAGCTACAAATGCTTCATTTCGTAATTTAATAGTGTACTTTTGAATAATGTAAAATAAGGGGTTATGGGGTATCTCATTTTGACTTTAGTAATGTCTCATAAGCAAAATGTGTTTACAGTTTGAAAAAATAACTGTCGAACTTTCCATGAAAAACGAGGCACTTTATATAAATCACCTTCTTGTAATGATAGAGGTCCCCTAAATGGCAAGAATAAAAGAATTAAGTTGGCGTAATCGTTCCGCGTTCTTTTGCCACGTCATTACATAGTTTTATGACGATGATGATGCTTGTTTAAAGTGGGCTAACATCTAGGTCATCGGCCCCTGATCGTACGAGATAAGACGAAATGGATTAAAAGTTATAATTAACCCACTGACTACGATTAGAAAAATGATAATGATAAGGAAAGTTATTATGAATTTAAAGTTAGTAGTGGATCTAATTCGCAATGCCTTATTTCCCTCTGAAATTAAAAAGAGTAAAACGTAATAAAATTGAATAAGGTAATGACATAGAAGTAAAATAATACATTTAATTCAAATTAAAAATATACAAAGATAAACACATAGTCAATAGAAAAATGTTTTTTGCTATTTGTTTTACGTCGCACCTACACAGGTCTTATGGCGACGATGGGATAGGAGAAGCCTAGGCATAGGAAGGAAGCGGCCGTGGTCTTAATTAAGGTACAGCCCCAGCATTTTCCTGGTGTGAAAATGCGAAACCACGGAAAAACATCTTCAGGGCCGCCGACAGTGGGGTTCGAACCCACTGTCTCCAGGGTGAAAGCTCTCAGCTGCACGTCCAACTCGCCCGGTGGATTAAAATGGTAGTTAACAATAAACCGATTAAAACACAAATAGAAACTTTACTTTTAAACACGGAAAAACAAGCCACTCCCCCTCATAAAACGTAGAAAAAGATCTACTGGCCGCTCGTTATCTCGTCACTCCTTTTATCCGATATGAACCTCTTATGATGATCAGCATGCCGCTGGTTCCAAATCGCATAGCGTTCGAAGACAGGTTCTGATAGCAAGTGAGCAAGTGTATAGAGTGCGAAGAGAGGAAGAGTGGGAGAGCGGGTGGCCTTGAATTAAACAATCACAGTCCAAGTTACAGGATAGCAGGCGGTGTGCCAGGCTCGAAAATCAAACGTGTTTGAGACCATGGTTGTGGCGAGGATAGCAGCCAGCAGCGCAGCTATGAGCCGGGCTCCAGGGTAAAAAGCACCGATTGAGATCCATTGGTTTGTTTCATCATCGCTTAACATCGAGCAGCGAGGCTTGGCGATGTGCCAGCAGCCAGGCTGCAGCATAAACGTACCCTTATTCGTCTTGAGAATAAAACATTGTCAAAACTTGTGACTTCGTTCTCTACTAGTCAGTACTGCGCACCTTCGGTCGAACTTGTGAGGACCGTGCAGTAATCCAAACTACAAAAACTTAACCCTCGCCGTTTGAACTTGAATTCCGCGCTGCGCACCGGCTCAACAGTCAGCGACAGCATACAGTTCGTATGGACGTGGAGCGAGTGACGTCACAGCTACCCCTCCTTGTGGCTGAGAGATTACATCAGCCAGAGAACATTCGAAATGTTCTACGCTTAATAACTTTTCTCAGAAGAATAATTAGATAATGGCAATAACATCATCGTGTTGGCCGATATTTCATCTCCAATTCTACCAAGTTTGATGTGTTTGATCCGACGTAAACCAAGGGAGATATTCAATTTAATGTAATTGTTTTTATCTTCAATATTTGAGTATATAAGGAGGACCATTTCTCATTTTGATTCCCACCTCAGCCATCCTGGAAGTGGTTTTTCCATTGTTTCCCACTTCTCCTCCAGGCAAATGACGGGATGGTACCTAACTTAAAAACCACGGCCGCTCCCTTCCCTCTTCCACGCCTGACCCAATTTTCCCATCCCCCCCCCTCCACAAGGCCCCTGCTCAGCATAGCAGGTGAGGCCGCCTGGGCGAGGAACTGCTCATCCTCCCCAGTTGTATCCCCGGACCCAGAGTCTGAAGCTCCAGGACACTACCCTTGAGGCGGTAGAGGTGTCATCCCTCGCTGAGTCCGAGAGAAAAAGCGACCCTGGAGGGTAAACAGAGTAAGAAGAAGAAGACGAACAAGAAGAAGAGGAGCCTGACACACGTAAGTGCAACCAATATCAGACTCGGCTAGGGGAACCGAGGTCGCCAACCTACTCTCCCAAGTTGAGCATCCGTGGTCCCCCTTTTAGGTGCCACTTACGACAGGGAGGGGATACCGCGGATTATTTAGTCGCCCCCAACCACAGGGGTTTCCTTAAGGGACTGGACAGAGAAAAGAGAATATGATTCTTAAAATGTTGTTATTCTATTTACATTACGAAATAATTCTTATCCGAAATTATAATACACGTAAGTTGACAGAACTTTACTCTTGTCCTACAACGTCCTCTTAGACATACTTTCTGACATAAAGTCCTTATCGCTGGGGGGGGGGGGGGTCATCTGAAAGTTCACGGCACGAAAATAGAGATACTTGACGCGATGTTACCTAGCAACCCTGTAGGCTGTGATGTGAAGTGTTGGTGGATGAACAACACTGACAGGCGTTAGAGTAGGGGTGGTCGATGTGACCTTGCAGGCTGTGATGTGAAGTGTTGACGGATGGTCACGACTGAGAGACATCCCCACCTGACTGCCGACGTATTAGCTTGCCAGTGTCTTGGGAAGGAATTGGGTGAAACTGAATTTTATTTAGTTACCTCAATCGGCAGCCATATTTGTGGCCGTACTAAATCGCCATTCGTCCATTACGTTTCACACCTTCAATATTCAAAAAACGAACAACAGACCGCTGTTCCTCGTCTGGGCACGTTTAAAGTGGAGCGACTAACTGATACACTGGTAGTCTACTTGATGCTTGATCGCCTCCGCGGTGCTGAGCATTTGAAACAATACCGCCAAACGTCCGGAACCACGGAGTGAAATTTTGATCACACTTTTAAAGTTGTAATTTGAATCGCGCTCGTAGTTGGAAAAAGCAAGCTTACAAACTTTACGCGATTGTTAATAGCGTGATCGTAACCATGGACCTCCTGTTCTGCATGGAATCCTCCCACGGCGTGATTTTGTATCCAAAATCCCCACATGCACCGTCCTGGATCCTGTATACGGTCGTCTTCGTGAGAAGTCATTCCCCCACTCCCACCCCAGTTTTTCCAAGTCTTATTCATGTAATTCCTGGCCCCACGAATAATAATAATAATAATAATAATAATAATAATAATAATAATAATAATAATAATAATAATAATAATAATAATAATAATAATAACTGTACCGGGAGGTACACCTCAACTCCGCGCATTTAAAAGATGCTCCTTAAAGAACTATATCTATCTAACCAAACGTGAAACTGCTACTACATGAAGTTGGAACTTTAATCAGAAGATGTCACTACTGAAGTATTAAGTAACTGTGTTATTGTGAAGTTGCCTGAACTGACTGGATTTATTTGTTTTGTGTTTGTTTACTTCAAGAAATTTAAACTTTCCTCCATAGATGTCATTTCAAAAAACTGGTCATGCACTCTGTTGCAAGCTGGAAGAACTTATAATAATTAAAAAAACTTTGTGTTTCTGGGTTTTCATAACTAAATCAATGTTCATTTATTTTCGGGTTGGCAACACTTCTTTTCCTTTCCGTCAGTTTTAAATCTGGCCAATAAAAAATTTGTGTAATTATTTTCAGCCTATCACAGGCTTCTTGTCGCTGTTTGAATTGTCCAATAAAAATTGAGAGGGTGTGTCCGAATTAGTCCAAAATCTTCTCGAACCTTCCCTTCGGGTATATTAGCTGAAGCTTTTCTGGCTACCTTGTCTCATTGATCGTCGTCTTTCTGAGTGTGTGTGTTAAGGCAGGAGGCGAGGCGCCTCATTCTTCGGCAGGCAGAACATCAGCCAGGTATTGACCGCATAAATTCTATCTTTCTAGCTGTCTCCGCAAACGTATCCGAGGGGAAGGTCCGAATTTCTGACTATGTAAACCGTGTGATGACCTCGATGTTAGGCCCCTTTAAACAACAAGCAACAAACTTCTTCCTTTCCATGTAAAATGTCATAAATTCCTAAAACTGTAAATCGGGGATAGAGAGTGCGTTACCCTCTCGAGTTCCCCTTCAACTTGGGTTGAGGTGACTACGATTTAGTACTATTTTTCTTTCCTGTAATGTATTAAATTAACTTTCATTCGAGTCACCTCAGTACCTTGGGATTAGCCCCTGTATCATTGGGCCGAGAGCCCTGTTAGGGTTTTAATACTTCATTATCTAGGAGTACAAGTGTACGCCTCCATTCAGTTTGTGTTTCGGGCCATGAATTTAACCTGTTCTTTTTCTACTAAGGCCCAATAGGTTGGGTACTATATACCCCTGTGTACTACCTTTGTTAAGTGTAAATTGTGCCTTGAGAGGCGAGAGATCACAAAGTTTTGTGTAATGTTGCCGTAAGCGGGCGGTTAAAATAGGATGAGGGTTGGAGAGCACGTAAGCTCTTTTCTTGTTTACTGTAATATTGAGGATCGCCTCTGGAAGGCTGTAATTTTGTTGGAACAAAGTGCTCTTGAACTGGGGGATTTCTGCCCTTGCCTAAATAATACCACTTTGGAATCGTAAATTTGTAACTTAGGGGCTTGAAGCCCAGTATTGTTTAAGTTCCGAATCTTGAATTTTCAAATTTTTGAAAGTGTCATTGTACCTGTAACCTTACTATTTCACTGAGTGAAAAATTTGTTAAGTATGAAATTCTAAAAGAAATATAACATTTAATTAAAGTGTTAACTCAATTTCTGATATCGTACCTTTTTTCACCTCTTTCTGCTCCACGGATATCTCCGTAATAATAATAATAATAATAATAATAATAATAATAATAATAATAATAATAATAATAATAATAATAATAATGGCATTTGCAGATGATTTTGCAATACATTCAGAAAACCTGAAAAATGCAGCAATGCATGTCAATCTCTTGGAGTAAATAGCCAACAGAGCAGGTTTAAGAATATCTGTAGAAAAAAAAGAAATGTATGACAAATATAAAAAATGCTCCAGAATTTCTAACAACAGAAATTGGTCGAATAAGGAAAGTGAAATAATTAAAATATTTGGAAGAAACAATTCAAGAAAATTATCTGGAAAAATTCGTTGTAGAAGAAAGGATATACAAGATGAAAAGAGCATACGGTGTAAATAGGAATATCTGCAGCTAAAGTGTTTACCTAAAAACCTCAAAATACAATTCTACAAGGGAGTAATCAAACCGGCATGCCTATACGCGGGTGAATGTATTACAAGCTGAATAAATTAGAAGAACTAGAAAGAAAACTTGTACAGAAAATACTCGGTCCGCTAGGAACTACAGAACTCTGGAAATCAAGTAGAAATTATTAAATATACCGGCACATAGACAACATAACAGATACAATGCGGAAGAGGCAATTTATATTTTTTAGACATTTATACAGGCCGGATGACAACAGGTTAACCAAACAGATCATCAAATATTTTTGGAACAAGAAGTCAACAACATGAATTCATGAAAAGAAATATTTGGAAAGAAACGACAGAAGCAACAGAGAGAGAGATTTTTCGAAAGAAAGTGTTAAAAATGGAAAGATTCCAAGGTCGCGAGGGAAAGAAAATGGGCTCAAAATGGCCCGTGGATGGGAAAAGGAGGAATAGTTAGCGGATGAAGGAGTATTGGAGGAAGAAGAAGAAGCATTGAAAGTTTTCGTGGTCCCTAATTAATAATAATAATAATAATAATAATAATAATAATAATAATAATAATAATAATAATGGTGGCGTACATTTTGCTTCGAAACAGTGTGTTACGATTTTGGTTATCTAAAGAGAAGTCCGACTCTTTGGCAAAATTGTCAGTATTGAGTCCTCCGGATCAGAGGGCCCCGGGTGTAATTCCCGTCCGGGAAGCCCTGAAGATGGTTTTCCGTAGTTTCCCAATTCCACATCAGGCAAATGCTGGGACTGTACCTTAATTAAGGCCACGGCCCCTTCCTCCCCACTCCTAGCCTTTTCCTATCCCATCGTCGCCATGAGACCTACCAGTGTCAGGAATACCACTAATTTAACGGAGATGTTCCATGATTTAACCAGGTAAGCAACAGATGGGGAATCTGCTACCTGGGCGACAGATCAGTAGTGATTGATTGATTGATTGATTGATTGATTGATTGATTGATTGATTGATTGATTGATTGATTGATTGATTGATTGATTGATTGATTGATTGATTGATTGATTGATTGATTGATTGATTGATTGATTGATTGATTGATTGATTGATTGATTGATTGATTGATTGATTGATTGATTGATTGATTGATTGATTGATTGATTGATTGATTGATTGATTGATTGATTGATTGATTGATTGATTGATTGATTGATTGATTGATTGATTGATTGATTGATTGATTGATTGATTGATTGATTGATTGATAATGTCATTTGTGTAGCATACTTACACAATCCAAGAAACACTTCACATGCTCGTTCTAGAAACATGCAGCAATGTATTATTTGCAACGCTGAAAAGTAAAAATAAATTGTTATACAAAACGAACTATATTGTGAAGGAACATAAAGACGAATTAGAACATCACCCCTGTCGACTCAAGTTCTGTCACGTGCTCTAAATACAGTATGCTTTGGTTTACAGCTACTACGTAGTTAAGGTTACGAACAACCCTATCGGGAACCCAGCCTTTTCCAAGAAACATAATCAGCCAACCTGTGCTGGTTACTTTGTGTTCAACTTTCTCTTTGTCATAAAACTGTCCGCAATTCCTACTGTCTATTGTCCTCGACGTGTTACGACATCACCTACAGCTCGACCAGGCTTCTTACTCGCTTGCGCAAGAAACCACGTCCCTCGAATGTCGAAGATGCAAAGTATACAAGATCGTAACATTTTTCTCAGTAGATAGAATTATTTATCATCAACAGGTTTTAACTCATTTATAGATGACTAGAGGACCTGTGCGAGAAATCTCGCCTATTCATAAAGTTTGTGGTGGAGTAGCCCCCTGGTAAATTACTGGTGAACTAAGGAATACACAAATCAGTCTTACTTGCCACTTAATGTAATCTTTGATTTTTTTTTTTTTTTTGAACATTTATAGTATCCACTTGAAAGAAAGCAAACGCAAATGCATTATTATACTGACGAATGTTGGGGAAGTAATTTTTGATTTCACTATCATTCTTTTCTTAACTGATAATTACAGCATATTAGGCCTATATTACATAAAACAGGCGTCCCAGCGGACAAAATGTGAAGTGGACAGCAAGAATGGCGCGTATTTTCTTACAGCAACAGTATTTGCAAATCGCACACTTCGTACAATTTTTTAAAGTCATTTTCTAAAGAAATTATCGATATTTATGAAATGAGAATTCAATTCGTCACTGCTAAAGTCTTTTAAATTTCTTTTGAATGCTCGTTTGTCACGATCGGTTACTTGCGAGCGCCGCAAAAGGGATCTATACTTCTGAAATAATATATATGATTAAATAAAATATTACTTGCATAAAAGTCACCTTAAATAAATACTACGCTCTTTCTTTCTTTTTTTCCTTTCTTTCTTTCTTTCTTTCTTAAACCGTTTACCCTCCAGGGTTTGCCTTTTTCCTCAGACTCAGCCACTGATCCCACCTCTACCACCTCAAGGGCAATGTCCCGGAACTTGAGACTTTGGGTCGGGGGATACAACTGGAGAGGAAGACCAGTACCTCTCCCAGGCTGCCTCACCTGCTATACTGAACAGGGGCTTGTCGATTGGATGCGAGGATTGGAAGGGATAGACAAGGATGAGGGAAGGAAGCGTCCGTGGCGTTAAGTAATGTACCATCCCGGCATTTGCCTGGAGGAGACGTGGGAAACCACGGAAAACCACTTCCAGGATGGCTGATTTGGGAATCAAAACCCCTCTACTCAGTTGTCCTCCCGAGGCTGAGTGGAACACGTTCCAGCCCTCGTACCACTTTTCAAGTCTCGTGGCAAAGCGGGGAATCGAGCCCGGGCCTCCGGGGGGGGGGCAGCTAAAAACACTAAACCATAGAGACGGACTTTATTAATTATTATTATTATTATTATTATTATTATTATTATTATTATTATTATTATTATTATTATTATTATTATTATTATTATTATTATTATTATTATTATTATTATTATTATTATTATTATTATTATTATTATTGAGATGGGGTGGTAGGATCCGGAAAATAGGTGGAAGCTAGGTAATTGTCGTGGGAAATGGCTCGTATGAGGTATTGGAAGCGCAGAGTATGGGTTATGTGTAAGGATATCTGAGAAGGTGTAATATGATTGAAAATCAGCTAAGGGAGTGTCATATGGGAGGTGGTGAATTATTCGTATTCCTTGTCGAGTCAGTCTGGCGTACTCAGTGGGACGGGCATCGACACAAGTCAGCGAAGCATAGGTAATGAGAGGTCGAATAAAGGATTTATAAATACTAAAGATTTGTGGGGGATAAAGTCTCACGTTGAGCTAGTCAAGGATCGAAGAACATGGAAACGACTTAAGGCTTTTCTTATCGGTTGTTGTTAGATAGTGATATTTCTTCTTCTTCTTCTTCTTCTTCTTCTTCTTCTTCTGCTCCTTCTTATTCCTCCTCCTCCTCTTTCTTAATACGTTTACCCTCCAGGGTTGGTTTTTCCCTTGGGCTCAGCGAGGGATTCCACCTCTGCCGCCTTGAGTGGAGTGTCCTGGAACGTGAGACTTTGGATCGAAAGATACAACTGGGAAGGAGGACCAGTACTGTGTAGAGATGAGAAGAATGCAAGAATGTGGAATGTGGCCTGCAAGCACGAACTTCCTGTTCTGCCCAGACAGATCGGCTCTTATCTGCTCGTATCTGCTACACGAAAACATTGACTCGCACTTTGCAGTTTGCTGGATTACAGCTGACAAGAGCGATGAGCTGCCAGTACAAGATAATATAAAGTCGCCTGGATAGTAACACAGTTGCTATGGTAACCATTGCGACACTGGCTCTGCTGGTGAAAACCCCTTCGCCCCGTGCCTCACCGGGCATGTGCATTCTTTTGATCTCCCAACAGTACCTCGCCCAGGCTCCCTCACCTTCTGTGCTGAACAGGAGCCTTGTGAGGAAATGAGAAGATTGGAGGGGATATACAAGGAATACCATCCCGGAATTTGCCTGGAGAAGAAGTGGGAAACCACGGAAACCACTTCGAGGATGGCTGAGGGAGGAATCGAACCCTCCTCTACTCAGTTGACCTCCCGAAGCCAAGTGGACCCAATCGCAGCCCTCGTATCACTTTTCAAATTTCGTTTTAGAGCCGGAAATCGAACCCGGGCCTCCGGGGGTGGCAGCTAATCGCGTCAACCACTACACCAACGAGGTGGACAATAAAACCCCTTGTCATGCCAATCATGTGTGTCAGGGATTACCTCCTTACTTCCAATATTTCGTGAGGTACTGCCTCGTCAAATGTTAACGGACTTTTGGATCACCCTGTACGTACTGTAACGAGAACAGGAATAACAATTTTCTTCCAACATCAGTTATATTGAAGATGACCTGGAATTGTATGCAGTAAAAATTAAAAAGAACTGTTATTCCCTTAAAAGCCAAATTGCATTGTCCTTCACAGCCTGCAACAACAGGAACGTTGCTATCGCTAATAATAATAATAATAATAATAATAATAATAATAATAATAATAATAATTTCTTGTGGCTATTTCTAGCCGAGTGCAGCCCTTGTAAGACAGACCCTCCGATGAAGGTGGGTGGCATCTGCCATGTAACTGCGTGTTATTGCAGGGATGTTAGAGACAGCATAAACACCCAGCCTCCGGGCCACTGGAATTAACCAATGAAGCTTAAAATCCCAGGCCCGACCGGGAATCGAACCCGGGACCCTCTGAACCGAAGGCCAGTACGCTGACCATTCAGCCAACGAATTGCTGAAACGCACGCACTCTGTGCCCGCGGGGCGAGAACACTTCTGCGAACTGCTGCCAATATTGTTATATAGCCTCTTTCCTGGAACCCAGTGACAGCAGAGAACAGGAAAGAACTCAAGGGGGGTTCAATGCAGAGCCAACTAATTGCCAGACCCCTTCCCAGAATTAGCGCATTTGTAAACAGCTCTATCCTTTCTCAGAAAATCTTTGGCAGGTATTTTAGGCCTACAGCTAAACCCTTTAGTTGTCCACAGACACCAAGGTGTATATTTATTTCGCTCTTTCGCAATGAAAACAGCATACCAAAGTGTATTTAACTGCCGTGTTCCTCAGCTATGGAATCAACTCGGTAAATTCGTGAAATGACTTCCTCATCCTAAATTCTGTTGAGAGTGGAGGTAAATGGACTGAGGGTCCACTTTCTTGTGTTCATTTGTATACAGTTATGTAAATATGTCTTTCGTGTACGTCTACAGCCTTACACAGTAGCATTTTTGCAGTTAAAACGAGCGAAGTAATGGGATTTAAACTATAAAATTTAGAAAAATGTTTCTATTTCTTTACCCTCATCTTCTTGGTCTTTTTCCAATTCAATAATTCTTTAGAACTGAACAGCTGTTCTCAAAAAGAATACATATTCTTCATATAGTCTGTGTACCGGTATTACCAATTTTATATACGCCTGGGCCTAGAATCCGTAAAATATGATTGATGAAGCTTGATAAAACCCTACTATTATGGTAACGTATTGCTTCAAATTATTGTCAATTATCTGAAAAGTGATTTAGGTTTATTGGTACCATAAGTCTTAAGTTCTCCATTTTTCACACTTGCTTTATAATAAAGTAATACAATTATTGTCAATACGCTATTACAGACAAAAAAAAGCTCATTACAATCCTGCGAATCCTACTCTGCACTAGAAAATGCTAATCAAAAAACCTGTGTAACTATGATATTAAGTGCTTTACATTCAACTTAATTTATTTTTGATGTAAATCATTGTGCTCATATTTTAGTAAAATTAGAATACACTTTCAGTTTTTACTTGTGCTCAGATAATGTTAATTCAGTATGAATTTGTAAGCGCAGTAATATTGGTATTTAAGAAGAGAATTTTATGAAGAGGGTTTTACATCATAAATTATACCATTCATACTTAAGCCTAAAACCACTCAGAGAAACTAAGCTAGTCATTTCATTTTAAAGAGTACAGTTACAATAGAGGTAGACTAGCACCAGTGCAACTATTATCAAGCAGCATTTAATTAAATCCAAATCAAAAATAGATAATAATTAAGTTCTACTCATCCAGTTACGTTATTCCACACCCAAACCAAACCCCATGGTACAACAGCCCCGAAGGGCCTTGGCCTACCAAGCGACCGCTGCTCAGCCCGAAGGCTTGCAGATTACGAGGTGTCTTGTGGTAAGCACAATGAATCCTTTCGGCCGTTATTCTTGGTTTTTCGTCGCCATAAGACCTATCTTTGTCGGTGCGACGTAAAGCCAATAGCAAAAATAAAAATAATTCTTGGCTTTCTAGACCGGGGCCGCCATCTCATCGTCACGTGGTTCCTCAATTGTATAATCACGGAAGCTGAGTGGACTTCGAACCAGCCCTCAGATCCAGGTAAAAATCCCAGACACGACCAGAGATCGAACCCGGGGCCTTCGGGTAAGAGGCAGGTACGTTACCCCTACAGCGCGGAGCCGGCAGTATATTCTTTTGGATATGATAAAAAAAAGTGTATCTTATTTCTTTTTAGAAAGATTTCTGCAATCATGAACCTTTTAAACAACCTGTTCACAGAATTGAGCAAAACTTGCTGTAATTTCCTTATCAGAGGGATGATAAGCTTTGTACCTTTCTTAGAAACATCTATTTTACGAGTTTTTGTTTTGTTGATGTTGAAGATTCTTGCTATCAGTACAGGAGATTGTAAATATTTAAGTAATTATTTATTAATTAATGTATTCTCCAGTCTGCTGAGACTCACGATCTGTAACCATACTTAACCCGCGAGTGGTCGCTATTTGAGATTTTCTCTCACATTATTTTTTATTGTGATATTACTTCACAGTGATGAAAGGGCTGTGACTGTTCCCTCTTCTAGCTGAAGCTGAGTCTATAAGTGTCGTGAGTAGAGCGATTCACATTTGAAGGGTAAGCACCCTTTCCCCTAGTCAGAACAAAGGTTCCTATCTATATATCCGTGCACGCTGCGTGAGAGTTTCTCTCATCGCGCGACTAATGACGTTGGTATTATGTTGAAGTGGAGCGGGAAACTTACTCCTGTTGTACGCGTTAGTATTTGTATGATTAGCACTTCTTGTTTTTGAAAATGTTATTGTGTTCAGAAACCTTGCTTTGTACGTAAATATTACTAGATATAATGCATGTGTCAGATTTTATTTTTTACAACTTCAGGACGGAAGTTATTTTTATGTACATTGTATATGTTATTTTTAGTAGTAATCTATGTCTTTAATAAACAGCTAATCATTTCATTTTTATCTACTATATATAAGGTAGAACTTGCGTTTCATTTCAGTAGTAAATTTCAGCCTCACGCCCACAAAACTGTGAAAAATGTCATATTTATTTCAATGTGAGAGGAAGTCTCACGCGCGACCACTCACGCTACATTTCGCCTAGCGACCACTCGCGGGTTAAGTTGTAGACTGCTGCCATTTGAACATAATATCTCCGTATTTTCAATAAATCTAAAGTGTAGAGCCCAGGTTTCAATTACACGTATCTGTTCCGAATATTCAAACAGATCAGTTACAAACTTAATCTGTTTACCCTCCAGGGTTGGTTTTTCCCTCGGACTCAGCGAGGGATGCTACCTCTACCGACTCAAGGGCAGTGTCCTGGAGCTTGAGACTTCGGGTCGGGTATACAACTGGGGAGGAGGTCCAGTACCTCCAACAGACAGTCTCACCTGCCATGCTGAACAGGGGCCGTGTGGGGGATGGGCAGATTGGAAGTGATAGACAAGGAAGTGGCCGTGGCCTTAAGTTAGCTACCATCCCGGTATTTGCCTGTTGGAGAAGTGGGAAACTACAGAAAACTACTTCCAGGACGGCTGAGATGGGAATCGAACCCCCCTCTACTCAGTTAACCTCCCGAGGTTGAGTAGACTCCATTCCAGCCCTCGTACCACTTTTCAAATTTCGTTGCAGAGACGGGAATCGAATCCGGGCCTCCAGGGGTGGCAGGTAATCACACTAACCACTACACCACAGAGACGGACGGATCCGTTATAAACATGACCCTTGGATCAAAGTGATTGACATGATACTGTGTCGCGTAGCCGAACGTGTGACGATAATCAATTTTGAAGTATGTTCCGAATGAAGGTATCTTGGGTTCGGACCTGAGTCGTAACTCGAGTCCAATAGAAGATTTGAAATAGAAGATGTCAAATTACAAGTCGAAGAATTATGATAGTATTATTCAGCTTTCTAATTACGTGATGCAAAGGTACTATAATAACTTCTGAATAATAAAAAGTATTTTCAGATGAAAGCTACAGATGATTTAATAGAAGTGAAGTCGAGTCCTGCAGCATACGAGCTACAGTAGTGATACTCGTATACTGACAGATTTACATACATTACATTGTCCTTTTATATACTCTCACACTCGAAAGTGTTTGGCCTCTGGCCGAACCTATTGACTGGTTACAATTAGATATCAACATGTTTATGAGTTTCCCTTTCTTAGAAAGGTGGACCATGTGGTCATTGCATTTGCTTCCGTTCAAGTGGATACCATAAATATTAAGAAATCAAAGATTACATTAAGTGATAAGTAAGACTGATTTGTGTATTCCATAGTTCACCAGGGGGCTACTCCACCACATAACTTTATGAACATGCGAGATTTCTCGCACGGGTTCCCTAGTCTTGATGAAAACTGACACTTTGATCTGCTTAGTCCTATGTTGATCTGCATTATTTGAATACTTCGACCTAGGTTCCTATATTATGGCTCCTTATAACATCCGTTTCCCTGAGGTCTTGTCATTGTGATATTTTTTAAGCCAGGAGATCTCTAGGATTGGCTGGCTGCCAATGTGACATGAATGCTGCTCTTTTCAACAGGCTAAAATTCAGACATCCACCTGTTAAAACATGGCCGACTAGACCCCTCGCTGCGCTCCGAGCCGGCTAGAGCGAAGCATCAAGTTGGCCGTGGTTGGAACCATAGAGTTAGTAAATATCACAATCTACCGTGGCAGAAAAACAAACCAGAAGGTATTGATCTTCCAGGGAAGACCTGGACAACCACGAACAGCATTCGCACTGGCCATGGCAGATGTGCGGCCTCCCTCCATAAATGGGAATACTTCATTCGGCAGCGTGCAGTCGTGGTGCTGTGAAGTAAACAGTTCGGCACATTGTGGGGCAGTGTACTCTCACCGCCTACCAGGGATACCCTAGAGACCTTCTTCTGCTCCCACCTTTGTGTGGCTATGTAAATAATTTGAACCGGTACATACTTCATTCAAACTGTAAATAGTATGCATTAATACTGAATTTATATGTAATGTGATGTGTTAGCCATACGCTAAATAATAAATTATTATTATAATTACCTAGGAGAATAATGGACTCTGCTATGGAGGGTAAGAGAAGTAGAGGTAGACCAAGACGACGATGGTTAGACTCGGTTTCTAACGATTTAAAGATAAGAGGTATAGAACTAAATGAGGCCACAACACTAGTTGCAAATCGAGGATTGTGGCGACGTTTAGTAAATTCACAGAGGCTTGCAGACTGAACGCTGAAAGGCATAACAGTCTATAATGATAATGTATGTATGTATGTATGTATGTATGTATGTATGTATGTATGTATGTATGTAATAATTATAATTATAATTAATAGTAATAATTATAATTATCGTAGGAATAAAACTAACCTGTCGACGGGTGTTTTCATGCGTGCGTTGTGTAAGTTAATGCAAGCTCTCCTCATTAAGGTGAGGAGCGCCCACAACATGGCGGTACGCGAGGTGGGTATGTATCCCGACAACGGAAGTTAAGTCCAGGACCTCCACAGTCCAGAACATGGGATTTTAAATATATATTATGAGTGATTTTAAAGCCACTAGTTAAACCCTACTTGGCCGCCTCAGAAGGAAGTAAAATTATATTGCTTCATATTATTTCACTTAGGAAGCACTCTCCAAGAAATATGGGTTTCTTGACAATAACAAACTCGCCCTTCTCTTCTGAGAAAATATGATTGTGTTGTTCAGTTTTGGTGGCCTCCTGACTTACTGCACTATTTCACAAGTGTGTTGTAATATTGCTCAACTATACATCACCACCCAAAACATGTAAGATTGTTTTCCAATGGACTGACACGTGTTTTTAACCTGAAAGGTAGAAGTAAAAAACTAGCAGTTTCATAAGACTCATCCTCATTCACTACAGACTATCAAGCACTCAGGCTTCACACGCCTCAAATCATGGGTTCAGTCCCTGACAACTAAGTGTAGTAGAGATGCAGCTTAACAAAAACACAGTTGTACATAGGAATAACCGGCTATATTAATAAACAAAGTGCGATATTGAACTATCGGAATCTCATAGCTCGGTACTCACAAAAAATATAAATGTTGTTGAGCTTAACTCGCGCATGGACAAATCTTCCCTAGTCATACGCTTCTGCGCAGCCGTCGGTGTGGGGCCTTCCTACCGACATGAGCCGGGATCAAACTTACTAAGTTCGGGCCAGACGACTAGCTCATCAACCGTCCGAGCCACTCAACCCGGAAAATTTCCCAGACGTGACGTTATTTGCGAATTTCATGGAGTTTTTTGTTACTTCGGGATTTAAATTCGCAGAATATGAACATGAAAACGTACAAATATAACAAGTATTTAACCCCAGAATACATTTCGTTTTATGGTTCCTTACCAGAAACTAACATGTGATTCATGTTTCCATGCGAGCTACAATAATGGTTATATTTTTCCTTCTTTCTTTCTTTCTTTCTTTCTTTCTTTCTTTCTTTCTTTCTTTCTTTCTTAATACGTTTACCCTCCATGATTGGTTTTTCCCTCGGGCTCAGCGAGGGATCCCACCTCCACCACCTCAAGGGCAATGTTCTGGAGAGTGAGACTTTGGGTCGGGGATACAACAGGGCAGGAGGATCAGTACCCCGCCCAGGTTGCCTCACGTGCTATGCTGAAAAGGGGCCTTGCTGGAGGATGGGAAGATCGAAAGAGATAGATAAGGAAGAGGGAAGAAAGCTGTCGTGGCCTTAAGTTAGATACCATCTCGGCATTTGCCGGGAGGAGAAGTGGAAAAGCACGGAAAAGCACTTCGAGGATGGCTAAGGTGGGAATCGACCCGCCCCCCTCTACTACGTTGCCCTCCCGTGGCGGAGTAGACCCCGTTTCAATCCTCGTACCACTTTTCAAATTTCGTGGCACACCCGGGAAAAGAAATCCGGTCCTCCGGGAGTGGCAGCTAATTTTTCAATCAATTCAATCAATACTGATCTGCATTTAGGGCAGTCACCCAGATGGCAGATTCCCTATCTGTTGCTTTGCTAGCCTTTTCCTAAGTGATTTTAAAGAAATTGGAAATTTATTGAACGACTCCCTTGGTAAGTTATTCCAATCCCTAACTCCCCTTCCTATAAATGAATATTTGCCCCAGTTTGTCCTCTTGAATTCCAACTTTATCTTCATATTGTGATCTTTCCTACTTTTATAAACGCCACTCAAACTTATTCGTCTACTAATGTCATTCCACGCCATTTCTCCGCTGACAGCTCGGAACATACCGCTTAGTCGAGCAGCTCTTCTTCTTTCTCTCAATTCTTCCCAACCCAAACATTGCAACATTTTTGTAACGCTACTCTTTTATCGGAAATCACCCAGAATAAATCGAGCTGCTTGTCTTTGGACTTTTCCAGTTCCTGAATCAAGTAATCCTGGTGATGGTCCCATACACTGGAACCATACTCTAGTTGGGGTCTAACCAGAGACTTATATGCCCTCTCCTTTTCATCCTTACTACAACCCCTAAACGCCCTCATAACCATGTGCAGAGATCTGTGCCCTTTATTTACAATCCCATTTATGTGATTAGCCCAACGAAGATCTTTCCTTATATTAACACTTAGATACTTACAATGATCCCAAAGGGGACTTCCCCCGCCATCAACGCAGTAATTAAAACTGTGAGGACTTTTCCTATTTGTGAAACTCACAACCTGACTTTTAACCCCGTTTATCATCATACCATTGCCTGGCATCCATCTCGCAACATTATCGAGGTCATGTTGCAGTTTCTCACAATCTTGTAACTTATTTATTACTCTATATAGAATAACATCATCCGCAAAAAGCTTTACCTGTAATTCCACTTCTTTACTTATATATATAAGCAAGTCGGTCTGGAGCGATGTATATATAAATATTTAAAAATGAAAAAAGACGTGAATTAATGAGGCACTTCCAGAAATCTCAGAAATTTGAAATTTGGTACGGGAGAAGCTGATGACTCAGGATCCCTAGAAAAATCGAAAATTCTCAAAATTCCCTGAAGGGGCACTCTGGGGGGCCTCAAATTTTGGGCTCAGCATAAGAAAACAGTCGTATAACTTATCCAAAGCGACAACCTATCGGTTTCGTGGGCTTAAAAAAATTTCGGGAATTTCCTAATTTTTATCCCCCGTCCCCCCGAATCAAGATGGCGGCACAACCTGGCAGACGGGGTAGAAAATTGAAATTTGGTGAAATTATAGTTTTTATTCCATAACCGACGGAAAAATTCCAAGATGTTCAAATTTTTCACTTTTTACCCCCAATGGAATAAATTTCAATGACTGTGCGGCCATTCCTTTTGAGATATTTGTTGGCTAAACGGTAAGTCGTATCACAAAACTGATGGAACAATCTCCGTTCAATTTGGAGTGATCTACAACTGTGGTCCTATGACTTTTTGTCGTATCTCCCTCCCTTATACGTTAGATTTGGCCGTATGTCTGAATTGTTCGTAAATTTGGTGATTTTTACAAGTATATTTCATTGTTTGACACACTTATAGGAACGATAGGACCATCAAGTTGGGTGCGCACATTTGGCACGATCAAATGCCATATGTGGACCAATTTTTTTGATTCTAGCTTTTACATAACTATTCAAAAAGTTATGTAAAACTTTAAAAATGTACCCAAATTTCACCCTATTCACATTTTGAACTCAATTTACCCCCTAAATGAGGGCGATACAAGGAAAAGGTTTAGGATCAAACATGTAGAGCGATATATGAGGCGTCTGATGGTGCAAATTGTTTGTTAATATCATGCACCGTTTACGAGTTATGAATCTCGAGGTTGAGATTTGCACTTTTCCACGTGCTCACGCTTATTTGTCACCGAGGTCAATAGCTGCAGTCGCTTAAGTGCGGCCAGTATCCAGTATTCGGGAGATAGTAGGTTCGAACCCCACTGTCGGCAGCCCTCAAAATGGTTTTCCGTGGTTTACCATTTTCACACCAGGCAAATGCTGGGGCTGTACCGTACTTAAGGCCACGACCGCTTCCTTCCCACTCCTAGCCCTTCCCTGTCCCATCGTCGCCATAAGACCTATCTGTGTCGGTGCGACGTAAAGCAACTAGCTTATCCGTCATCTATATAAATAAAGTTGTAAGGGTCCGCTGTCTGTAATTTCTTTTGTTTTGCCAATTTTTCAGATATTTATCCGTTTTAGATCAAATCAAGGCCGAATCGGTGGTTTTTACTTTTCGTGTCTGTTTGTCTGTCTGTTCCACCATCACGTCGAAACGGCTGGATAGATCTCAACCAAACTTCATATTTAGAGTATACTCATCCCGGGGAATGTTTCGATATGCATATCATTTAAAAATCTTTGAATAGACGGGGTGTTTATAGGAAAACCAGAATGATTTTCCTCCATTTATACTATTGATTTTCTTTTAACCATGTGGACCGTACGTGAAATGTCTCTTCATGATAAACAACATTCGTTATGTTCATAATTTACCTTACAGTACTCTTCGCATGACGGAGAAATTTACTATTTTCTGCGGGTATCATGCTTTGCATTGAGTGACCGACAGACCGACAACGAGCCTACAGGTTACCATGGCTACGTCTCTGACTGCTTGCCAGCAGGGACATAACGTATTCCCATTTTCCTTATCATGCTTTTAAATTCGTGGTTGTTCCTTGGGTAGAAGGCAAGAGAGACGTCAATCGGCCTATCTGCGGGATATTGGCGGAATATCGTTGAAGGTTATAACCGCCCTCGAATAGATTAAGTAAAAACACCATTAGTCATCTTCTTATCTGTTTTTCTGAGAATCACTGCGCCTAAATTTCTCCTCTGTTACCGCTTTATTATACCCATAACTCACACCAGCATAATTTATTGAGGGTCATTTGATTTTCCAATACATTCACTTTCCATTTACATATTTGTCGTTATCCGGCTGCCCTCAGTTATAATCCATTTTCTATTAATTTCAACTTTCTTAACTGTATTATTTTCTTCCTTAATTACTCCGTATGTACGCGAGTGCTAGAATCTACTGGATATATTTCCACCAAACTTCATATTTAGAATGCACCTGTCCTTAGGTTAGTTTTAGGGCAAATATTGTTTCTAAATCCCTGAACTGACTGGGGGTTTATACAAAACCGAAACCGTGATTTTGCCCTCCCACAAAATATACACAACCGAACTTAATGGAAATCGACCTGCCTTAATGGAAATTAATTTCTAAACCTTTTTTCTCATGTGCATCATTCCGATACGAGGATCAATAAGGGAGATATCATTAACGGACCGTTTTTCGGTACAAGTCCCTTCGGACTTAACTCAAGAGCGGGTGCGTGTAAAGCGTATTTCTTACAACTTGAAAACTACTGAAGATATTCGAACCAAAATTTTTATTTAGCATCCACCTGTCCAAAGGTAGGTTTTAAAGGTCAATAACATTTCATGTTCCCGGAATGGACTGGTGGTTTATAGGGAACCGAAATGGTGATTTTACTCTTCCACAATACATACAGTACAAGACCAACCTACTGGAAATCGCCCAAACGTGATGGAATTCCATCTCTAAAACATTTTTTCATGTGCATTTTTTCGCCAGGAGGATTAATAAGGGAGATATCATGAATGGTCAGTTTTGCAAGTTAAGTCCAGCGGACATAGCCCAAAAGGTGTTGTACGTGGAGCAGATTCCTTATCTATCTATATAAATAAAATGGTAACGACTGTGTGCGTCTACATTGACTGTTTTGGCGAAATTTTCGCACAGCTACCCGTTTAAGGGGTAATAATGACCATCTGCATATTTTTGTGGTTTAGTTTCCTGAAAGTCCTAATTTTTACCCTCCTCGCCCAAAATCCAGATTTCGGCATAATCTGCCAGATGAAAAAGAAAATTGAAATTTGGCAAAATTATACGTTTTAGCCTGTAACGGACGGAAAACTTCCAAGATCTTTAATTTTTTCACTTTTTATCCCCGAAGAATATCGAAATATGGAGGCAATTTTAATGATGGTGCAGACCTTCGGGAAGTTTTATCACATAACGGATTGCACAATGTCCGTTCAATTTGGAATGATCTGCAACCTTGGTCTTATGACTTTTTGTCGTATCTGTATCCCTTTTACGTTTGATTTTTCTCTATTAATCGATGTTAAGTAAATTTGGACTTTTCAGATGCATAATTCATACTTTCAACCACTTATAGGAAATATAGAATCATCAAACTCTTCACGAAAATTGGTCCACCCCGTAGCCATATGTGAGCCAAATGCTATGTATGTAGCTGTGACATAATTATCCGAAAAGTAATGCAATGTGAGATAATCTTACAAAAACTTTACCCTGTTGAACGTTTCTAACTCAATCTGACCCAAGAATAGATGAAATATCATAGGACCAGCCTTTTAGACCACTAAATCTGGCGTCTTATGGTACAATCCTTTGTCGATATGACGTACGTTTAGCAGTAGCTAATCTGTAAATGAAGGTCTGCAATATTGTAAACACGCATATACTTTCGTATGTCGATCTATATATATTCACTAATGTCGATTTGTAGCGATCGAGAAAGGGTGTGGCTGCTATTGTAATCAGTACTCCCCACACCGAATTTGACTGGCAGTAGGAATGGGGTCTTTCTCCAACTCCTGTGTAACTGGCATTAGTAAGGAAGGCCTACCATTGTAATGAACAGTTCACTTCTCGATTTGACTTGCAGAAGGCAAGGGAGCATGTAGTTTTGTTTAAAACTCCCCTACTTGATTGTGTTTGGCAGTAGGCAAGGGTGCCCGCAGTTATAAACAAATGCCATCATCTAAAATGTGACTGGCATTAGGCATAGTGGCCTGCTATTTTGATGGAAACTCACCAACTTGGTGTGACTGGCAGTAAGCTGGCTGGCAGTAGGAAAAGGGGCCTGACATTATAATGATAACTGCAAAACTCAATTTCGACTGATAGTAGGGTAGTTGCCTGCCACTATAATAGAAACTCCTCAACTGTTATCTGTATGGAAGTAGGAAAGGGGGCTGCCATTGTAACGAAAACTTCCCAAATCGATTGTGACCGCACAGTAGGCAATGGGGACTGCAATTATAATGTAAACTTCCCAGCTCGATTGTGAATGGCAGTAGGCAAGTGAGCCTGCCGTTATATCACAAATTCGTAACAAACACTTTACATTGGAAAAAGCCTATGGGGCCCTCCCCATGCTGTTTCTCGGATTACGCTAAGAGACATGCAATTTTAAAAGAATCTTATTTACTGCAGGTACAGTATTTACTTCATACTCGAATACAATGTAGAATAGCGTAGCGAAGCACGGGTACATTTGCTAGTCATTTATATATAAGAAAACATAAAGGTCCAATAATA
This sequence comes from Anabrus simplex, assembly GCF_040414725.1. NCBI lineage: Eukaryota > Metazoa > Arthropoda > Insecta > Orthoptera > Tettigoniidae > Anabrus > Anabrus simplex. Next base: position 221,291,766 of record NC_090272.1, on the reverse strand, counting down.
CTGCCTTAAGAAATTCCCCTTGTAATTATTACATGGTCAGATAAAGCTTCGCCTACTCTAATTCTCTGAGATCTATTTTCTAGAAATATATCAACCCATTCAGTCACCCTTTTGTCTAGTCCAATTGAACTCATTTTTTCCAGTAGTCACCCATGATCCACCCTATCAAATGCTTAGTCAGGTCAATCGCGATACAGTCCATTTGACCCCCTGAATCCAAGACATCTGTTATATCTTGCTGGAATCCTACAAGTTGAGCTTCAGCGGAATAACCTTTCCTAAACCCAAACTGCCTTCTATCGAACAAGTTATTAATTTCACAAACATAGCTAATATACCTCCTAATCAGAAAGAATGCCTTCCCAAAGCTTACATGCAACGCATGTCAAACTTACTGGCCTGCATTTTTCAACTTTATGTTTTATCACCCTTTCCTTTATACACAGGGGCTACAATAGCAACCCTCCATCCATTTGGTATAGCTCCTTCAACCAAACAATAATCAGATAAGTACTTCTGATATGGTACCATATCCCACCCCATTGTCTTTAGTATATCCCCAGAAATATTATCAAATCCAGCCGTTTTTCTAGTATGCAACTTTTGAGTCTTATTGTAAATATCATTGTTGTCATATCTAAATTTTAATACTTCTTTAGCCTTAGTCTCCTCCTCTATCTGGACATTATCATTGTAACCAACAATCTTTACATACTGCTGACTGAATACTTCTGTCTTTTGAAGATCCTCGCATACACACTCCCCTTGTTCATTAATTATTCCTGGAATGTCCTTCTTGGAACTTGTTTTTTTCTTAAGGTACCTATACATACCCTTCCATTTTTTAACTAAAATTTTTATGACTGCCAATTATGCTTACCATCATGTTATCCGTAGCTGCCTTCTTTGCTAGATTCAATTTCCTAGTAAGTTCCTTCAATTTCTCCTTACTTCCACAGCCATTTCTAAATCTATTTCTTTCCAGTCTGCACCTCCTTCCTAGTCTCTTTATTTCTCTATTATAATAAGCTGGGTCTTTACCATTCCTTACCAGTTTTAAAGGTACAAACCTGTTTTCATATTCCTCCACAATTGCTTTAAACCCATCCCAGAGTCTATTTAAATTTTTATTTACCGTTTTCCACCGATCATAATTACTAATAGTCCTACTTTTAAGACCTTCCTTTCTATCAAATTTATTTTAACTACGACAAAAACAACTTCATGATCACTACTACCATCTATTACTTCGGTTTCTCTATAGAGCTCATCTGGTTTTACCAGCACCACATCCAGGATATTTTTCCCTCTGGTTGGTTCCATCACTTTCTGAATCAGCTGTCCTTCCCATATTGGCTTATTTACCATTTGTTGGTCATGATTCCTGTCATTCGCATTTCCTTCCCAATTGACATTTGGTAAATTCAGATCTCCCGCTACAATCACATTCCTTTCCCTGCCGTTTCCCACATAGCTGATTATCTTATCAAATAATTCTGAATCCGTGTCAGCGCAACCCTTTCCTGGTCTGTGCACTCCAAAGATATCAAGTTGCCTATTATCTTTAGAAATGAGCCTTACACCTAGAATTTCATGTGTCTCATCTTTAACTTTTTCGTAGCTTACAAATTCTTCTTTCACCAGAATGAACACTCCGCCTCCCACCCTTCCTATCCTATCTCTACGATACACACTCCAGTGCCGTGGGAAAATTTCTGCATCCATTATATCATTTCTCAGCCATGATTCAACTCCTATTACAATATCTGGTGAGTATATATCTATTAAATTGCTTAATTCTATTATTTTCTTTACAATACATCTACAGTTCAGCACTAACATTTTATATCATCCCTACTTGACTTCCAGATCTCTGTACCCTTATCACTGCTCCCTAGACCACCTTGTTTCCCTGAATGTATCTCCCTATTACCCTTCCAAACAAATTTCCTAACTTATACGTACCACAGCGGTTTAAGTGAAAGCCATCTGAGCGCAAATCCCTATCTCCTACCCACCCATTAGGATCTATAAATTTCACTCCCAGTTTCCCACATACCCACTCCTGGCACAGCTTTCCACCTTTTCCAAACTCGGTGTAGTACTTTCTGTTTGTTAGATACTGTGTATCAAATTAATGCCCTTCCCTTAAATATGCAGTAGAATCTTTAATTTACTACATTAAATCACTTTTATACATAAACCCAAAATGTAAAATATTGTGGGATTAGGCGAGGCTGTAAGTGATAGAGAGCAATGTATACGGGGTCTCTCTTATATACCCATACCGAGCGCAAGGTGTTCGTACTCTTCCCTACTGCAGCTGCCTCAGCCCAACTTACGTCGCGCGCGGCCGCCCTGCTTTAACCCGCCAGTGGTCCCTAGGACGAAAGTAACGCGAGTGGTCGCGCGTTGAGCAAAATGCTCACGGTATGATATGACGTGTTTTCATAACAAATACCAACCGATTTCAAGCGTAAATGGATTAACACATTAAATGAACATGAGAATAAATCTCAAACGGTTATAAAGAACACTAAACATTACAAATAAAGTTAGAATAATAGTAATACATCTCACATGGTTATAACTGTATCTGGAAAAAAACAACTCCCAACTTTCTAAAATAGTGTGTTCGCCTTTCGCAATGCACATTACACCAGGAGGATGAGTCACTATATTTTCAGCACAAGTACGTGAGCGTGGATTTCTTCTTGGTTGATGTCTGCCCACTAAACATGCAATTCTTATTTACCCCCAACATATGTTGTTCTCCAGCTACAGATTGCTCTCCAGGTACGATTCCACCATCACGTTCTTCTGGCTCGGACTGTTCAGTGTCCGTATTATATTCACTGTATTCACTTTCACAGTCCGAGTCACAGTTTTCGCCCTCGAGTTGATCACTGGGAATTTCATCAAAGCAAGCTAAAATGTCACGACTTGAAGCCATCGTCACGCATTAATTACACAACAATAGCGAAACTATAACACACACAGAAATTAACACCAACGTGTCTGATCGCGCGTGAAGCAAAATGCTTACCCTCGACGGCCGCTGATAATTCCCTCCTCCCTGTCCGTTCTCAAGGTCACACATGTGCGTTTTAATGCATTCGTCCTTCTCTCAAAACTGCAGTACGACGGTACAGCAGGGCTCAAGTTCGAATCTACATGCTGTATAAAAGAGTAGATGATTTTCAATGACCGTGAGCATTTTGCTCATATAGCGACCACTAGCGGGTTAAACGTGTATACAATCCTACATTAAATCTTACCTTATAAAAGATACTGGAAGTGTCATGCTCCATAATGAGGGACTTCATAAACACCATTAGGATGTTCATCACAGCAATAGCGAGAGTTATGACTGTTCACACGATCATTAAGATGAAATCAGGCCTCAGAACACAAGCTGTGGGTCAATGATGCAAGATACCACTCACAATATCTCACTCATGTGGCTAGATCAGCAGGTTTTAAACAATGGGCCATGTAAACCTGTACGGTTTGATGTTTAACAGCTCTGTAGCTCTGTGTGCAAAAGAAACCGAAACCCCTACTAGTTGTGCTAACTTTGTGAGTCGGCGACCGTGAGTGTAACTGGAACTGTGTTAATGGTTGTTGTTGTGAGGAGTACTGTTCTGCTGTTTAACACTGTTTTGTTGTTCACTGTGTTTGACTGTGAATTACCGGAATGTCTCTAGAGTCGAAACCAAGGAACAGTCATCGTGTGATCATTCTAGATTCTCACCAATGCCACCTAGCTTTTACTCTATTAAAACTGTTCGTGTGCGCGCATATCTTTTACTGAGCGAATTTATTTACAATTACGTTAATCTGTGCTCATAAAGATGGCATTTTTCCAGGAAATTGCCCAACAAATGGATCACGAATGCGTCAAGCCAACCCGTACTTAAAATAAATTTTACATACGAAAATACGGCGCAGCAATGGTAACTTTCTCACCATGTTAACAGCTGAGATTCAGACTGATGCTAGTCGAACACCTGCAAGGTCAAGAACTACGCGCGCGCCTCCCGTACAGCTGCTTAGGTCTCGGAGAGTAGAAATGCCGCTGGACGGTCTGGGTTTATATGACAGATCCTGTACACACAAGTCATTCAGTTGCTTGTTTGCAGTACAGGAAATGTTGTTGCCTGCGGTGTTTTAGCCATTTCAGATGAAGATTGGGAGTAGTGTACAGTATACGAGCTTGAGCAAGTGTGTGAGTTTCGTGTGCAGTGTTTATTTCCTAGTTTTACAAAGCCAGAATTGTGGACTACATAAGCAGCAGTATCACGCTTTGTAGGGGTTACCCAAAAAGAATGGTGAAAAACGTGGAAAAGGTACCGTGATTCCAATGTGACTAACCGATGAGACAAGGGTGACAACGATACGTCAAGATCAGTATAACCGTGTAACAGCGTAGAGGGGACGAACTTCGAATGCTCAATAATTACCAGATGACTTCTTGAGGGCAACTGAGATCCGTGAGTTAAATTTTTGTAGTTTAATAATATTTATATTTATTTCATATACTGAATCAATCAGGTCTCCGAAAATTCAGTAACGCGCTGCGTGATATTCAGTCAAAAAATGAGAATTCCAGTTGATGTTAGTAATTTAATGAGATTAACAGCCTGCCATTAAATACTATTGTCTGAACTACATGCCAGTTCAAATGTCAGAGACCAAAGTTTAGACCCTGATGTAGAGACGTGAATTCTGAAGATGTTCCGCGAACAATCGTGGTTAGCGACTAGTTAATTACAACAAATTTTCTCTGTCTTTATACAGAACTGCCGTACTGGTTTCACGTGTCGGCATCTCATAAATATGTTTCGACAAAGGTGACGTACGACGTCTATAGTAGTAGGGCTAGGCTGATTCTAAGCCAATTTCAAGGTCATCCGGTCTCCCGAGCCAATGAGAGGCCCCGGAGTGGGTCACGTGACTGCTCTTAGCGAATGGGAGAGCAGCGCAGCAGGGAATGCTGAGGATGGGGCGTGGTTTGGTGTTTCCCGCTATGCCGGAGAATGGTGGGGGGTAGGGCGTTGGCTCCCGCCAAGACGCCATCTTGAGTCAAAGTTATGGTTGGGCGTTGGTTTCCCGCCAAGACGCCATCTTGAGTCGAAGCTATGGTTGGGCGTTGGTTTCCCGCCAATACGCCATCTTGAGCTAAAGCTATGGTTGGGCGTTGGTTTCCCGCCAAGACGCCATCTTGAGTCGAAGCTATGGTTGGGCGTTGGCTGTCCGTTCCCGCCAAAACGCCATCTTGAGCTAAAGCTATGGTTGTGTATGGTTATAGAGAGAGTATATAATTATAAAAGTGAATACTGGTGCACAGTGTGCTTAAAGGCATTATGGTATTGTAAGTGGGAGCACATAAAAAATGTAACATTTCCTGCTTGTTATGATGAAAAAACTGACTTTCCTAGCTTCGACTATATGTGTATACAGGCAACTCCATCACTTATAGACATAGAGAAATGTGAACTGGATGAATTAATCCATCAATTAGACAGTTTGTAAGATATCTTGAGAGAACATCATCATATTATACTTCTTATACAGTATGTAATTTGTTATGCAAATAAACTTGTAAACATTTTATATTAATGTTACTTTTGCAATATCTCTTTCTGTGTAACCGTTTTAGTCATTAATAATTTATTTTAGAATAGGAAATCAACAGATTGTACTTACCAAAGAAGTGCTTCCGTTTAGAGTGATTGTGGACACTAGTAAATCAGCTATAGCTTCGCTTTATATATACTGCAGACCATCTACTTTCTAATAATATCACATTCACGGTTAGCTCTACACGCAACTGCATGAGTGCACTTGTACGCACGAGTGCACCTGTACAAAATCTCACGGACATCTTCAACTGCATGAGTACAAAATCTCACGGACATCTTCAACTGCATGAGTGCACTTGTACGCACGAGTGCACCTGACGGATATCTTCAACTGCATGAGTGCACTTGTACGCACGAGTGCACCTGTACAAAATCTCACGGACATCTTCAACTGCATGAGTGCACTTGTACGCACGAGTGCACCTGACGGATATCTTCAACTGCATGAGTGCACTTGTACAAAATGTCATAGATAACTAACCTCTATATAATCATCACACATACATGCTATCATTAACAAGCAAATTTATTACCTTTATTACATAGTGTACGAAAATGTATGCTTTAAACACATTAGATATTATGATAAAAAGCTTGTTGATCATCTCATTCATCGGCGACTACAGACCTCTAGCCGAGATTAGCATAGCTTATCGTTTAATCAAGCAAACCCATGAAGTTAAGCCTTTTTTTGTGTCAGGTAACGTTACACTAGCTGCTAGACTACCAAGATAGAGGTACAGCGCGGATAACACTTTATGTTTTTAAACTCATTCCTCTGCTCTTCTCTTGTACTAGGGTTTTGAGGTAGATGAATAAAGGTTTTACGCCTGACTGCCCTTCTCGGTTTAAATGAAGCTGTGTATTAACACAGTAAACGTTTAGGACAGGATAGTCATCAGTTTTGTGCACTTGTAGTATGCAGTTATGCCCGTTTAGCAAAACGTTGTATAAACAAGCAGCAGCTCGTTAAACTCAAGGTGCCTAGGAATGTCCTAGAAGTGCCCGGAAATGTCCTGGGAGTGTCCCGGGAGTGCCCGGAAGTATCCCGGGAGTGCCCGGAAGTGTCCCGGGAGTGCCCGGAAGTGTCCTGGGAGTGTCCCGGGAGTGCCCGGAAGTGTCCTGGGAGTGTCCCGGGAGTGCCCGGAAGTGTCCCGGGAGTGCCCGGAAGTGTCCCGGGAGTGCCCGGAAGTGTCCTGGGAGTGTCCCGGGAGTGCCCGGAAGTGTCCCGGGAGTGCCCGGAAGTGTCCTGGGAGTGTCCCGGGAGTGCCCGGAAGTGTCCCGGGAGTGCCCGGAAGTGTCCCGGGAGTGCCCGGAAGTGTCCTTGGAGTGTCCCAGGAGTGCTCGGAAGTGTCCCGGGAGTGCCCGGAAGTGTCCCGGGAGTGCCCGGAAGTGTCCTGGGAGTGTCCCGGGAGTGCCCGGAAGTGTCCCGGGAGTGCCCGGAAGTGTCCCGGGAGTGCTCGGGAGAAGGAGTGTGAGAAAAACTGCTTAAATCGAAAAAATACGTCAAAACATAAGCATATACATTAAAATTATGATTTTTATCTTAAATAATGTTTTAGGATGTTTTGAGATGAAAAGGTAAGAAAAAGGTTTGAGGGGTAAAACAGGGTTTTTTCTAAAATTCATCTTAAAACTTAAAATAAGATACATCAAATTGATTTATTTACAATTTTTAAATACATTTAAAAATTCATTCTTACATTGTGTACAGTCTTTTATCATTGGATTTGGTCCATCCCAATCGTCTCCACTTTCACCCCGGTGCTTGAAGTGTCGTTGACAGCGTCTGCATGCTGCTACATCCGATGTCATCTTACTGTGAGTAGGTAGTAGACCCCAATCATCGTTAACATCAGAAGCGGCATACGTTGACAAAAATCCAGTAGGTAAATACGCAATTAGATGCTGTGGCATATGACGCAAGCTTTTACGTTTATAATAGGCTGCAATAGCTTCACTCACCACCGAAAGGTAAATAACAAGTATAGCATCGAACTCGGTGTTAGGTAAGCAGGATTTACACTTTTGTTTTACCTGTTTGTTTGCAGATTTAACATAAGAACACGACGGAGACCAGCGTTCGTGCTCATGAAATGGATCATCACCTTCTTCCCAATGTCCTAATTCTACTCCACAAAAATAGCATCGTACAATGTCTTTAGTGCCAATAAAATAGAAACCAGCTGCTGCTAATTTTGAAGGAGCAATGAATTTTACAGGCCACTTCTCAAATGTCTTCAAACGCTCCGCTTCTAACCTTAATCTTGCACTTTCATCTACCATAGCATCTAATGTTCTCAGCAGTACTCTTCTACAATGTTTAAACAAACACTGATGTCAACAGATCAGTTACATTCTTATTTATAATCGTGTAACGATATTTGATAGAGGGCGGTAAGTTACAGCAGACTCGTGAATAATGAGGCAATAGGCTGTTGTGTTAGCTGGAATATTTTCGCTCGTTTCAAATTCTAGACGAATATCAACGGGTGATTCTTTTATAGCCTCTTCCTGGTATGAACAATCCATCACAACAAGTGGTGCTTGATTTTTGAAATCCTCAGGCTGAAATAGAGGACAGTCTTCTTTTTGGTAGTAGGATGATTGGAATTTACAAAACATGTCGTATAGCACACCAAAGTTATTTTTATCAAAATTAATGTCTATGTTTTCGTAGGGATAGGTAACTCCGTTAAGGTAAAGTCGAAAGTTTCTTAGTTTGCAGTGATCAAACTGAGAAGAATCCTTTGCATGTTTAAACTTACGATCTGTCTGAAATCCAAAAATAATGTAGAGAGGTTTTTCTGTGAAGCGTGATGTTTTTACAGCCCAACTGTGTTTGTCTGTTGTCGGTAGCACAGGATACTCATGCAGTTCCCAACTTCGAAAGCGTATAGGTATTGGAGTATCATTTTCTACAATTTTAAGCAGTCGAAGTTTTTCTCGATCGGATAATCTTACTTGAGGAATCCTCCACAGAATACGATGTAGTGTAATTTTTGAATCTAGAGGTGCGGCTGCTGCTTTAAGAGCATTGTAATCACTCCGATCACGGATTAAAATCAGTTCCTGTTTTGCATTGATGATGATACGTTTATAATCTTCGGCGAAGCCTAGAATGTGTTTTAATGGTAAAAAACCTGCAAACGTACCATCCGCATTAATCATCCAGTCGTTAGTAGCATTAGGGCACCAGCCTGCCGTACGTAACGGTTTAATTTCTTCACTGCCAAATGAAGGGTAGGATTTCATTGCACTTGTAATGCCAACATTCTTTGTATTATCTACTTCGACATTATTCACTTCAAAGCGTGCCTCCGAAAAGAGAAAAGCAAGAGCGTTGTTATTTATTTTTGAAGTGCTTGCACCACTTCCATCTGCCTTTTCTATGCGACCTTCGATGTAGAGGTAACTTTCATGCGGTAAAGTGTATACATCCTGCTGGTTGATAACCGTGCGAATTTCATCATTGTTATTAAGTCCAAACGTAAAAGGCTGATAGGAATGAAGCTCACTTCGCACTACGCCTTCCTGGGTTACTGCTGAGCTCATGATGTCTAGCATATCTTCCATGTTGTTTTCGTAGGGTATAGCCTAAGTCTAGGAGAATCTTTTTATGCACACGTGTTAACTTGATGGCTCCACGGAAACAAGTGCTGCGCTTCATCGATGCACACCGTGTTTTGTAGATTTGCTTCATACTGGTTTGAGGTGAAGTTTATAGGTGACGTGCGTGTGTGGATCTAAATTAATAAGCTGATTGCGTTTATTTACAAGGCGAAGGGTAATGTCACTGATGCGTGTTACCGTCACGGGATGATAGAGCACCACAGCTGGCTTCTCCCGTATAGTGTAGCCACCTTCTTCTGTAATAACAAAGTCATGCAGGGCGTGTGAAAGTCGTTGATTGCTGTACACGTCCGTAATAATGTTACAGGTAATAGTCACGTGATGATCATCCAACAGTGTCGTCGGTTGGTCAGACTCGTAGCGTACGTTCGGTGCTAGTTCTCTTGAGGTAAATCCAAGCAACGGCCCAATCGAGTCGGGTTGTGATTTAAAGTCGATCTTAAACGAGGATTCGATAACACACTTGTGTGTAACGTTGCTTGCTGTAAGAGAGAACTTGCGCTTCTTAGTAATAAAGCTCTCGAAACCAAACTGTTGAATCAAAATATTTTCAATATGTTCACGAATATCATCTACTGAGTATGTGCCTGGAGGTAGGGTAAGCACGTGATCGTCGTAATAAAACTTGTTCGACCCCTCTCGCACGTTATAGATTTTATTGTAGCCTTCAAAGGAAACTAGTCCAAGTCCGTGTAGCCGATGTCCAAGTTCAATCGGCGGGTTGAAGTACACAGTAGTTTCAGGCCCTTCTCCACGTATAGTAAACGTTCTTGCAGCACCGGACATCACTCTAACACTGATAACTCTCCTCTTCTGTTTGCCATTCATATAGGAACCTTAAGCATAGTCGACCACACATGCGCGTATTCCATTTTTGTGTACGGTTTGTATTGTAAACGATAACAGCACTGCTTCTGAAGTATTCAACGAGCTCCACCGGTGGAGGTAAATTTCCATAGCTGTCGAAATACCACACTTTAGTTCCGCGTTTAACGTAAGCTACGTAATGCGTTCCCAAACCATCACTGTCATCCAAATTAATCACGGCACTCTCACAGTTACGTGGGTGTGTCGGTAACTGGTCTCGCATAAACACGCCACATAAATAGGGAATTTTTAATTGTTTAGCAAACGTAGCAACTTCCTCATGGGTTAGAGCTCGACGTGGCAGTGCTTTCAGTAGGCGTTTTTCGGCGACATGTAGATACCCAACCCTTTCTTGTATGGGGCCAGCTTCATGTGTACTCCTTTACCTCGTAATGCAATCGCCTCCATAGTCCTATTGTGACGTTCGCTCTCCTTCAACTGCTGTTTTGCTTCTTCGACGGCTTTAACAGTCCTAGCTACAGCACTAGCTCCACCAAGGAGAGAACCTAATGCAGCTAGTCCAGCAAACAGTGCTGGTAAAAATCCTCCACGTTTCGGTATAGGAATAACTCGTGCACGCTTGTGAAACACTGTTTTGCTCCTAGGGCTAACTCTTGCTTTTGCCGCTCGTAGTGCCTTGGTAATAGCTAACCGTGGATTGGTTTCTCCTCGATAGGCTTGCCGCGCTGCTTTTACTGCTGCTTTCCACCCTACTGCCTTTGTTTTCCTCTTCATGACGTTAGGATAACTTTGTTTCACCATCTTGCACACCTTTACTCGTCAACACTCATTAACCAACTGATACTTACCTCTTTATTCATTCGTTTATCTATCCTGTTACTGCTGAATACTCTAAGGTTTTTTTGGTTTGAATTAAATGCGGCCGGAATCGCTTACATCCCTTTTTTCCACGTGCAGTGCAAGCCTTTTATCCAAGTATTGTTTAGTAACGACATCTAAAGGACTTTTAGGATCAGCTGCGTCAGTTAGTCTCAGCTTGTTCATATATATTATACCATATTGAATTGTTCCGAGTTTACTCAATTCAAAAGCTAGGTAATGTTTTGTACATACGACTTGTTCATTAACAGGATCAGCAACTTGTATCAGCCGTTTATTGTTTGCTGAATAGCCTTGCTCAGTTAGAGTTGGCACTAATCGATGTAAATTATTCACTCTATTATCTACATAATCCTTTCTAGCTGCGTCCGTGTCGTTTGTTGGGGGAGCCAATCGTATTACTCGACGCTCTTTCATGTCATAGTTATTGTCTTTTGTTGTTACTACAGCATTTGCTTCCAGGTAGGCTTTCGTGCATACATCTTGAGGATTTACAGGATCAGCCACGTTCGTGATTCGTTTCTTTTGGGCTTCATACTCTCCTTTTATTCGTCTTAAACGGTAATAGTCTACATATTTCTTTGAACACGCATCTGAAGGGTGTGTAGGATCTTGTATATTAGTTAAACGCTTTCCTTTAAAATCGTAATCTAGGTCTGTAGTGCGTGGTAATGCAACTGCATCAACATAGCGTTTGTTCACCGGATCAGTGTCTTGCTTAGGATCCTCAACGGCCTGTAACACACGTTTTCTTTTCGCAGACCGTGTTCTTCCAAACGCATCCATGCTGTTACCGCTAAACCAGTGACTCGTCCGTGGCTATATATTATTTACCTCTTTACCTCTTTAATCAGTCAACATGAAGATTATTAAGCAACAAGACACATTGCCTGTAAGCAACGTTGTGTCTCATCTCCTACCTAGCTCTGATACAACCTCGCTACGTCGTCATGGAAAATTGTTTCCTTCTACCATCCGATGCATTATCGCTGGGCCATCAGGCTGTGGAAAGACCAACCTCCTACTCACCCTCATTACCTCCCTTAACGGGGTACGATTTCAAAATATTTACATTTTTGCAAAGTCACTCTATCAACCACTGTATGTCTTTTTACAACTTGTTATGCAGGATCTTGCAGGTATGAGCTATTTTCCGTTCCATGCACGTGAGCAAGTCGTGTCACCAGATGATGTACTTCCCGATTCTCTTATGATTTTTGACGATGTAGCTACTGAACAGCACGACGTCCCGTATACCCAAGCAGTTGATACGTGACAACGCTAATATGATTGTGCTTTTCCGTCAAGATGAACTTAATATGCGTCACGTGTATGACGATCATGTTAATACAGATATGACTTTTAACGATTTTAAACGCCTGTGCGCTACATGTTGGTCATCACAGCGTTACGAGTTTTTAGTTATCGACAAAGAAAGCGAAGTTGATCATGGTCGGTATCGCAAGGGGTTCGACCATTTTATACGTATTTAAGGATGCGTGTATGTTCTGCAGACCGCACTCGACCTGCATCCGACATCATGTCAACATCCAACAAAGCGGTTAAGCAACGTATTATCCGTGCACGGAACAATATTCGGCATAAATTTAAAGAACTTAAACGTCTTCAAGCAGACACTGATTTATTTTTCAAAACACAACTCGGTACACCGTTGCAAGAACTGTTAAAATCTACATCTTCACCAAAAGCATCCACAAGTTCTGTTACTACACAAACATCTCAATTCGAGGAGGTGCAGGATAAAGAAGAAGACGATGTCTTTACACCGCCAAAAAAGGTTAAGCAGGTTGAGTTTATACCTACAGACGTTATTGCAGAAACACCTACCAAACAACAAGAGATAACCTTGTCTGACGTCTTGTCTACACCAGAATACCATAGTCAGTTAAAGCAATTTCTTCAAAGCACCTACGGTCCTCTTACCGCTCCCTACTTAGAAAAACTATTTACAAAAAAAACCGACACCACCTATGGTATTCGCTATGAGGAGGATCGTTTTCGTATCGGTAATGCTGAAATCAAGATTGATGATAACAGTCTCGTCGTAAAGAATGTAACCTACAAACCTACCAAAGGTCTCCTCGAACTTCTGTTTTCACGACTACCTGACCCCGATATCATTTCTGACGCCGATCTTCAGAAATATAAATCTATTCTTCTTGCTACAGAAGCGTTTCGACGTAATTACGAGCGTTCAGAAGCTGTCAATGCTAACAAAAGCTACAAGTATCGAGAAATTATTTCCAAACTGTTTCCTACACGACACCTTTCTGCACGAGGTCTCCGTTATACCTACAAACCCCTGTCACAATACGTAGACGTAACGTACTGGAACGATCCTAACCGACTTGTAGAACGTTTACAACTATTAAAAGCCTCTCAACAGGCTGGTCATACGGGACACGATGCAGAGATTCTAGAAATAGAAGAGGAATTACGTCACGCAGGTATTATCGAGTAATGGCTCCTCGAAGCAAGATCTCACCTATAAAGGTTAGCATCGCTCGCGAGTTACATAAACTAGCTCGTCGCACCTATCGTCGTAGACGTGTTATCACACGCGGAAAAGATGATCTATGGCAAGCCGATCTTGTTGAAATGATTCCTTACGCGCGCAACAATAACGGCTACAAGTATCTGCTCACTGTTATTGATGTGTACTCTAAATTCGCCTTTGCAGAACCCGTTCGCGCAAAGACAGGTTCACTAGTTACAGAGGCTTTCCAGCGTATCATTCAACGGTCAAAGCGTTGCCCACGTCTTCTTCAAACGGATCAAGGTAAGGAGTTTTACAACAAGACGTTTTCTTCTTATCTCAAGACACTTAGCATTCACCATTATTCAACCTACAGCAACCTCAAAGCAAGTGTAGTAGAACGATTCAATCGCACACTCAAAACACTCATGTGGCAAGAATTTACTGCTCAGGGCACCTATCGTTGGATCGAACTCCTACCTAAGCTAATGTCCAGGTACAACGATACACCTCATCGTACCATCAGCATAAAGCCTCGCCTTGTTATCAAGAATACACCCCGCTTAGATGCTATCCATCGTGTAATCAAAATAGCCGACCCACGGCGTCATCGCTTTCAAAAAGGTGATTTTGTCCGCATCAGCAAACACAAATCCGTCTTCGCTAAAGGATACACCCCTAACTGGAGCACAGAAATTTTTCAAGTCAACAAGATCAAACTCACCAACCCAGTCACCTATTTACTCCATGATCTTACTGGACAACCCATCGAGGGAGGATTCTATGCTGAAGAGTTACAGAAAACCAAATACCCTAATCATTATTTAGTAGAACGTGTTCTTCGGAGACGTGGTAATAAACTGTACGTTAAATGGCTCGGTTTCAATAACACTTTCAATTCCTGGATCAATAAAGAAGATGTACTTAAATAGTTTTTATTCTATAGTAGCCTGTTAAGGAACGAACAGCCAACGCCCTTCAGTTTAAGATAGCGTCTTAGTAGGAGCCAACGCCCATACATAGTTCCGGAGTAAGATAGTGCCTTAGCAGGAAACCAACAGTCAACGCCCAACTATAGCTTCGACTCAAGATGGGATTCTTGGCGGGAAACCAACGCCCAACCATAGCTTTGACTCAAGATGGCGTTTTGGCGGGAACGGACAGCCAACGCCCAACCATAGCTTCGACTCAAGATGGCGTCTTGGCGGGAAACCAACGCCCAACCATAGCTTTAGCTCAAGATGGCGTATTGGCGGGAAACCAACGCCCAACCATAGCTTCGACTCAAGATGGCGTCTTGGCGGGAAACCAACGCCCAACCATAGCTTTGACTCAAGATGGCGTCTTGGCGGGAGCCAACGCCCTACCCCCCACCCATTCTCCGGCATAGCGGGAAACACCAAACCACGCCCCATCCTCAGCATTCCCTGCTGCGCTGCTCTCCCATTCGCTAAGAGCAGTCACGTGACCCACTCCGGGGCCTCTCATTGGCTCGGGAGACCGGATGACCTTGAAATTGGCTTAGAATCAGCCTAGCCCTACTACTGTCTATATCTTACAATAACAGGTTAGTCAGTCTTGTATGCAAAGACTCATTGTGACAGTGAGGAAATATTGTGTGAGACATCACAAAGCTTTCGCACTAAGTTGTTATTGAAAACTAGCGTCTTATCTTTATGATCGTTTACATAAAGCTAATTATGAACCAACAGGAAGTGAAGCAACTTGCTTTGTATTACACAAGAGAATAAGAGAATCTATGTTTAAAGCGCTAAGGTGTATCATTCACAAAACTCAAGCTGTTAAACCAGAGGGAGTTAAAGGTGCGGTTTGCACTAAAACCTTCCAAATTGTCTCATTAGTTTAAGGAAAACCTTGCATTTTTTGAAAATTAAACGTAAATACAGTTATTTAATTATAAAGTCACACCAAGATCTGGATCGACCCTGATGGACAGATTGTCGCTAGGCGACGACTTATTTTGTATCATGATAGTCTATAATCTATTAGTTTCATGGTTCATATTGATAGTTCAAGTACAAGTATGAAGGATGAGTTCTCCACCTAATCAATACTTTATTTTACATAGTGTCAACATTATTTACATAAAAAGACAGTACCGGTTTCGACCTGTAAATAGGGCATCTTCAGCTGCTAGAGAACCTACTTAATAGTGAACCCGAGTGACTTAGGCCCATTGTCAGTCATGATTTGATCGGTAAAATAATATATGGTACATTTATTGAAATAAAGAAGTGTAGTTGGAAATTATTTCGTTTATGTAATGTCGAAATAAGAACGAAGGAAGGACGACAGACTGGAGCCTGACGGATTAGCTCAACACGACAACTTTTAGCTACTTCACAGCAGGGAATCTCATTAGTTGGCAAACAAGGAAACACAGAGTCCACAAATAAGTCTTGGTCAGAAAGAGGAAGGGGGAGAGTCATACGAAGGAAACTCACCACATGAGTAATACCTTGGGATATTTTTGGCAGGACGGAATTTCCGTGACCTCGTGGAAAATTACAGCGGCTACGTGTACGTTCGCTAGCCTAAGTTCGAGCAGGTGGAGATTTAAATCACGTGACCGCTTGCCGGCCAATAGTAAAAATTGAACGGAAGGCTCAGGGATACCATCTTAAGGAATGATGGATGAGATATTTTCGTAACTACAAAAGTAATCAGTAATAAATTATTGTAAGTACACGGATGGATGTATTGAATTTATTAGAGGTCCCGCATGGAAAAATAATCAATAATTATTGGCAAATTAAATAAATTGAAGGCTGGATTTCTTGGAAACCAGACAGCTTGAATCTCATTGGCTGAAAGAAGACCACGTTGTCAGGGACGCTTACGAAGGCGCGAAATGTGAGGAGCTAAATCCACTCATATCTCCTAAATCTGTGATCACCAGGAGTTCATATTTAATCCAGCAGATATGCTAGCGGAGTGGATTAATTTGATGTAAATTTTAACTTCCAATTCGGAGTGCAAGTACCGATATTAAAAATCCACCCCCTCCCTCAGGGGTATGACGTCAATGAATCCGCGGGAAAAAGGCTTCATCCATATATACGGGGCAAGGGAACCTCGCCAGCACACTTGTAGTGAATCTCGGGGGCTGAATTGACGGTCGTAGGACACTCGTAGTGAATCTCGGGAGCTGAATTGACGGTCGCAAAACACTTGTAGTGAATCTCGGGAGCTGAATTGACGGTCGCAAGACACTTGTAGTGAATCTCGGGAGCTGAATTGACGGTCGCAAAACACTTGTAGTGAATCTCGGGAGCTGAATTGACGGTCGCAAGACACTTGTAGTGAATCTCGGGAGCTGAATTGACGGTCGCAAAACACTTGTAGTGAATCTCGGGAGCTGAATTGACGGTCGCAAGACACTTGTAGTGAATCTCGGGAGCTGAATTGACGGTCGCAAGACACTTGTAGTGAATCTCGGGAGCTGAATTGACGGTCGCAAGACACTTGTAGTGAATCTCGGGAGCTGAATTGACGGTCGCAAGACACTTGTAGTGAATCTCGGGAGCTGAATTGACGGTCGCAAGACACTTGTAGTGAATCTCGGGGGCTGAATTGACGGTCGTAGGACACTCGTAGTGAATCTCGGGAGCTGAATTGACGGTCGCAAAACACTTGTAGTGAATCTCGGGAGCTGAATTGACGGTCGCAAGACACTTGTAGTGAATCTCGGGAGCTGAATTGACGGTCGCAAGACACTTGTAGTGAATCTCGGGAGCTGAATTGACGGTCGCAAAACACTTGTAGTGAATCTCGGGAGCTGAATTGACGGTCGCAAGACACTTGTAGTGAATCTCGGGAGCTGAATTGACGGTCGCAGGACACTTGTAGTGAATCTCGGGAGCTGAATTGACGGTCGCAGCACACTTGAATTGAATATCGGGAGCTGAACTGTTGGTCGCCGCTAACTTAGAATTCTACGGACGTACAGTCATTTAATGGCGCGAGCATCCACCAGTGTTTGTAAAATGTGATCGCGATAAAGCAACATGACTGTAAATAGTTAACGTAGGACGGTGTTTGTCGTTTATAAAATCAGTGATGTAAAGTAAATCGCACTGCAAGAAAGTAGTATAAATTATATCAAGATAAGCACGTACATAACAGACTGTGTGACGAACAGTACTTTCAGGGAATAGTAGCCTGTACTTTGCTATATCGAACCGATATTATGAACACGTCAAGAATGCCGTACGAATCGGGCGTATCGCGTCGGGCGTAAAAGTTGACACCTCGTCGTACGTGTCCAGGTCCATTGTGCGGTAGTTGGACGAAGATTAAATAGTGTAAATATTCAATTCTTGGGTCTAGGATAGTAATTTGTTGTATCCAAGTTAAAGTATTCAGTGTTAACGTTGTAAATGGAGAAGGTTTGTGGAAATTAAGATACGAGTATAAAATGGTAATGTGCCAGGAAATCTTTTGTGGAACTACGCCATCAAGAATGGAGGAGTAAACGCAGAGAGGGGCCGGAGGAGCCTCTCATCTGCAAAGCTGTAATGGAATACCGATAACTAAGATGAGTACTAAACTGTAAATAATATTTGGGAAATGTTATCGTGATGGGAAAAATGGGAATAACTTGATTATACTTGGTTACATTCTGTAACAAGATGAGTCGCTTAACGACCCCATCCTAAAGTTGTAGCACGGACAGTAGTAAATAATAGTAATGTAAATAATCGGGTCTTTTATGTATTCAGTTTGTTGGAGATGTAAATTTGTATATATAGTGTAGTACGTTAAGTCATGCATGCATTCATATTTCTTTGTAGTCAATAATTGTCTTTACATTTGATTTTGGTTAGGATAGTTAAATAAGACCCGATATGTGTTTTTATGTTTTGTCATTTTAACGAGCTATGTAATGATATGGAAGGAAAATCCAGCTTCGCCATACCAGCTGTGTTTTGTTGTAATTAATATGGTCATATTTTCAAAGTGAAGTTGTTAAATTTGTGAGATACGATTAATAATAATTTTCAAGTAAATCGTATCTGGAGTGATTAGTGCCAGAATAAATCGAGTTTGTGAAAGGGGTTATGCGTTAAACGAATTACGAGTGGACTACCGTATAACAGGCGAAATTATTTTTTTAATTAATAATAATAATAAATAAATAATATAACTACTTTTTTTGGAAGAAGATTTTTTTTTTAAATATAATTTGGATATAATATTAATTCATGTGATATTGGAATATTTAGTGCGCAGTGCGTAATAATAAATTTACGTGATCAGGTGTTGAATTTATCGGGAATCATTTAATGACGGGATGTCGTTTTTTTAATTCGGAATTAAAGTGCGTGGTAATTTAATTTGATCAATTAATAATATTGAAATGTAGATCGGTGTTAATAATCCGTACATGTTAATGAACGTGTGGTTTAAATTACGGTCCAATATTTTTTACGTATAAATGTCGTGTTTTAAAGTTGCGATTCATTAGCCGAAACACGTAGGACTAATATTACGAGACCATGATTGTCAAATTTTGGTAAATATAATTTCAAGATGTTACGATTATTTGTAGAGAATGAACTAAGTCGTAGATCAAAATGAGATAGAAGATGTTAAAGAATCTGCAGTCAGATAATACAATGTCGTACGATGTCAGAAGTGGAATAAATAAGTCAGTTGATAATTCTGTGAGGAATAAATAAATGAATCAAGGAATATTGAGATAGAAAGGAAAATAAATTCCGTACGAGAGACACTTAGGATATTGATATGAGTGTAAAATGTACGGGCAGTGTCACAGAGAAAGACTGAGTTACATAGCGGGTAGAATTCGAACCCGTGACAGCATGTACGAAATAAATAGACTGCACAGCTATTCGTTAAGATACAACGGATCTAAGGATAATGAGAGTTCAGATTCCACATAAATGGTCGTATATTGTATTCATTGTACTGACGAGTGAGGACAATCATGAGGTCGTGATAATAATAATAATAAATATTGCAGATAAAGGATTGGACCGCCTTAATTAAATGAGCGTTGATAAAGATGTTAAACGGGAATCTAAATGATAATATGCAACCGATATAATAATAATAACAATGTAAGGACGATGTTAAATCATCGCGGTCAGATTAATAATAATTCTCATAATAATAACAGTAATGATGTCGATGGTTGATCAGTGATATATTTATAATTGCGACCGATATCTTAAAATATATTTGGCGGAAGTGACCGGTCCATTAATAATAATAACCTCTTAAATGACGTGAATAATAATAATAATAATATCTTGAGTCACCTATTCATTAATAATGATAATAACCACGAGAGGGATATAATAATCATAACAGTAATAACCATTTGTGTTTGCATCCCGCATAATAATGACGATATTAATCAAACGTGACAGTGCCAGGAACCGTTGAATAATAATAATAATAATAATAATAATGATAATATTAGAGTCATTTGGTACCTCGTTATTGTACGGTCTCCGCATGGGACGATGTGACTGTATACTTGCGTGTTTGTTTACTTCGCTCGCGATGCGAGGGGGGCCATTGCCACGGTATTTCCCAACCGCTTATCGTTATCTCATCTGTGTCAGTAGTCTGTTGAGGCTAACTGGTAACAATTCAGATCACATGTAAATAAATGTAAATGCTAATTCTGTGGTATGGCATCAGCTGGATATCGTAGGATAGGAACTGTCCGTGGAATCCAGTTTTCGCATTTCACGAGAAACATTACCCAGTCCGAGTACCGGTCTCGGAAAAATGTATATAGCCGGAGTACATCATCTTAGTTAAATCGGGAAGCCGACCGTAACATGGGTTATGCTCGGGCTCCCGAGAGAAGGAAGCTATATCCTTGAGTAACGGTTCGATTCAAATGGAATCGATCCGTAAATTATACCTCCAAAATGTCATTTTATTTCAGAAGCAACCCAGCAAGATATTGATACCACTTGCGGTATGGCAAGTGATTTATGTATGTAACATGTGTGGAAATTCAAATATCGTTGCCAAATGTATCAAAGTTTTATACGTCAGATGGCGTAATAAACCGCTCCTTCTGGCAAATTATTTCAAAGGAAACCACTCTCATAATCTTTTTATTGTAGTTAGATGATGCCCTTTTTAAAGTAACAGTCACTTCCTAGTCCTATCATGGAGTCCTTAAATTCAAGTTTACAATCGAGCCTTCCCCATTTTAATTTTAATTGCTCCGTTCATCCCCGTGTTCTATTATGCCGTTATATTTATCTTTGTTGACTTAAATGATGAACCGACACCCCTGAGATAAATGCTAGTCTGGGACTCGGGAGGTGGACGGGTGCAATAGTGACTGTACAGAATAAATACAACTAAAATTAAAATTAAACAACGATGCCATTAAATAAACATGAATGCCACTATTCTAAAATTACTTCATGTTAAGATATAAATATATATATGGTACATATTTGGGGTTAAGGGGCTATTTTGAAAAGTTACATTTACTGTGGTTGGAATTGGATACAGTTCTTAGAGTTTAAAGTGCACTTTAAACATCTCATAAACTGTTGGACATAATAGTGGCATTTAACACAGAGAACTTGACACCAGAATGTCAGTGATTCTTGATTAACTCCAAGAACTGTATCCGATTCCAGCCTCAGTTAATGTAATATTTGAAAATAACCCCCTTAACCCCAAATCTGTACCATATATATATCTTAACATGAAGTAATTTTAGAATAGCGGCATTCATGTTTATTTAATGGCATCCTTGTTTAATTTTAGTTGTATTTATTCTGTACAGTCGCTATTAAGTAGGTTCTCTAGCAGCTGAAGATGACCTATTTACAGGTCGAAGCCGGTACTGTACTTTTATGCAAATAATGTTGACACTATGTAAAATAAAGTATTGATTAGGTGGAGAACTCATCCTTCATACTGTCCCCGACGTAGTCAGTCAGCGAACACGAGACACCCCAGGGGTGCTCAGTTCGATGGCTGTAGGCTTATAAAAATAAATGAATGTGGCAGGATTAACATAGGGTTCATCGAATAAGCATGTTCAAGGTATAGAACAAATATGACACTTTTATTGAATTGAATGAAATATTAGCCATCCTGAAGTCTGTGATTATGACTATGATCACTATTTTATGTAATTTAATATGGCTCTTGATGTAACAAACTCAAATGCAAACAAATGGGATGGTACACGGCAGTTGTTTTCCCTAATATTCTAACAGAGTATTTTACATTGTTAATTTTCTTTATCGTCTTTAAAGTCATTAAATTATTAATTTAAAGTTGAATCAAAAATTGTTATTCAAAAAATGAGGTCTGGGCCAAGCCTTCCTCGAACAATCTGGAAAAAATGCAGTAATTGTAAGAACGAGTATAATAAAGAAATATCCAAGATTCAATAAGTTAACAGTTATAGCAAAATAAAATTTACATTCGTTATATCAACAATTTTGTAGTTATAAAATGAAAAGTTGAATTTGCCTTTGTTTTCTCTAAGTTAATCCGAGACGTGGGAAATATCTGTTCACGTCGTCTCACATCTCTTTTCGTGAGAATTAATACTGAGCTTTAAGCATCTGATCAATAATTGAACAAAATAAAACGCCTTCTGAGCTTACGAACATTCATAAATGGAGAGAATATTATCCATGTGGAAATCCCATCCACCATCCATCGATAATATCAAAGTGTCACACATTATCAGAACAAAACACATAGAAAATAATTCTCTAACTACTAGCAAATTACTACATCTACAGCTAACTACTGAAATTATCAAGAAGACTGTGATTATCAAGAAGAAAATATCTACAATATTTACATGTCGACGAGTGTCGATCAACTATATCACTCTCCTGTTAACAGATTTATTACGTTCCAACAAGATCGAGTTACCTCATGAAAGCGAAATATTGCATTAACGAATGAACTTGCCTAGTCACGAATCAAATATTATTGAGATATTTCATCGAAGATCTGTTCTTCAGACCTAAGGCCTTCGCGAACATTCACCTGTACCTTCAACTTGAAATTATTAAATTACTTGAGCAAAATTGGGATATTCTCACGAATTAAGAAGTGCATCGATTAACATGGACTTTCATTTTCTTCATCTGAAGACACTAATATTAGACTACACTGCGTTCGTCTCGAATAATCCATATTCACATTACAACCTAATCAACATCAGGCTTAATAATATTACAACATTAACATGTGAAAAACTCAGTTTCACGAAGATTCATATCATGCGCAATTATTCCACATAGTTTACATGTACAATGTACCACAATGACTACTCTAACTTGTCACATCCTAATATCAAATATGTGTAGCCACGAAATATAAGAACCCACCATCGTCCTACAAATACATAATATCCACTTAAATGTGTCCCGATGATTAATTACTCCAATTAATTATCACATGCCACAATACACATATTCTCATTAAATTCATACATAGAATTCAGATTTAATATCCCGATGACACATTATCTCAAACACGAGGTACAAGTAGAAGTTCCATTTCAAGGAAAATATTGAAAATATTGACAAATATCCTTTCATTAAATCCATCGGACATAAATTAACTCATATTCGTAACGAAATTCACTCAATAAGCAAAGATGGTTTCGATAACACATGGATAACTCTATCAGTACCCCCGCTGTCAAATTCATGGCCACATGGTCATTAAGCAATCGCATGTGCTAATTTTACGACATATCCGAGCGAAAGATACAACCATAAAAATGTGTCAAAATAAATTACTAAGAAGAAAGAAAGAATAGAACAAAACTACATAGAACAGATATAAATGAGACGTAATCGACTTAACTTAAGGAGATATCTTCACGTCTGGAAGTCTTGATTCTCAATCAGCCATTCTAGGATGAAAGAATCTGCATCCCGACGCCGCCGACGGTGGTCGATGGTTTAGAACTTCATGGTGAAGCACGGGTAATCCATAATACGAAGTTCCGTCCTCTTCTGGAAATGATCAAGTCCAGGTCCTCCACGTTCACTCGTGAGAAAGCTGAAACTTACACAAAGTGCTTTAGAATAAACTCTAAACACACACGTAACTGTATTTTGGAAATGACACGTACTTAAGGGATTAATATCTGCACATTCGACGTCTGATCACAGCACTGTTCTACGTTGTAGACAATTATCAGAAGTGTAGAGCACAGGAGTGAAGCCACTATTCCTGACGACAATATTCACGATGTTCTACGTTGAAAATCTTGCTGGCAAGGACTCTGAGCGACTAAAGATGATAGTTCGGGAACACGTCAGTATGTGAGAGTGAGTACTCTTATCACATGACTCAAATATCGTGTCTGGTGCTCATGCACGGAAGTAAAGTCAATTTAGATACTGAATTCTTCTACCGTGTGAATATATAATTTTATCACCATTTTAGCCAAAAGGTCTGTAAATTAGTTCAAAAATTTTAGTTTTTAATTTATATCATCTAAACGTGCTATTATTCATCCAGTTTATTTTAATCCATGAGCATTCCGTAATTATGCATGTCACGCCACCAAAGATATTATAAATATTTCATTCATATCGTTCCTCGAAATTACAAGTGACACGCGCTAGCAACTTTTTTTCTCTCGCCAACCTTAATTTTTTATTTTATTTTGTTAGTCGACCAGCCACCCTCTTCACGTCAAAAAACTTGTTCTCGTCCACGAGCCAAGGTCGCGCACACTCCCTCTCGCCGACAAGCGAACACAAGCCACACACCAACACCTGTACAGTCAGGTGTGACCTAATTACGGCCACAATACTTGTACTTGAACTATCAATATGTACCATGAAACTAATAGATTATAGACTATCCTGATACAAAATAAGTCGTCGCCTAGCGACAATCTGTCCATCAGGGTCGATCCAGATCTTGGTGTGACTTTATAATTAAATAACTGTATTTACGTTTAATTTTCAAAAAATGCAAGGTTTTCCTTAAACTAATGAGACAATTTGGAAGGTTTTGGTGCAAACCGCACCTTTAACTCCCTCTGTTTTAACAGCTTGAGTTTTGTGAATCATACACGTTAGCGTTTTAAACATAGATTCTCTTATTCTCTCGTGTAATACAAAGCAAGTTGCTTCACTTCCTGTTGGTTCATAATTAGCTTTATGTAAACGATCATAAAGATAAGACGCTAGAGGCGGGTAAGGTAGGGAGAGCCCATATTTCGTCCCCTTAGCAGATTTGGACCAGTAGAAATTCAGGAATATTATGGACAAGGCTACAAATTGGTATGTATAATACAGAATATATTCTCCACTTACGGGAAAGTTATAATGAAATTCTTATCTAGTGATCGGATTCTAAGCTGCAGCAACGTTCCAAACATATAGCTACTTTCATATGCATAGGTCAATATATGTGTTTTAGTACATGAAATGAAGCAAAATAAACACAATTCCTTTGCACATTTTGCGGATTTTTGTGAGATTACAATATTTTGCCACCTTTTCCCTTCTATTTCATGCCACAGCACCTTACCCCCACTTTCATCTGAGTTTTTAAAAGATAAGTAGATTTTTTTCAACAAAAGTGAACAATAGTCAATAAATTAATATTAAAATCACTAATTCATATCCTAGCAGGCACCAAGCAGGCGCAACGAATACTCTAAAACAAAGACCTAGAGTTGGAACTTTTTGCAGTGCTTGATTATAGGTGTTTGTCTGATGTGATTTAGTTTGGAAGAAGGTGTGGAGAAGGAGGAACAGTGGGAGAAGTTGATGATTGTTAGGGACAACATTGAATGGATTTGCTAAATACATACATACATACATACATACATTATCATTATAGACTGTTATGCCTTTCAGCGTTCAGTCTGCAAGCCTCTGAGAATTTACTAAACGTCGCCACAATCCTCGATTTGCAACTAGTGTTGTGGCCTCATTTAGTTCTATACCTCTTATCTTTAAATCGTTAGAAACAGAGTCTAACCATTGTCGCCTTGGTCTCCCTCTACTTCTCTTACCCTCCATGACAGAGTCCATTATTCTCCTAGGTAACCTATCCTCCTCCATTCGCCTCACATGACCCCACCACCGAAGCCGGTTTATGCGTACAGCTTCATCCATCGAGTTCATTCCTAAATTAGCCTTTATCTCCTCATTCCGAGTTCCCTCCTGCCATTGTTCCCACCTGTTTGTACCAGCAATCATTATTGCTACTTTCATGTCTGTTACTTCTAACTTCTGAATAAGATATCCTGAGTCCACCCAGCTTTCGCTCCCATAAAGCAAAGTTGGTCTGAAAACAGACCGATGTAAAGATAGTTTCGTCTGGGAGCTGACTTCCTTCTTACAGAATACTGCTGATCGCAACTGCGAGCTCACTGCATTAGCTTTACTACACCTTGATTCAATCTCACTTACTATATTACCATCCTGGGAAAACACACAACCTAAATACTTGAAATGATCGACCTGTTCTAGCTTTGTATCACCAATCTGACATTCAATTCTGTTGGATTTCTTACCTACTGACATCAATTTAGTTTTCGAGAGGCTAATTTTCATACCATACTCATTGCACCTATTTTCAAGTTCCAAGATGTTAGACTGCAGGCTTTCGGCACAGTCTACCATTAAGACCAAGTCGTCAGCTTAGGCCAGGCTGCTTACTACATTTCCACCTAACTGAATCCCTCCCTGCCATTTTATACCTTTCAGCATATGATCCATGTAAACTACAAACAGCAAAGGTGAAAGATTACAGCCTTGTCTAACTCCTGTAAGTACCCTGAACCAAGAACTCATTCTACCATCAATTCTCACTGAAGCCCAATTGTCAACATAAATGCCTTTGATTGAGTTTAATAATCTACCTTTAATTCCATAGTCCCCCAGTATAGCGAACATCTTTTCCATCGGTACCCTGTCATATGCTTTCTCTAGATCTACGAAACATAAACACAACTGCCTATTCCTCTCGTAGCATTTTTCAATTACCTGGCGCATACTAAAAATCTGATCCTGACAGCCTCTCTGTGGTCTGAAACCACACTGGTTTTCATCCAACTTCCTCTCAACCACTGATCGCACCCTCCCTTCCAAGATGCCTGTGAATACTTTGCCTGGTATACTAATCAATGAGATACCTCGATAGTTGTTGCAATCCTTCCTGTTCCCTTGCTTATAGATAGGTGCAATTACTACTTTTGTCCAATCTGAAGGTACCTTACCAACACTCCACGCTAATTTGACTACTCTATGAAGCCATTTCATCCCTGCCTTCCCACTATACTTCACCATTTCAGGTCTAATTTCATCGATTCCTGCTGCCTTATGACAATGGAGTTTATTTACTATCCTTTCCACCTCCTCAAGCATAATTTCACCAACATCATTTTCCTCCTCCCCATGTGCTTGACTGTTTGCAACACCACCGGGATGGTTTTCTTTTACATTGAGAAGATGTTCAAAATATTCCCTCCACCTCTCCAGTGATTCCCTGGGATCTGTTATGAGTTCACCTGAATTACTCAAAACACTGTTCATTTCCTTATTCCCTCCCTTCCTAAGATTCTTTATTACTGTCCAGAAAGGTTTCCCTGCTGTTTGACCTAGCCTTTCCAGGTTATTACCGAAATCTTCCCATGACTTCTTTTTGGATTCAACAACTATTTGTTTCGCTCTGTTTCTTTCATCTACGTACAAATCCCTGTCTGCCTCGGCCCTTGTTTGGAGCCATTTCTGATAAGCCTTCTTTTTACGTTTACAGGCTGCTCTCACTTCATCATTCCACCAAGATGTTCGCCTTTTCCCATCTTTACACACAGTTGTTCCTAGGCATTCCCTTGCTGTTTCTACTACAGCATCCCTGTATGCCACCCATTCACTTTCTGTATCCTGAACCTGCTTACTGTCTACTGTTCGAAACTTCTCACTAATCATATCCATGTACTTCTGTCTAATTTCCTCGTCCTGGAGATTTTCTACCCTTATTCGTTTGCAGACAGATTTCACTTTCTCTACCCTAGGCCTAGAGATACTTAGTTCACTACAGATCAGATAATGGTCTGTATCATCGAAAAATCCCCGAAAAACTCGTACATTCCTAAAAGATTTCCTGAATTCAAAGTCTGTTAAGATATAGTCTATTATGGATCTGGTACCCCTAGCCTCCCATGTGTAGCGGTGAATAGCCTTATGCTTGAAGAATGTATTCGTAACAGCTAAACCCATACTAGCACAGAAGTCCAACAAACGCTTCCCATTCCCATTAGCTTCCATATCTTCCCCACATTTACCAATCACCCTTTCGTATCCTTCAGTTCTATTCCCAACTCTCGCATTGAAATCGCCCATTAGCACTATTCTATCCTTGCTGTTGACCCTGACCACGATGTCACTCAATGCTTCATAAAACTTGTCAACTTCATCCTCATCTGCACCCTCACATGGTGAATACACGGACACAATTCTTGTCCTAATTCCTCCCACTGACAAATCTACCCACATCATTCGCTCACTTACGTGCCTAACAGAAACTACGTTGCGTGCAATGGTATTCCTGATAAAGAGCCCTACCCCAGACTCTGCCCTTCCCTTTCTAACACCCGTCAAGTACACTTTATAATCTCCTATCTCTTCCTCCTTATCTCCCCTTACCCGAATATCACTTACTCCTAGCACATCCAGATGCATCCTCTTTGCTGACTCAGCAAGTTCTACCTTCTTTTTGCAACTTTGACTGAACTCTCCTTACGAGTGCTGACAAGATACGCTCCAGTGGTTTCTGTAGATTTCGAGCGGAGGTTATAAATATAAGGATCTACAGAACTCGAAGCAGCAGTTACTCACTGTCAAAAACATTGAAATGTTGTGTGTAATCCAATATGAGAAGTTTGTTAATTATTAGAACCCAGTAAGCGGGATAAAGAAAGTTCGTGTAACTGGTTAAAACTTTTGTGTAAGTATTTTCAGAACTTTTCCCTTTTTCTCACTATATTTTGCACCTTAAAATCCTCTCCCTAGACTTATAACATAAGGTAGTCAATATTTAACATAAACATAAACACAGCAAAAACTAAACTACCAAAAATATGTTCGTAATTTCGTCCTCCACCAAATGTATGAAAAGTACAATTAATTTTAACATATTTTTCCTTTTTAACGTTACCAAACACTTTCCCTACAATTACTTGAAGGCCATGTATGAAAAATATTTTCTTGGTTTTCCTTTTAACATAGTCTTTCATCGTTGCCCGTGGGATTTTAAACGCTTTACTTGCACGTTTGTAACCTATTATCTTGCCCCTCACTGCCTTGAAATCCTTTTCCATTACCTCCTTATCTCACTTCTTGCGTTTTCCCATCTGAAAATAATAATTTACTTCACAAATAATAAAGAAAATGAAGGGGGACGAAATTACGAACATTCCCTGATTTTTACAATGGCCGCCACAGTAACTTGCGCCAACCACCTCACTGTAGCGATTACACGCCACACGACTGGAACGGAGTCCAGTATTTCATACGCATATCAATCCCCATTCTAGGAGTAACATGTTTTTAAGTTGAATGCTGCACTAACTCAGTTCAGCATGAAAAATGAATCCTCCTTGTTCATGGAAACTAAACGTGGTGCACTCAACCAACTCTCACAACAAGACAACGAAATGAGGCTACCCGTGTGTGTTCGGCTAAACATTAGGTACCAACAGTGCAAACTTGAAATCCCTAGGGGGACGAATTAGGTGCGGGGACGGAATTTGATCCCTCCTCCCTACCTTACCAATCATATGAATTGGCCAACTAATTCACCGGACATGAATCTCATTCAGCATGCACGTCTGTTTTTGATAGTCCACAACCTCCATAGACCTCATAATTGCCCAAATGGAATGGAGCCTTCTTCCTCAAGATGACGTCAATATCCTAAACGCAAGCATCCCTCAGCGTCTCAGAGTACTGAACAGTGCCAAAGGAGGTCATACGCGGTACTAAGACCGGGTGAAGAAGGGACAACTTTAACTAAAAGTGGTATCAAATTTCCCTTTGGAAAAATCAAATGATCGTAAATATATATTTCAATAAATGAAACTCAATTTCATAACGATTGAATCTAACGAACCGTTTTCGAGTGACATTTGTATGAAAGATCGAGTCGACAAGTGTGGAATTCAGTTCATCGAGAGGGGGAAATTGATTCATAGCCTATGAAACTACCATGAATGACATAATCAGTTCTCTAGAGTGTGAAGAGGTGAGGCCTCTTTCATAAAAGCCTTCTCTATGTCTCTCAGTTACGGCCATCCATCAATATTTCACATCACAGAGTTCTGCAACAAGCTTTGGATTTTGGGAATCCTGGTTTATCCACCTACAAGTGGGGCTTATATGCATCTTGGTACCTGCTAGGACCTTCTCCACTGGCTGCAATGTAGTCCAGAAGAGGTCATCACACAGTACTTCAAATCGGGCACTTCCGTGGTTTCCCATTTTCACACCATGCTGTACCTTAATCAAGGCCACGGCCACTTCTATCCTACACCTAGCCCATGCCTATCCCATTATCGCCATAATATTTATTTGCGACGTAAACGAAATTATAAAAACAATTCGGGCACGATACACTTTGGTGTTAAGTCCGTTCGTTCGTAGAGAGCATCGAGCTGTACGATGGTCCCAGTGCTGGAAGGAAGATTTCTCTTAGCATACTCTCTGCTGCTGATGTCAATAGCGGGGTTGCTGCAGATACCCTCACGACAATTTCTCTTGAACTCGTCTGACAGATGGTTTACCAGACGGCTATCAAAGTCCTCTTATCCTGGATGAGTGTCACCGACTGTGGCTTTCACAGTTTAACCTTCGTAGATGGTCGGGATGGAAACGTCCGAAGTACAACCCTCAAGCTTTTCAACAATCTTCTCCCCTTTCAGGTTCTTATCCAGAATGTTAGTTGATTGGTGATGCAAAGGACGTTGAGACATGCTATTGCCCCAGCATCTTTGGTAATCTGGCCCTGTCAACCATTCTTTAGTAAGCAGATACTGTGATGATTGCGTCCCTCACAGTAGGCCCTACTCTCCAAATAAGTCTCCGTTATATCCTTCATATATTGATTTCCTCAGGATAAAACATCTTGATATCTCCTCTGTATTTTACTTCAATCATCGGCTTACCTCCATCACTGACAACTTTGAAATGATACAGATTCAAATGATTTTGGAATTTAGAATCATAATATCGACGTCTAGTAAGCCATTTGTCATCAACCACAGTGTTCTTTGGATTCAAGGCCACTTGGTTTCTAAGAGATAGCCCAAGTTCATAGCAGATGTTATAGTACACTGGCAACGATTATACGTTTGCAGTTCAATTTCCCGGCTGGAAGAGATCCCTTTGTTTGGAAACTTTCTTTAACCTTTCTTCTGACTTTTCTTCCTTCTTCAAATTGTTCAGCTCCACTATAGATGACTTCCCTCGAAGCAGTGCGACCATGAGCGAATACTTCAGGGCAATGTTACAGACTTTAAAGTTTTGTCTTTAAACCGTATTGTGGGGCCACCAATGTTTCTTTTGCCATCACTAAATTCTGAGTTTAGTGTAGGTTGGACATTCGAATCACATGCCCAGTCCACTGCGTATAAAGCCGAATAATCTTTTTTTTCTATTGGCTTTAGGTCGCACCGACAAATATATGTCTTATGGCGACTTTGGGACAGGAAAGGGCTAGGACTGGGAAGGAAGCGGCCGTGGCCTTAATTAAGGTACAGACCCAGCATTCGCCTGGTGTGAAAACGGGAAACCACGGAAAACCATCTTCAGGGCTGACGACAGTGGGGTTCGAACCTACTATCTCCCGAATACTGGATACTGGCCGCACTTAAGACTCTATACAAGTAGAGTTAGCTTCTCCTAGAACGCTGACATTTGTTCGTTCATCTTGCCACATGATTTTGAGAATCCTCTGAAGACATTTCTGGTGATACTTTTCAAGGCATTTGATGTGTCAGTGGTCTACGTTTCACAGCCGTGCAGGAAGGTATGAATTACTACAATCAATCAATCAATCAATCAATCAATCAATCAATCAATCAATCAATCAATCGATCGATCGATCAATCAATCAATCAATCAATCAATCGATCAATTAATCAATCAGTCAATTAATCAATTAATTAATCAAGCAATTAATCAATCAATTAATCAAGCAAGCAATTAATCAATCAGTTAATCAATTAATCAATCAATCAATCAATCAATCAATCATTCAAGCAGTCAATCAATCAATTAATCACTCATCAATGATCTGCATGTAAGGCTGTCATCCAGGTGGCAGATTATTACTTTTGATCTAGTCTTTTCTTAAATGTGTTCAATGAACTTGGAAATTTATCTTACATTTCCCTTGATAAGTTATTCCATTCCCTTACTCCTCGTCCTACAAATTAAGATTTTCCCTAATTTGCCCTCTTGAATTCCAACTTCATCTTCATATTATAATCTTTCCTACTTTTAAAAGCTCCGCTCAAGTTTATTCTTCTAATGTAATTCCACGCCAATCAACCACTAACAGCTAGGAACATACCACTTAGTCGAGCCTCTCGTCTCCTTGTTCCCAAGCGTTCCTAGCCCAAAAATTACCACATTTTCGTAACACTCCTCCTTTGTCGAAAATCACCCAGAACAAATCGTACAGCTATCATTTGGATCTCCCCCTGTTCTTAAGTAATATTCCTTGACCGAATTATCTCCAATATCTAATATTCCCGCTAACCCTCAGGAATACCGGTATTCAGTTTAAGTTATTGTATAAAAGGTAACAAATTGTGAAATATTACTAAGATCTGTACGTATTAATCATAGACGTATTTCAAAAATAAGATGACACTCGCTATGAGTCAGGTGGAACTTTGTACAGGCCAGTCATGCGGGTGTTACTCACTAGACTCGCAATGACTGTTGAACCTCATGCGTGTATTAGTCATGAGGGCCAGCCTTGCTCTGTCTAGACTGTATTGATCTTTGTACATTAGACAATATAAAAGAAGGAGGGAACCATTACTCAGGGCTCATTCTCTTCACCACTGTTCTCTACAGTTCACTACGGTCACAAACGTAACACGCCGTTTGCTTTATGGTATAAGCAGACCATGTCAGCAGCATTGTATATAATAGCCAGACCTTTCTTCTTGTAATAAACCAGGATTATACAAAACAAAACGCCTGTAATCCTTTCTTAGTTAAGGAACACGCAGACAGGGTCTGATCTTGAGTAACCGTCAGCCTTAAAAAGCTAAAAACATAACTTTCGTATCAAGTAGTCCTGAGCATTATACACTAAAATCTTAGTGCTTTTTCAGAGGTTGGCTTATGACTAGAAAATAGTTCTGAAAATACATTAAAAAGGTGCAAAAAAATGTTGATTAAATCCCTTTTTAAGGTTTAAACCAGTTACATGAACTTCCTTCATCCCATTTACTGCCTTATGCCTGTTGCTCACAGTAAAATGTTTCGTAAAATTTGTTGTACAATTAATTTTATAAAAATTTGGCGAAAGCAAGTTGTGTTGCTCACAGTAAAATTATTTTATAAAATCCGTGGAAGCGGTGGAAGCATGCGGGTGGCCATCTATGAACTCACTTCTAAAGTGAGATGTGTATGTGTTGCCATCTATCGGTAAACTTTCAAACCAACTTACAGTGTGTTTGAGAGTATGGCTCCAACAAACAAAGCAAAACTTGCTGCTTCACCTGCAATTATATGTTGTAGGCATACAGTGGTAAAAAGGAAGAAAAGAAATGCCAGGAAGTGCTGGACTTGGGATTGAATCAAAAGAAGAGAAGAAGGTAGAGGATTGCTGTCCTTGGTTGAAAATTAGTTGAGGTTAGATGACCAGCATTCATATAGGAATTAGGCGGTTGATTTTCTGCCTCTCTTCTTGCATTTCTGTTGTGATAAAATGCCGTTTTAACTTCGTACAAACAAGGATATTTCTGGTATTCGTCCAGTGAAACACAAACAGCTTCCTTAGTCCACCCGGATCCTGCCATTTTGTTTGTTTACAATCGAGCTTCACAATCTTCTCACGACGTAGCGCCAGCATCATCGTGATGTCAGCTTCGCTGATTGGTTCGTTTCGTAAAATTAATTTTACGGAATAGAACATGTCCTATTTTATAAAAATTTGATCAAAGGTTTTATAAAACTTGAATTTGACCGTGAGCAACAGAAATTTTATAAAATTAAATTATTGTACAATAAATTTGACAGACAATTTTACCGTGAGCAACAGGCATTATAATAATTAATAAAATTTGTATATTGGATTGCACACAACACTTTAATGTTTTAATGTTGAAAACCTTTCTTAGCGAACAAAGTAGGGATCTCCATAATATAAAAAACGTAAAATTAAACAGTTTCCTCAATTGTGCCGAAATTTGAAGGGCTAAAGGGCCCGGAGAAGTTTCAAATTGTGAGCCATGGACAACTCTATCAACTTTAAAAGAAATTTCAAAAATCACTTCTGACCAAAGTGCAGTTCCAGAAAAAAGCCTAAAGTCGCTTGTTTATTTACTCACATTACTTTTATTCAAATCCTAGCCAAATTAACTTATTTACATAATTTTTTCTCTAATGTGTTCCTTGGTTCAATACCCTCATACCCTTTTTTTCCTTTTGGAAAATGTCCGTACCGAATGTAGTTATAAAGGCTTAAGCTACACTGACTCACATTAGCGCTCGTTGTGGTGCTTAAGTGAAACAATGCATTGACTCAAATTAGCGCTCGTTGTGGTGCTTAAGTGAAACAATGCATTGACTCACATTAGCGCTCGTTGTGGTGCTTAAGTGAAACAATGCATTGACTCACATTAGCGCTCGTTGTGGTGCTTAAGTGAAACAATGCATTGACTCACATTAGCGCTCTTAGTGGTGCTTAAGTGAAACAATGCATTGACTCACATTAGCGCTTATAGTGGTGCTTAAGTGAAACAATGCATTGACTCACATTAGCGCTCGTAGTGGTGCTTAAGTGAAACAACGCATTGACTCACATTAGCGCTTACAGTGGTGCTTAAGTGAAACAACGCATTGACTCACATTAGCGCTCGTAGTGGTGCTTAAGTGAAACAATGCATTGACTCACATTAACGCTCGTGGTGCTAGAAAAAGGCAAACTGCTAATCTAGTCGGCCGGATAACGGTGATTAAGGAAAGGATTGTAATTTTAGAATAAATAAAGAATATATTCTCATACTTGATTATATTTTATGTGCCTAAAATTCGTAGCTCATATCCCTAGGATGTTTTCAACAATGAGTTACTGCCCGAAGGGCTAGAACTGTGTATTCTTTTTACAGTAAGTCTCTAACACTTTGAGATCATTAGATCTTTATCGTATAAAGAATCTCCTCTCAACATCTACAGAAACCAATGGAGCGAATCTTGTCAACACTCACAGAGAGAGTTCAGTCAATGTTGCAAAGGTTTGCACATCTGGATTGTTTTTCAAATTTAATTTGAAGTTGTTTTTAGCAAATCCATCAGAGTTATACCTAACACTCACCAACTTCTTCCAAACTCTGAATCACGCCAGGAAAAACTGTAGGCCTTTACTATTCGGCCTGCTTGGTGGCTGCTGCGTCTGTTGAGTCCAGAGCACGTATGAAACAATTGATTTGATCAAATTTTCGCTCAAGAAAATCTGTTTAAGCAGAGAATAAAGATTCTGTGCAATATTTTAAGAACGCAGATGAAAGTGGGGGGGGGGGGGAGATGCTGAAACATAAAATAGAAGGGGAAAGGTGGCAACCTATTGTGTTTAATTCGCTTCATTTCATGTGTCCAAATACATACACTGACCTATCTGTATGAGAATAACTATAATCCTTTCATTAGTCGTTAAATGTTATACCACGAAAGAAGAAGTCTTATTGCATTCAATTAAATATTTATACTAAAAATAATTTGACAGTATCTTACTGCTATTGGAGAAGTGTCTTAACATGTATTATGATGGAAGCAAATGGTGTTATCCAGACTATGGTCAGTGAAAGAGGTAAACAAATTTTCGTTTACAAGTCTCATCGTATTATGAAAAGTATAGGAGAACTTTGTTGCAGGTGTAATAAAAATAAATGCAATGCTAGGCCTTTTACTATGGGAGATATAGCAACAGTTTCTCGAGCTGAAGACGTCCGTAGTCATGAAGAGATTAGAATTTGCCTTTCGCAAATCCATCAGGATATTCCCTAACACTTATTTCTTCCAAACTCTGAATCACGTCAGGAAATTACTTTAGCCATTCACTGCAAAATGTTCCAACTATAGATCTTTATTGTTCAGTAACTGTTGGGCCTGCTTGATGGCTGCTGAGTCCGTTGAGTCTAGGGCACGTATAAAACATTTGATTTTATCAAAGTTTGTTTTTCAAATTTAATTTGAAGTTGTTTTTAGCAAATCCATCAGGGTTATACCTAAGAAGAAGAAGAAAAAAGAAAGAAAACTGCTCATCTTATTGAAGTACCCCGCCTTGCGGAGACCAGTCATTTCTTGGTACAAAACTTGACGACTGAGAGCCTTTACGGGAATCATTTTCAGAGTAGCAATTTCACTTGCTGTAACTCTTCCTAATACATGTCACACGGCTGAGATTGGGGACACGGCCAGCAAGAGAGTACTCTGTGGATAGGTGGAACCGTTAAATTCATGCACGTACCAACTGAACTTAGTTCAAACAGTTGCAGCATCATTGTTAATGGGATATTAGGATATAAATTTGGTAGTTTCCATAAATTATATTTTAATATTTATTTATTTATTGAATATTACAGCCTCCGTGGCTCAGGCGGCAGCGCGCCGGCCTCTCACCGCTGGGTTCCGTGGTTCAAATCCCGGTCAATCCATGTGGGATTTGTGCTGACAAAGCGGAGGCGGGGCAGGTCTTCCTCCGGGTACTTCGGTTTTTCTTGTCATAATTCATTCCAGCAACACTCTCCAATATCATTTCATTTCAGCTGCCATTCATTAATCATTGCCCCAGAGGAGTGCAACAGGCTTCGGCAGCCGGCACAATTCGTATCCTCGCCGCTAGATGAGGACTTCATTCATTCCATTCCTGACCCCGTCGAATGACTGGAAACAGGCTGTGGATTTTCATTTATTGAGTATTGATGACTTCTGATTTTTTAATGTAAAAAATAATCAATATGTTCAACAAGAGATAAACCTGTCTAATATTTTAAAAAACAGATCAAAATGTGTGTGTGTGTGTGTGTGTGTGTGAGAGAGAGAGAGAGAGAGAGAGAAGAGAGGTGCTGAAGCATGAAATAGAAGAGCAAATGGAGCAAAAGGTAATCACCTCACAGAAAGGTTCAAAACGTGCAACAACAAATTGTGTTTATTTCGCTGTATGAAAATAGCTATATTTTTGGAAAGGTGTTCCACTTTAAAATCGTTTTACTAATTATGACAAATACATAAACAGATAAGTGAAACTGAACCTGGGAACAAAATTATTTTTGTGACAAAATTTGACTAAATGCGTGAAAAATTGTGAAATAGTTGAATAATTTTTGAAAATTTCCGAAATGTCTAAATATCATAATTTAAAGAACGTACAAGCCTACCGCAATTCAAAATAAGTAGACATATTGAGTTGAAGAGAATCGAATGACCCCAAGGTGTCCGAGGTTGGGAGTAAGACAATCTGTGCACAGCGTAGAAAAGTGGAGGTGGCCGAGCGCTACGAGCTACAACCTACTGCTATTGCCCAGCCAAAAGAGATAGATAAGCCTGAAAACATCTAGAAGGTGTAATCAAGTCGAAGGAGATAGTGCAATTTCACAGTATCAGCAGAGGAGAGCTCAGTCCGGAAAAATACAACTCCATTTGTTTCTAAGACCCATGTGACGTAGTGTACGCCCAAGAGACCTGGGGACGTGGCTTCGATGCACCACTACACATTTCTTTTAAAATCGATGCACGTGCTCTTGTGTATATTTCGGGAAATAGCATCTGGTATGACAGGTAATGCCAAGTTATCAAGTGAGGTTCTTCTTCTTTTCTTTGTCGTTTGGGCCTAGTGGGGACCTCGGGGCTCGTACCTTATCATCTGTTTTCTCCTCTTCCAGAGTTAAGTTTTGTTGTTTTGAACTACTGTACGGTCCTCTCAGGTTCGACCGTGGCTGCGTCGTTACTGACTAAATAGGGAAAGAATCCTCTTGACAATGTTTTATTCTCAAGAAGAAAAGACCTGGGGGTCTTACAGCTAAGACTTAATCTAGGTTGTGAGTGCCGACAGATACGCGGAGCTCGCTTTTATAGACTACTAACAGGTAACACTCAATTATCACTAAAGAATGAATAACAAGTATGGGAAAAACATATTTGAGTCACTTGAATAGAATATTAGTTTAGGACCCTCATAGCGCCGGCTCCAGTATGACTTACATAAGATAACAGATACATTGTCAATACAAGGAAGTAGCTGTTGCTTCAAGCAAACTCTATGAACATATTAGTTGGCGCCAGCCTCCTTTTGACTTGAAAACATGATAACTTTAAATAGCTATTTACAATCTTAGTATTGATATCTGGTCTCCTCGAGCGGTCTTGACTGAACAGAACTTACCATTACGGAAACTGTGGGCAAGGAATATAATTCCAGTACTCCTTCATTTCCTGGCTGTGAGCCACATAAGTCTTCTGGTTCCTGTGTTCTTCCAACTCCTAAGTGACTTTGGAAACATTTCCCTGCTGGATGACTTGCCGAAACTGTGGGCAGTCATGTATGGACTCATGCGGGATCCCCAATTCTTCTAGATCCGACTTTACCGAAGAGATCCACTTGTTCCTGGTTGCCTTCCCTCTAGCTTCCACAGCGAAAATCCTGTTGGTAAGTCTGCAGGGATTCGTGCGAGTTAGATGCCCATAGTAGACCAGGCAACTTTTTCTTATACACGTGACGATGTCTTCCTGATATTCGTATAGCTCATCGTTGAGCCGAATTCTCTTCTCTTACTGGTCTCTTCCGTTTTTTAGTTCTAGTTTCCTGAGAGAGCCTTTCCTGGCCATCAGGAGACACTCAGAGGACTATAGAGCAAGAGATTTTACTATCACCTCTTGAAGAGGTACTTTGATGCGTAGATGCTTTTGCAGGAGTGATAAGTCCTCTCAAACTTGGTTGCACTTGGTGTCCATGGCTAAGTTCTCACTCTGGATTGCTGAGATCCATTCTCCTAGGTACTTCACCTCCGGGACCTTTCTGACAGTTTTGTGTTATAATTGTTATCAAGTGAGTATTATTATTCTAGTATCATAAACATAAGAGCAGACACAGTTACAACTATTCTCAAATACATTATACAATTTTTGACCATAACCTGGCGATATTCAGCGCATTCTTTGAGGCTAGAAGTAGGTCGTCTTCCGTGCATGAAGATAGACGCAATCAACACTGAAGCATGTGCCTCACAGTCTGGTCTTCTCCAGTCACATTCGATATGATTATCATTAACGTGGTCCCATCTCGCTAAGTTCTCTTCAGAGCTGATTTTTTTTTTTTTTTTTTTTTTTTTTGCAATTTGCTTTACATCGCACCGACACAGGTTTTATGGTGGCGATGGGACAGGAAAGGGCTAGGAGTGCGAACGAAACGGCTGTGACCTTAACTAAGGGACAGCCCCAGCATTTGCCTTGTGTGAAAATGGAAAACCACGGCAAACCATCTTAAGGGCTGCTGACAGTGGAGTTCGAACCCACTATCTCCCGCATGCAAGCTCACAGCTGCACGCCCCTAACCGCACGGCCAACTCAGCCGGTACACCTGATCTCAACCTGTTCAAAGACTTCCAAACCAACCATCCCAGCAGCCAAACTTTCACCTACTTCTTTCCGACCAGAGGGGAGGCGGTTCTTTGCTGTCCACTCCCCCTGTGGGTGGGGACGGTAGAATAAACCCCACGGTATCACCTGCCTTTCGTAAGAAGCGACTAAAAGGAGCCCCAGCGGCTCTGAATATTGAAGCGTGGGTTGGCAATCACGGGGCCCTTAGCTGAGTTCTGGCATTACTTCCACTTACAGTACTCCTCACTTTCATCTATCCTATCCGACCTCCCTTGGTCAACTCTTGCTCTTTTCCGACCCCAACGGTGTTAGAGGACTCGAGGTCCTTCGTGGCCTTCGCCTTCCTTTGGCCGATATCTTAATTTTTTGAACTGTCGGATCCCTAACTGTCTGGTTAGTGTTATATAGAGGATGGTTGCTTAGTTGTACTTCCTCTTAAAACAATAATTAATCGCCACCACATTCTGCAGCCTGGAGTTTCCATGTGGGATTGTAAGTTCCTTTGATGTTCTTAAATAAACTCTTCTGGCACGCTAGCGGTGATTGGGAATTACAAGTGGGGGGGGGGGGGGGAGGCACAACACTTCACAGACTACAAAATTTAAAAAGCTACAAAATGGGAAGTTTTTAATGCTCTCTGAGTGGTGTTGACGGTTTACCAACTTAATTGGGGTAATAATAGTTTTGCTGTTGTTCAAGGACTAGTTACTATACAATAAAACTCTCACCAAAGGAACAATTACACTTCTGCGCATCTCAGCTTTTGTGCCATCAGATAGCAGTCTGCGCGAGTCTCCACTACTTGCTGTGGCACTGGTTGGCTGCGTCCAATGACATTAAGTGTTTTTTTTTTTATATTTAAGGAAATTAAAGGAAAGAATCAAGTAATAGACAATGGAGTTTGTAGAAATTGTCCTTTTTATAATTCCTAGTTTTAGGTGGCTAGAATGGAAATTATTTTTCTCCATAAAATGGGGGTTCACTATCCCCCCTCTCTTCTCCTTAATCGCCCCCACTTTTCCTGGAGTTAAGTCAGTAGCGTCTCATGCATAAGATCTCAGGAGCACGTGAACTCCCACATTACTTCAGCGATATTAGATTTAACAATTATTTCGAAAAAACAAAAGTTAAGTATCGTTTTGGTGATCCAGTTGTTAGTTTCAAACATCCGTTTCGGTTGTGCAAGTTGTTCAAATGTGGACCGTTTCTGCCGATCACAAGCTAGTGGACTAAAATATCTGGCAGGTTGCATAACTGCGATGTGTAGGGGTAAATGCTGCCTGTAATGTGATTCGGATCACCAACTTTGTGTGATACTGCAGAGGTAAAAAAAGTTGTCATGAACGCCTAAAGACTAGGGAGTCAAACCTTCTGATATCTGCTGACATGAGGAGCGTGCAATGTAGCCAAATAATGGGCACATACTGGTAGTCGCTGTAGATTTAGGAAGATTAATCATTCGTGCCACGTTGTTTTTTTCTTGTGCACCTTTTTTAACCTTGTGTCTGTATTTTACTTTTTCTTCTCACCCACGTGGCCTCACCTGCTATGCTGAACAGGGGCCTTGCGGGGGGGATGGGAAGATTGGAAGGGATAGACAAGGAAGAGGGAAGGAAGCGCCCGTGGCCTTAAGTTAGGTACCATACCGGCATTTGCCTGGAGGAGAAGTGGGAAACCACGGAAAGCCAGTTCCAGGATGGCTGAGGTGGAAATCGAACCCACTGTCCCCATATAGCCACCAAAATCTGGTGATGCCCCAACTAGCCAGCCACTCAGGCGTGTCCGCTCCTAACCCTCTATGAAAATTCGAACTTTCACCGCTATTTCAGATTTTGGGAACATATACTTCGATAAACAGACACTGTATAATGGGTGAAGCTATCTACTGAATAATGGGCAACAGTTGATTTAAACAGATCCTAATTTATTCAAAATATGCACACAAATAGTAAGTCAAATTAAACAAAAACAAAAACATCCCTGGATTCAATAACTGTAAAATTCATTGCGTATATGAACGTCCATTATATAATTAACACGAATATTCCCATTTACACTCGTGGATTTAAATTCTATAATGTTGACGCAAAGCCAAAACTGTGCTTGTATTTTATTTCTCGTTGAATGGCGTGAGTAGCTAAATTTCATGCCCACAAAACATTGTGGTTGAAATCCTATCCGACCTCTACGTAAATATTTAGGGGATGACTAACACTAACTCTAAAGCTTGGTAAAATGAATCGCACTAACTAATTTCTTATGCACAAACAATATTACCAAATCACTTATATCATCCCTCACGTGGATTTCAATTTACCACGGACACACATTATTTATAACATAAATTAAACACATGACGCACTCACAACACCTGTAAACATAATGTCAGTCTCACACACAAACCAAAATACATAATATTAACATTCAGCCATGAACACTGTTCGCCTGTCATTCATACCAACGATGACTATTCTTGAAATGAACCTAGCATATGCCCTTCCCAGATCACTTACCGAAAGCACTGTCTAACTCATTAATTAAAACTGTGGGAGATGAATGCACATGAGCCTTCCTTTATGACAATCCTTGGGATATTAACTATTCGCTTCGCCCGACCACACTAGCCCTGGCGGAAATTTACACACTGGGAGATCACACACGCTCCTTAATCTCTATAACTTGAGGAATTACACTTCTCAATCTCACTATTACCTTCCCAAAGCCTGTCTGTACACTACAATCTGATTCACATGACTATCGTGTCATTACAATGAAGACTCTATCCACGTTTAGTTAGACCATTCTATTAATACGAAGACCTGTAAATATGAACTCTTCCTACGACAACAGGAATTATTCCCTGAAATTTACATCTGACTACTTGGTTCATTCCTAGATGCTGAATTTTAACACTTATCAACACTCATTGGACGACCGAACATTTCATTGATTTCATTTAACACTTTGAATTCTCTCGATGATTCTCCTCTTAATTGTGATCGAAGAACTTACAACATGCATGTAACAATCACTTTCATTCTCTGGCATACTTAGAAAATCACACATATCCACGCATGTCCTCATTCGTTTCAAAGCATGCATACTACTAGATTACACTAGGCCTGACATCATATTTGAAGCTTGTCTGCGGGGTTATTAAGAAAGGAAACTATCACTGAATGAATGAATGAAATGTAATTATCCACATTGATTTGACCCGTATTTACATTTTATTTCCCTGACATGCATTCTTACGTTAAGTTCCCTCACAAAACAAGATGAAATGAGATGAAATGGGTCGATTCATTTACCAATTCTAGCTTTTACTCTTACGTTACTGGCGATTGCCTCTTGGAAAATACAAAATTCTACATATTAAACTACTATTTACAAATCCCTCTAAATATCTGCGTAAAGTGCTACATAATTAAAATGGTATGTTTGCTACTCAGCCTTCAGGTCACTCCTTGCTTCGGATCGGACGGCCCCATCCTGTTTAAGCCATCATTGTAGTGGGCGTAGGATGTCCAGATCTCAGTTCCGTCTTCCCTGTGATCCAGCTGCTGTTCTCCATTGTCGCGCCCTCGTCCTGGATAGGTTGCTCCTGAGGCTGCGTCTCCGGAATATCTCGTGCAATGATGTCTCGTCGGTAGCCTAGTGACACTATAAAATTACGGTCACCTTATGAGCTATGTGTAACTGAGCTCCTGAGTTTGTGTGGCTACTCTAGCATCCTAGAATTTGTACTGGTATTAAATTTAGGTGCTAACATTGTCTATCTCTCCCTCTGCTCACGGTTCATGGGTCTCCCCGTTCGTCCGCGCCGCGGTCGCCCGACAGAACATTTCCCGCACTGCCGATTAACACTGTTCTGTATTTCCGGGACACGATTTGGACTTCGACGTCGGTCAAGCCCCCGTTAGTCACTTTATGCGGTGAACAATAGCCTTCCACGGTCGTCCAATGGACTCGACTGTAAAATGATAACTCTGATTAAGAATAACTGTTTCTCTGATTATTATTTTGTTATAAGTTCAGATAACTGTTTTCCCGGACTTTGATTCAGAGTGCCTAAACAACTCTCTGACACGAGGTAAAGCGATATCTAAATATTAACACAATGTAACAGCATCTCAATGCATCTCTCTGTAAATACCAACGTCACCAGTCGATAGGCAGAGTGTACCAGTGAGACGTCCAAAGTAACACGAACTCGCTTGCCGATTCACAAGTACAAGAGTCTGACAATCTGTGAACGAGAAATAAACAGTTCGACGAATGATGCTAAGACCGATAATACTAAGAATTCTGATGTCGATAAGACTACAACCGCAATTACGATACCACTAAGGATTAAAGAGTGCCTAAACATGTCCTGCGCGGCTAAATTTATCAACTCGGTTTTCTCCCTCCAGTATATTCCTCATTTTGGTTTCTCTTTGCCTCAACCAATCCTACAGGGATAATTTACATGACGCCTTTCCTCATTGGCTGGTCATTTGTGACTCCTTGCACTGAATTCGATTCTTCCCCTGTTCCTAGGGTTAGACTTTCTACTATTGTTCGAGCTTGGCCATATTTTCTGGGCCTCCAATCTTCAGATCTGTTGTGAATGTGTCACTCGGCTCA
Organism: Anabrus simplex; assembly: GCF_040414725.1. Lineage (NCBI taxonomy): Eukaryota > Metazoa > Arthropoda > Insecta > Orthoptera > Tettigoniidae > Anabrus > Anabrus simplex. The sequence continues at coordinate 221,247,787 of NC_090272.1, read as the reverse complement.
ATTGCGTTCCTTTTCAATTGTTTTTATGACACTTCCGTCACACTACTTTTAACCGTGAAGCTGTATATCGAGCGTATTGTTTCCTCCTGGCCAATTGTCTTTTCTCGCCCCCAACTTGCCTGTGGTTCTTCCCGGTCAGTCCACGCGACAATTTATGGCAGGGTTGGCATTTCGAAAACACTTGCACGTCAACCCTGGGCTCTCTCTCTGTTCGCTGTATAAGATTTATTTCCTTGTCCCTTCTTTACAAAATAAATCTAATTGATGCCAAGATACGCTTTCAATGAGCTCGTATTGAAAACGGGCGCACCACCTCTACTCAGTTGACCTCCCGTGGCTGAGTGGATCCAGTCCTCGTACCACTTTTCAAATGTCGTGGCAGAGCCGAGAATCGAACCCGGGGCTGCGGGGGTGGCAGCTAATCACACTAACCACTACACCATAGAGGCGGGCCTTTATTTTACTACACTTGGTAATTTTGTTTGAGTTCATGAAATAGGCTGTTGTACGATTTGAATAAAAGTGATTCCAATTGCAATTTGCTTTACGTCGCACCGACACAGATAGGTCTTATGGCGACGATGGGAGAGGAAAAGCCTAGGAGTGGGAAGGAAGCGGCCCTGGCCTTAATTAAGGAACAGCCCCAGCATTTGCTTGGTGTGAAAATGTGATTCCAATTACTCGGGAGTTGTTAGGTTAAAATATGAGCTGAATCGATTATTTGAGAAACCACATTTGGTCATTTTCAGATATGGTGAGTTTAATGCATATGTGTTAAAAGTGAATTTCCATCTTTCAAAGAGAAAGTCTACATGTTCGCCTAATGAACAGGGTTTCACCGAGCGAGTTGGCTGTACGGTTAAGGGCGCGCAGCTGTGAGCTTGCATTCGGGAGACCGGGCGATAGTGGGTTCGAGCCCTGAAGATGGTTTTCCATGGTTTCCCTTTTTCACACCCGGCAAATGCTGGAGCTGTACCTTAATTAAGGCCACGGCCGCTTCCTTCCGACTCCTAGGCCTTTCCTGTCCCATCGTCGCCATAAGACCTAACTGTGTCGGTGCGACGTAAAGCAAATAGCATTGGGGAGATAGTGGGTTCGAACCCCACTGTCGGCAATCCTGAATGTGGTTGTCCGTGGTTTCCCATTTTCACAACACTTATTTGCTGGGGCTGTACCTTAATTAAGGCCACGGCCATTTCCTTCCCACTCCCAGCCCTGTCCTATTGCATCCCCTCCCTAAGACCTATATCTGCCGGTGCAACGTAAAGCCAATTTTAAAACAATATATATAGGCTACTGTACATATCAGGGTTTTACTGGGTCTTCGAAAATTTTCTCCTGGCCTACCGTTAATAGGCAGGATACATGTGAGGAACTTCAATAGCAGGAATTACAAGCTATTCTGATAATAATAATAATGTTGTTGGCGTTACGTCGCACTACCTACTTCACGGTTTGCGGAGACGCTGAGGTGCCTGAATTTAGTCTACCGACACAAGGCTGGCGTATTTGAGCACCTTCAAATACGACCGGACTAAGGAAGGATTGAACCTGCCATGTTGGGGTCAGAAGGCCAGCGCCTCACCCGTCTGAGCCCCTCAATCCGGCACAAGACAGTCTCTTGGCGTCTTTGTTAACAAGGGGGATGTCTTTGTGTAACTGTAATAAAGACGAACAGTGTAGGAAAATGTTTTGAATTTTGAATTTAATGTTGTTGTACAAGGCAAATTTAAATATGAAACTTAATTATATAATTAAAGTGTGATAGTCTGTATGTTTATAAGTTTGTAAGCATTAAGTAACCTCCTTTTGTTAAGTTTTATTTGAAAAATCACACATGACCAGTAACTTTCAGTCCCCATATCACTCATTTTTGAAAACTTATTTTTCTTTCAAAAATGATCATAATTATTACAAAAGATTTCATAATTCTGTCTGTTAGGTCATCAGCCCAGAGGCTGGTTGGATCCTCAAATAGCACCAGCAAAGGCTATGCAGTTATAGGGAAACCACAAAAACCAATGGCAGAGCCCAAATGAAGCATACTAGGCAAGATGAGGAGTGAGGTAGTTTGCCATTGCTTTCTTCACTGGACCAGAAGGTGCTACTGCAGAGCGACTGATCCTATGAGCAACACCTTTCACAACCCTCAGACACTAGTTGTCCTCCAAATGCCATTACTCAACACCACTCATACTCCAGCAGCTTCCATATTGTCACAGCCATGGAAGAGACTTGGACTTCGGTGGAAGCTACACTTTACTCTGGCCTGTGCCAAGAGACGGATACAAAAATACTGCATCCATCAAGAAATGGCAACAGGCGGATTTCATAATTAACTGGTAAAAAAACAGACGTCCGCCTCTGTTGTGTAGTGGTTAGCGTGATTAGCTGCCACCCCCGGAGGCCCGGGTTCGATTCCCGGCTCTGCCACGAAATTTGAAAAGTGGTACGAGGGCTGGAACGGGGTCCACTCAGCCTCGGGAGGTCAACTGAGTAGAGGTGGGTTCGATTCCCACCTCAGCCATCCTGGAAGTGGTTTTCCGTGGTTTCCCACTTCTCCTCCAGGCGAATGCCGGGATGGTACCTAACTTCAGGCCACGGCCGCTTCCTTCCCTCTTCCTTGCCTATCCCTTCCAATCTTCCCATCCCTCCACAAGGCCCCTGTTCAGCATAGCAGGTGAGGCCGCCTGGGCGAGGTACTGGTCATTCTCCCCAGTTGTATCCCCCGACCAAGAGTCTGAAGCTCCAGGACACTGCCCTCGAGGCGGTAGAGGTGGGATCCCTCGCTGAGTCCGAGGGAAAAGCCGAACCTGGAGGGTAAACAGATGATGATGATGATGATGAAAAAACAGACACAAATTTCAAACATTAGAAGCTGTAGGCAGCTTTTCCCACTTTTCTCAGAACTAGTAGCAGTGAGCATGTGTGCGTTCTCTAATAATCGATTCGGTTCCTTTCAGTGACTTGGTACTAAGTTGATACGCCAGACAAGTATGAACAAACTCTAAACATTTATAATGTAATACCGCACCGCTTATGCCAGCCTGTGTTCGTGATTTGAAACTTGCTTTATGACCGTAGCCAATGGCCGTAGCCGTGTTGAAACACCGGATCACGTGAGATCTCCGAAGTTAAGCAACATTGGGCGTGGTCAGGAGTTGGATGGGTTGCCACGCGCTGTTGGTGGGAGGTAAGGGAATGGAGGAGCGGAAAGGAACTGGCCACCCTACCGCAAGTAAACTCCGGCTCAGGAACACCTCTGCGGAGGTTCGGACCTGCCTCCGGGCAGAACAACCCCTTACCTTACCTTATGACCGTATAGATAGGAGGGTTATTATCAGGGCCAGTATTTTGATGACCTAAAATATTTTTAAAATGATCTGTAAAATGACGGTATAAATCCAGTAAAATGATCCAAAAACAATTAAAAATGACATAGATTTTAAATGAGATTTTACAATCAAATTTCTAATCGAGTTAGTATAGCCTATATTTATGTTATAGAAATTATTATAATAAGCTTTTGGGCTTTTGCCATGTCAAGAAAACCAGGTGAATTCTTTACGTTTCGAGGAGAACTTTGCTCAGCGTCTTCAGAAGAAAATCGCACGAGGAAGACTTCTCCAGTCGGAGGTGTCTCTCCTGGAATGTGAGTGGGCATTTCCAAGAAGCAAGTGCTGAACAAAGTTTCTGTAGTCCCCAGACTGACAAAGCGTTGTGAAGATTCTCAAGCCTCCGTATTCATCCTCACTTGATGTTGCGATAATATCCAATACCACATAACTAAATGCTTCAAAATCCTCAAACATGTAAGAAAATCATTCAAGTACAAAAACCAATTTATACTTTTTGAGACATCTTCTTAAGGCGACACTCCGGAGATAAAAGTCGACATTTGGGTCATTTTGGTGAAATTTTGCTATCACTGAAACTGAAAGGATACTGTTTCCTTTTTCTTGTCACGAAGTTATTCCGCTGAATTCAAACAATTCATCACTGTAATAATGCTTTGTTTCTTCTTCTTAAGACGCCGTCTCCGAGCGGAGGTTGGCGATCCACGTAACTAGCTCTGATCTTGACAGCGCAGAATGGAATGCCATTTCTGAAGTACAGCAGTGCAATCTTCGAAGGTCTTTCAGCCATGAATTTCTTCTTCTCCCAACAGATCTCTTCCCCTGTATCTTCCCTTCGATAATAAGCTGTAATAACTGATACCTCTCACCTCTCATTATATGTCCTAGGTATTGCGTTTTCCTCTGTTTTATGGTGAGCAGTAAGTAGTTCTTTTTGTTTTTTCATCCGACGAAGGACCTCGGCATTTGAGATTTTCATTACCCAGGATATCCGCAAGAGACGGCGATACAGGAACATTTCGAAGGCATCAATACGTTTTTCTATGATAGGATCCAGAGTCCAGCTTTCACATCCATATAGGAGAACAGAAAATATATAGCAGCGGATCATACGAATTCGTAGTTGGAGACTGAGATCTGACCTCACAAAGAATTTCTTCATGGTAATGAATTGTTTCCTGGCCTGCTCAATTCTAGATATTATCTCCCGTTTGGAGTTACATTGGTCATCCAAGATGGAACCCTATTTGAGAGACGACACTTGCTCAACTATTTCATCCTTGTTTGCCAATTATAATTTTACATTTATATCCCATTTTTCTCCCATAATATTCTGCAAAGTGTAACAAAAATTTTTATGGTATATGTATCACAGCTATATAAAGAAACCTGCGTATGTAATTTTTTATTGCAGATTTTTTTCAAGTAGTAGGGATTTTTAAGTCCAAAATTTTAGAAAGTAAAAATTACACAAACTTTAGTACGATATATCTCCTTATATAAATTATGTAAAAAAATAGATACGTAATACTTTTGAAAGAATTAGTATTATCAACATAATTAAGAATTTACATTAACATGTGAATTAAATTTCATAAAAAATTGAATTAAAAATATCAAATAATTTTTTTACAAAACTATTAATTGTATATGAAGAAATGTTCGTGATATCTCTATTTTTATGTAGGTGACTTCCCACAAAGATTGGTGAAAATCCATGCTGTAGGAAAAATATATTTTTATCTCCGCCTTAAAAAGTATAAATTCCATATAATGACAAAAGAACGACGTATATTTTTATATAAATGAGCTACAAATTTTGGCAAAAAATGACAAAAAATGACCTAACAAATTAGTATTTCTACAATGTGAATACGACCAAGATTTCTGTGCAAGTTAGCAATTTCTGTTGTGATCCAATTAAAAGATGACACGTCATCAAAATCCTAGCCCTGCTTATTACATTCTTACTCCAATTTTGTTGTGAGACTGTTTTGACTTGGTGAATGACCAGTTTTTTAGTGATTCGGTGACATTGTTTATAAATAAACTTCATAAGTTCCGCTATTATTTATTTTCCCGTCTGTTCTCAGCCAGTAGCTACTTTTTCCACAAGACGTCACAGACTTGCACAGGTGGTTCATGTCCATTAAACCCGTGAGTTCTCTCATATTTCACTTCCATTTTTTCCTCGTTCGCTGCAGCCTCTCGTCCAGGGTGGTGCTACTCGTAATGTCATTCGACTGGAGTAGACTGTGATGAATGGTTAACTTCCACAGTTGAACTGGTGGGGGGTCTGTTAGCAGAAATTGAGTCTGGGACAGAAACAAAGCTTAGAGGAAGACATTATTCAGACTGCAGTGTGCCACATCTGACAGTTTATTGAAAAAATGCCCCTAACAGAGAAGAAACCAAGGCTAGACGGCAGCAAAAGAAAGGAATGCTAGTCTGGAGAAGTGGCAAGTGGTTCCTGAAATGATGGTGGGGCGAGGAGAGCTTGGAGGAGGCGTGAGAGATTTACAAGGGGATAGAGAGCAAACACTTGCTTACAAGACAGAGAGAGAGAGAAAAACAATGTGTCTTCATCGCCGGGAAAATTAATATACTGCACGCATGAGATTAAAAGCAACACAAAAAGAGCCTGGTAAGAGTTAAAAGAGATGAGATTTTTTGCCTTGGTCTCCAAGGGGCCATGCAGTCAGCAATACACAATCATACACAATGACATAATAACAAACATAACGAAATTGAAAAGGAAACAATACCTATGGGAAAAATTAAAATCAATCAAAAGAATGTATGTTGACATTTGGGCTGCAGTGAGAATAGGTAGCAGAATGAGCTCTTGGTTCAAGGTGCTTACCGCGGTTAGACAAGGCTGTTATCTTTCATCTTTCTTGTTAATAGTTTACATGGATCATCTGCTGAAAGGTATCAAGCGGCACGGAGGGATTCAGTTAGATGAACATGTAGTAAGCAGTCTGGTCTATGCTCACGACTTGTCTTGCCCGGCTCCATGGCTAAATGGTTAGCGTGCTGGCCTTTGATCACATGAGTCCTGGGTTCGATTCCCGGCAGGGTCGGGAATGTTAACTATAATTGGTTACTTTCGCTGGCACGGGGGCTGGTTGTATGTGTCGTCTTCATCATGTCATCCTCATCACGACGCGCAGGTTGCCTACGGGTGTCAAATCAAAAAGACCTGCACCTGGCGAGCCGAACATGTCCTCGGATACTCCCGGCACTAAAAGCCATACTCCATTTCCTTTTTCTTTCGACTTATCTTAATGGCAGATTGTGCCAAAAGCCTGCAGTCGTGGGTTTTAATGTGCTAAGGGTAGATACGCTTCCAGATTTTTAAAATTTGTGCACAATAAATTTTAATTAAACATCATTATAAAAAAAATTAAATATTTTTTCTCAGAAGAAAATCCAAGGCTATTGTAATTTAGCATATATCTGTGAATTAACGTAGCAAGTTTGATCTGCCTTTCTCCAAAACTGCAATGCAAAGGACATTTTATAGACAGCAAACTACTGAAAATTTAAAGCATGAGAAAATAGCTATTGAAGAACTGCATGCAGTGGTTAGAGTAAAGTCCACGAGACATTTAAATCGGCGCAGGGACTTACAAAATGACAATAGTGGAGCGGCGATGCTATGTTTCGATGAAGGCCAGTAGTAGCCTATTTTATGACATCAATATTTGAAATTTTTCACCGATTTTCTCGAAAATTCACTCATAGGTTACCTTAAAAATAAGAGGTATAGAACTAAAAGAGGCCACAGAACTAGTTAAAAATAGAGGAATGTGGTATTGGTTAGTAAAATCACAGAGCATGGCAGACTGAACGCTGAAGGCATAAACTTAAGAATATTGAAAAAAAGTTGATTTTACAAGTGTAACTTAGACTGTGTTGGGAAAGACAGTAGCATTATAAACTTGTTCGATAAAGCTATGCCTTGACAGAGGAGAAGGAGGACTTAACAACATATGTAATGCCGCCATTGTTTAAAGGTGACAGCTGTCAAAAAAGCACGTAGAATTTTTCAAATTACACATCACCACATTTCAAAGGTAGTAGCTAGAGATGGCAGCATGATGCTCTGTTGATTAAAGATGGCCGCTGTCAAACAAGCACGTGGAATTTTTCAAATTGCCCACTATCACGCACTTAAGAGGCATAAACTTAAGAATATTGAAAAAAAGTTGATTTTACAAGTGTAACTTAGACTGTGTTGGGAAAGAGAGTAGCATTATAAACTTGTTCGATAAAGCTATGCCTTGACAGAGGAGAAGGAGGACTTAACAACATATGTAATGCCGCCATTGTTTAAAGGTGACAGCTGTCAAAAAAGCACGTAGAATTTTTCAAATTACACATCACCACATTTCAAAGGTAGTAGCTAGAGATGGCAGCATGATGCTCTGTTGATTAAAGATGGCCGCTGTCAAACAAGCACGTGGAATTTTTCAAATTGCCCACTATCACGCACTTAAGGTAGTAGCTAGAGATGGCAGCACGGTGCTCTGTTGATTAAAGATGGCAGCTGTCAAAATCACGTGGAATTTTCAAATTGCCCGCCACCACATTTCGAAGGTAGTAGCTAAAGATGGTAGCACGATGCTTTGTTGATTAAAGATGGCCGCTGTCAAAAATCACGTAGCTTTGTTTACAAACAAGAGCCCGTGGAATTTCAATATGCCTCCACCACAGGCATAAAGATCTTCATAACTGCAGCCGCCATCTTGCGCAGTATCCTCTAAGCTAACTTTCTTCATAAGAGCCTATGTATAGCAGCCATCTTGTGCAAGTGCCCTTAAGCCGTCTCATAAGGAAGCATGTATAGCCGCCACCTTGTGGAATTAGATAGCCGCCATCTTGCGCAAGCGTACCTAGGGTGTCTCACAAGGAACCATATATAGCCGCCATATTGTAGCCGCCATCTTGCGCAAGCGTCCCTAGGGCGTCTCGTAAGAGTCAATGTATAGCAGCCATCTTGCGGCCACCATCTTGCGCGAGCACCCTTAAGGTGTCTCATAAAGAGCCGTGTATAGCCGCCATCTTGTGCAATTGGCGTCGGGTAGTGCATCCGGCCGTAAAACTGAGGTTAGCCCTTCCATGAGGTTAGGCTTGTTGTCTTGCGCGTAAAATGTTAGGTTAAGCCCCTCCAAGGTAGAGGATGTAAAGTTAAGCTCGATCTCTTAGGCATCAGGAAGGGCATCTGGCCGTAAAACTGAGGTTAAGAACCTCCATGAGGTTAGGGTTGCTCTCTTACGCATAAAATGTAAGGTTAAGCCCCTCCAAGTTAGCAGATGTGAGGTTAGGCTCACTCTCTTAGGTGTCAGGTAGGGCATCCGGCCGTAAAACTGAGGTTAGGCCCCCTTGAGGTTAGGCTAGCTCTCTTATGCATAAAAACTTAGGTTAAGCCCAGCCAAGATGGCGATGGTTAGGCTCGCGCTCTTAGCCAGCGCAGTCAGTGCGGCGAAAGTCTCTCCCGAGAGCGTGTGGTGGCGGTGGAGCTATCTCCCGAGAGCCAGGGGTGGAGGTGGCGCTCGAACGCTCCACTTATACTACTGAGATTTCAAAGTCCAATGTGGGGCTCGTTAAGGAACCCAGAGAACAGCAGTCGCGCGCTGCGATAGTCAAGAGCCCTGTGTTCGAGCCTGTCTGCCAGCAGCTGCTGTGTGCAGTGGCTGAGCGTGCGGAGCCGAGTGAAAGGTGTACTGTCAGTCAGGTTAATGCCAGCGAGCGGGAGTAGGAAGAAAGCGGCCGTGGCCTTAAATAAGGTACAGCCCAGCATTGGCCTGGTGTGATTGGAAACCACGATAAACATCTTCAGGGCTGTTGACAGTGGGGTTGGAGACTACTATCTCCCGAATAAAGCTCACAGCTGAGCACCCTTTATAAAACGGCCAACTCGCCCGGTAGCCACTAATTAAAAAAGCAAAGCAAAGCCATCTCCGTGCAGGCACGACGGCCCTTGGAGTGGAGGAAGGAAAAGGCTTCCAGTATCCGTAACCTCAGCAGTTGTAGGGTACAGTGGTTAGCTCTAGTCCCGGCCGCCTTTGCCCCTGGTACTCGTTTTTGGTGTAGGCTGAGTGAACCTCAGTACCATGTGCTCCTCCGGAAGTGGAAATCTTCTTTCTTAAATTTTACGACTTCGATCACACGTCCTTCCGGGCAAGCCTTTACCGCCTCGGCCAGGCAGCCCCTACTAAATAAAAACTGTTGTCATTTATTCTCAATGACCGATATCGAAGTTAGGCCCCTTCAGATAACAAGCATCTAGATCGATAAAACATGCAGTACTCTATTCGTAACAATATAATTTCATCCGGTTGTATTTTCGTTCGTCCGCCTCTGTGGTTTAGTGGTTTGTGTGATAAGCTGCCACCCCCGGCGGCCGGGGTTCGATTCCCGGCTCTGCCAGGAAATTTGAAAAGTGGTACGAGTTGCGGAACGGGGTTCACTCAGCCTCGGGAGGTCAACTGAGTAGAGGTGGGTTCAATTCCCACCTCAGCCATCGTGGAAGTGGTTTTCCGTGGTTTCCCATTTTCCTCCAGGTATATGATGGGCCACTTAAACCACGGCCGCTTTCCTCCCTCTTCCTTGTCTATCCCTTCCACTCTTCCCATCCCTCCACAAGGCCCCTGTTTAGCATAGCAGGTGAGGCCGCCTGGGCGAGGTACTTGTCATCCTCGCCAGTTGTATCCCCGACCCAATGTCTCACACTCCAAGACACCACCCATGAGACGGTAGAGATGGGATTCCTCGCTGAGTCCGAGGGAATACCAACCCTGGCGGGTAAGCAGATTAAGAAAGAAAGAATATCCAGAAATTGCTGGGCCAGCAGTATGACGGGACAGCCATCACTGGAATTGAAAATGTTACGAACATCTTATAATCTCCTCTCAATTCCTCGTTATCTCTCCTTACTAGAGATTTTAATCAGTTCTACTTTCTTTCTTTATTTCTTTCTTTCTTTCTTTCTTTCTTTCTTTCTTTCTTTCTTTCCTTCTTTCGTGGACTGTCGAATGGAAAGAGGCTCCGTCGCTCTCCTTGGTCCGAGTTTTGCTTAAAGCAGGCATGTCAAGTTACGAGCTGACTGCACGAGAAACACCTGCTACGAGCGCTAGCCCAGGACGTTATCAAATAGCGCAAAGGGTGTACATTACAAGCTCATAACTACGGTACTCCATAAAATAAGTGTATACGTTCTTTCATGTAAGGACGTACGAAATTAAATGTTTTCAACACGGAGTTTGCATAAAACTCTCGAAAATGTCACGCTTTGTAATAATCGTATATGAGTAAAATAAATAATTACATTACTTTTAATGCTGCCATAAACATTGAAGTACGAAATGAATGAATTTTTTAAGAGCTTAACATACTCAACTATTTTATGAACAATTATGAAATAGTATAATGCCGAATGAGTCCACCTCTATGGTGTAGAGGTTAGTGTGATTAGCTACCACCCCCGGAGGCCCGGGTTCGTTTCCCTGCTCTGCCGAGAAATTTGAAAAGCGGTACCCAGGCTGGAACGGGGTCCACTCAGCCTCGGGAGGTCAACTGAGTAGAGGCGGGTTCGATTCCCACCTCAGCCATTCTGGAAGTGGTTTTCCGTGGTTTCCCACTTATCCTCCAGGCAAATGCCGGGATGGTACCTAACTTAAGAACACGGCCGCTTCCTTCGCTCGTCCTTGACTTCCCTTCCCTTCCAATCATCACATCCCCCACCAAGGCCCCTGTTCAGTATAGCAGGTGAGGCCGCCTGGCCGAGGTATTGGTCATCCTCCCCAGTAGTATCCCCCAACCTAGAGTCTGAAGCTCCAAGACACTGCTCTTGAGATGGTAGAGGTGTGATCCCTCGCTGAATCCGAGGGAAAAGCCAACCCTGGAGGGTAAGTAGATTAAGAATATAATGCCAAATAATATGCGGATCATATATGGATTCCGAGTTAAGTTTTTTGGTAGTTTTTATTACTACAACGGTCTTCACACGTTCGAACGTAGGTGCGCAGTACTGACTGGTAGAGACACAGATTTTGACAATGTTTTATTCTCAAGACGAATAAGACCTGGTGGTCTACAGACTACGACTTAAGCCCCGATACATTTGTGGAGCTTGCTTTTATACCATGATATCGTTTACTTATCATTAATGAATGAACAACAAGTATGACGGTGAGCGGATGTTGGTCAGCAGTGCCGCTGGCGATAGGAGATAAACAGTCAATAAGAGGAAGTTGCCTCAAGCGATTAGTTGGCGGCAGCTTCCTTTAGAAACGTGAATACAATGAGCAACTATTTACAATCTTAGAATTGGGACAAACACATTATCACATTAGTTAGCGACAGCCTTCTTTGGGTATTGGGACATGATAACATCAATCAGCTATTTACAGTCTTAAGGTCGGAACAAACACATTCCTTTTGTCTTGTGACACGGTAATACTAATCATCTATTTCCGTTTAAAATTGACACCTGGTTTCCTCGAGTGGTCTTGGGTGAATATAACTTCCCGTCTCGGAAACTGTAGGCAGGGAACATAACTCCACCCCCTTAGATTATCGTTACTATCCTCAGTAACTTGTAACTTTCTTGTTTTAACATACAGTTTTTCACATATTTGATACAATGTTTTTCTACATACTAATAGTATAATACACAGTGTAATACAAATAACTATTCCATTAATTGGAGTAAATTCTTTTACAACATCATATTTTGGAGTAATTGGTTTTAAATCTAGTTTCAGTTCATTTGCATCGAGATGCGAATATATGAAGTTTACTTCATGTTTTATGTAGACTTCTTTTTGCACATACAAAAGAGGAAATTGCTTAAAGTAATTCGTTGGTTTTGGTTCCAACGCGATTCCCAGAGTGGAAATTGAACACGAGTCATTTGAATACACAACATTTGGTCCTGTAACTCGTACAGTCTTTTGGTTACTAGCACACGTTTGTAACAGTGTCTCTTGTTTGGCACTAAAGAAAAGGAGACGCTCATTATTTAGCGCTTTAAATATTTGCACAATATTTTTAACACTAGCAAATTCACATCCAGCAGTTTTAGTTAAATTACAAGGCGTTGCCCTTTTTGTATAATGGATACACACATAAGTTTGTGTTCCTTTAATACACGGTATGGTGGACCATTTTGATATTGGTCCCTGTAAATAATATTTTTCAGATGGAATAAATGCGATTATGTCAATAGTAGGTACAGGGTAAATGTGATACAATTGATAATTATTTTCATCAGTAATAGGCACAGAAAGAATTACAATTAACTCTGTATCCAACATTATTGTTTGGGTTTTGGTGAATTTTAAATTTGCATACAGGTGGTAAGGATCAGCATGTATTAGGGATTCTGTAGGATAAATAGAATACAAATGTTTTACAATATTTCGTACATGTTCTTGAGAAAACAGTTCTACATTGGTTATGTCATTGAAAGAAAGGCTGATGATGTCTTCCATAGTCTTGATGATTCTTCTTAATTTGTTCACACACATTAAAACGTATTGATGATGTTCCAATGTGCTTATTTTTAAATCTGCCTTCTCTAACTTATCTTTAATAATACCCAGATTGAGGGTGACATGGTTCATTTCTTTATGAAATGTATTAGCAATTGAGGTACTAAATGATACAATGTGTTGCATTCCTTTAATATTACCTTGTCTTAGTGATTTAATTTGTTTTTGTAAATTGTCTAAATCATCTTGATCTAAATTACCTGAAATAAATGTAATTACCTTACCTAGGCCGTTAATGAGTCCACGTTTATTTCTGTGGCTTTTTTGGTAGAAGTTTATTTATCTCATCCTGCGTATCTTTTAGTGTATTAATTAATTCTTGAGATAGATATGGGAAGGTATTATTAGAATACGTTATAAGAGATGAAACTGCATTTTGAGTATTAGTGTAAGATTGGAATAAATTAGTTAGGTTGAAATTAAACATCAATTTGTGATACTTGTCGATTATTACCGCAGGTCCAAGTGAATCTGCATAGAATCCATGGGTTTTTATTTTTCTCCTGTTAATTCCTGAGAGGAATCTGGAAGAGAAGAGATTTTCCTCCTAGGTCTTACGTCTCTAAAATTTCTAACATGCACTTTGCCATTTTTCATTGTACAGTGTACTTTGTTATCTTCTATTTTCGTTATGATACCTTCATTGCACAAATTCTTTGATTTTCTTATTTCTGGTCAATGGATTTGCTACGTGAACAGTTTCTCCGATCTTGTAGGAGTTTTCAAAAGTGGGATTGTTTGGTTTAGGATTATTTTCATTTAGGATTCGAAATTGGTCACTTAGTCTCTAAATGTATTCATTGGCTTTTGGCGTGGGAGAGAAAACGTGATCTAATACATCATAGTAGGGTCCATAGAGTATATTAAAACGTGGTTTTTTGGTTGTTGAGTTCACTGAAGGGTTGTAGTTTATGATGATATTTACTAAGAGTTGGGGTATAGGAGTGAACTTGTCATTGTCTCTTGAGATGCATAGTTTTTCGAGCAATGTATAATTGAACCTCTACGGGAAAGTTAGACGAGGAGTTCAGTGGAGTGGTTGCGTGATACTCGATGTTTGAGGCTTTACAATGTTCTTTTATAATATTGTTTTAAAATTCTCCACCTTGATCGTGTGTGATCTTTTTGGGTAGGCCATGGTGTGAGAAGTAAAACTGAAGCTTATTTCATACAGCAAGGGCTGTGCCATCTGACAATATGCAGGCTTCTCCGTATTTGGAGAATACATCTAGTATTAAAGTTAAAAACTTTTTATTACCACCTATTTATACAAATAGGCGGTAATAAAAATTTTTAACTGTAATACATTATCTTCAATACGGTCTAATTATGAGATTTATCACATGTAATACATCTAGTATTGTCAAAATCCGTGTTTGCTCAAAATAAAATATATCTGTGTGGACTAGAGCGAAAGGGTGGTCTACTGTTATCGGACCTTGGTTCTCAACCCGGTTGGGATGACTTTCATACGTATTTCGCTGACATCGATTGCATTAATTGATCAAGTTTCGAAATTGTTCTCTTAAGTGAGGCCAATAGTAGTTGGTTTGCAAGTGTTCTATGGTCTCTGAGGTTCCATTATGATTAATTGAATGGTATTGCAAGATTAAATGCTTCTGTTTTTCGTATTTTTCGAAATTTTCCAACAGGTTTGATGCTCTGATAATTATGAGTTCAGAAGTAAACCGTTTCTGACAAGTTCTAATGAAGGGAATTTCTAAGGTTATATCGTCAAAGAAAACAGCATATTTGTTTGAAGTTATCATTACTTTTAGTAGGAGATCTTTCCAGTTTTGGTAGAGCTTTGTTTTTGTGACTATCATGAAGTGTAGTGTGTTTTTTTCTGAATAGTGTGTGTTTAATTGTTCAATTACCCATGACTGCTTTGTTTACACAGATGGATTTGGCATGCCAAGCACAGATGAACAGGACAGAGTTGGATGTGCCTTCGTTGTTCTTGAAAACTATTCTCAGGTGATCTCATCCTAGTACAAACTCTCTTACACATGCTCTATTTTCCAGGCTGAACTGTGGGCGATCAAGTCTGCGATCGAATGGTGCAAATCTAACAAAAAGAAATCTCGATTATTAAATGATTCGCAAGCTGCGCTGAATGTGATAAATAATAAATATAATCTAAATCAATAGCTGTAGCTATTAGAACCACAGCTCAACGAAGTCGCTGTTTTGATTGGATTCACGGTCATTGTGGAATATCTGGAAACGAGAAAGCTGATCTACTGGCGAAAGCAGCGGCTACATCTAATTTCTTATGACAAAACGTCACCTAGCTACACTAAAAAAAATCATAAAGAAGCACGTAATCCATCAATGGAACAACATTTGGACTTTTTCCACTAGAGACCAAGTTACCAGAGAAATATTCTTCCCTGAGGTTTTCAACCGCCTACAAAGTAACGTGTTGGTGCGAAGCTTTGAAATTACTCAATTTTTGACTGGTCACGGCAAATTCGGTTACTATTTCATCGATTCAAAATCAATCGTCCTGATGGCTACTGGTGTGTTTGCGGAACCTCACAAACGGTGGATCACCTACTGTTTGAAATTGCTGCATTTGAAAGAAGAAGGCATGACTTGAACTCACATTTGAATTATGCAACATTGCATTATCAAAACCCCTGTATCATTTGTTTAAGAATCCGTGCTGTTACAAATATATTATTAACTTCATCCACTTCATTTTCCGTCGATTAGATACACGAATTCATTTTCATTGTTAAACTGAATATGTATTTTAACTACAACCCTAGTAGACTATGTAAAATAGGGTTCCAAAGTGCTTTGGATATTCCAAATTTTACAATAATTTGCGGTTTTGATTTAAGTTCCTTTCGGAAGCTTTCAAAGTGAAAATGGGATCTTCCTGGTTAGAGAGTATTGTTTGGTTATCAACGTCGTCCTGATATCCATCATTCCCTGCTATGGCTAGGTTAGAGTCAGTTTCTTCCTTTGCGTTTATCTCAATACGAGACAAGGCATGCGCGACATAGTTTGTTTTTCCTTTCACATAATTGATATCGAAATCAAATTTTTCTAGCTTAATTTTCCAGCCGTACAGTCTCGAACTCGGGTCTTTCAAAGTGAAGTGCCATTTCTACTTGGAAATGATTTCCATATACGTAGGCCTTGAAATGTTTGCAACTATCTACTATGGCGAGTAGTTCTCTTTCGATGGTTGAATATTTTCATTCGGTTGGGTTTAGTGTCCGTGAATAGTAAGCAACAGGATGTCCCTTTTGTGAGAGAACAGTTCCAATTGCGAAGTCTGAACTATCAGTTGCCAGAGTGAAATATTCATTAAAAACTAAGTAGCTTAGGACAGGGGCGTTTATTAGAAGGGTCTTGAGTGTTTCAAATGCATTTTTATATTCAGAATCTTCTGTATCTATCTTGGCTCCTTTTTTAATGTCGTGTTATCGGTTGTGCAATTTTCGCAAAGTTCTGAATAAATCTCCTATAAAAACCGACCAATCCGAGAAATTGCTTAATCTCTTTGGTGGTTTTTGGAATGGGATATTCTTTGACTGCTTTAATCTTGCCTGGGTTCGGTTTGATTCCAGTTTGCGTCATAACGTGACACAAAATGTAACTTCCTTGTGAAGGAACTCAGTCTTGTCCAGCTGTATTTTGAGATTGACTTCTCTGAGTTTTTGAAATACTTGAGACAAGTGGTGCGTATGTTCTTCTAGAGATTTGCTAAAGACGATATATCGTCTATATAAGCGAAACAAAACTTGTACAGAAATGGTCACAAAACGTTATCCATTACGCGTTGAAATGTCGCTGGAGCATTCTTAAGCCCGAAAGGCATCCTTTTGAACATTAAATGCCTATTATCAACCGTAAAAGCGGTCTTCTGGACTGATCTGCGATCCATTTCTATTTGATGGAAACCCTGTGCCAGCTCTAAGGTGCTGAAATATTGGCAGCGCCCTAGATTGTCGAGAATCTCTTCGATTCCGGGAAGTGCGTACTTATCTTCGATAGTCTTTTTATTGAGCTGGCGGAAGTCCATGACTAAACTCCATTTCCTTTGCGCTGAAGCGTCTAGCTTCTTGGGGACAATCCAGACTGGGTTACAATAAGGTGACTCGCTAGGAACTACTATGCCTTGTTCCAAAAGCTTTCTACTTCCTTGTTAATTATTTCCTTCAAGTGGGGTGGATATCGATAGTTTCTTTGGTATACTTGTTCTTCATCAGTAGTCCGTATGTAATGTTTTACTACATTGGTAAACGATAAATCGCAACCATGGTAATAAAATATACCAGAGTATTCAGAACAGAGATTGTGAATAGCGTCTTTTTCTAGATCATTTATGTGTTGTGTTCTGAGGTATTCCTTTATATCTCTATATGTTATGGAATTAATTTCTAGTGGTTGAATGTCCACGTTTTCAAGTGGTTCGACCAATATGGGCTCTTTGAAACTCAGCTTTAGATTCGTCTTACTTGGGTAAAGTACTTGATAATCCTTCGCATTCAGGACTGCTCCAGGAAAGTGAAGTCCATTATGTTCAAACTGGGGAATATATACATCTCCCTTTTTGATGTCAACTGAAATTGAGATGAAGTGTGGGTCTTCTGCAGGCTGTGTGGGTTTCTGCTCGGTAAGCGAGTGAAAATGAAGTGGTATTTCTTACCTTGATAGAGTAAGTTTGTTGGTTCTGTACTCTATCTTTGCGCCTAGTCTGGCGAAATCTGCGGTACCAATTAAGGCATCGAAATATTTATGCCATTTCGTTACTCGAAATTTCACAAGAGAGTCAATATTGTAATCAGAAAAAATTGGAGATCTTACATTATCATTGCCTATTGTTTGGGCATGTACTGACTGAATACAAAATAGTTCTTTAAATAAATGATCAGCAAAGCATGTGAATGCTACGCTTGGATTCATTATAGAATTACACGCTCCACTATCAACTAAGATTTTAAGTCCGTACAGACTAATGAATGGTAGTTGAGGTGCATTATAGTTAAAGTCTTCGATCGTGACGCTGGGCCAAGCGAAAACTCGGATTTCAACTTCTGATTCTAATTGTTCTACTGGCTCTAAATACGAGTCGTAGCGGTATTGGACATCTTGTTTCAATTCTTCGGCATGTGGATTTCAGACTGACAGTATCCGAATTGTGTGTGCTGAGGGTTCTCTGTTAATTCCGCGTGAGAATTTATGTTACCTCTGATTGTTGAGACACCTGACATGGGTCTTGCAAGGTTTCGATCCAACGGTGCGAAACGTCTCCCGATATTATTCGGAGTAGGGTAAAGGCGATTTGTCGTCTGTGGTGGCCTCATGTGTACTGTGTTTCTTTGCTGTGGAATTTGTGGTGGTGTATTGAACCAACCTTGTCTAATTTGATTGTTGGATTGATTTTGTGCGTTCTGTGGTAGTGGGTTATGCGGATTATGTGTAAATTGAGGAACTGACCTCGGTAAGAAACTCTGAGGTGTGAATGGATTGTGATTCGTGTTACTGAAGTTCTTAGGCAGGTGTTTGGGAATAGGTTTGTGGAGAAATTGCTTATGTCCTCCTCTTGATTGGTCCATATAGCTCTCGTGTGCTCTATCATTATCATAAGATCTGCAAATTCTAATTGCATGACTTAAATCTGGGACATGAGTTTAACGTAAGTACGCTCTGTATGGTTCTAATATTCCGGCTTTAAATGTGCTCAGACCTAATTCTTCTATTTCTCTCAATTTTAAGTTTATAACCTGATCTCTATAGTTGAGTTTACACAGGCTCTTATATCTAAGAATTAATGCTTCTAAACGTTCGTGGTAGTTGGTATAGGATACATTATGATTTTGGAAACAGTTAGAAATTTCTTGAAGCAGAAGTTCTAACATCTCCGTATTTTGATACAAGCTTTTCCTTGAATCTGTCATAGTGTTAGCGCCTATGTCTAGTATACTTCGCGCTTCTTCTTTCAGTTTTGATTTCACTACATTGAATAGGAAATCCTTAATTAAGTCCGCATGAGGGACTGTTCTACTCTTCTGAAATTATTCAGAAATAAGTCGCATCTAGGAATGAAATAATCTAAGTTACAAGAAGATTTGCCATTAAATTCTGGCAATAACTGTATGTGGGCATATTCGAACTTATAGAGTAATTCTCCTTCCATTTCTCAAGAAAAATTTATTTTTGCCGTAAATACAATAATTTAATTAACTACCTGATGTAGTTAATGGTTAAAAGAAACGTATCTGTTCGATCCAACTAATTCAAAATCAATTAGAAATAAATATATAAATTAATTAATTAGTAATTCATTGGTTTCATTCAATTGATATTTGAAAAAAACGCATAAATTCGATCTCACTAATTCTCATTTCAGTTGAAAGGAAATATGCTTATTTATTCTTTTTAGTAAAGTTCAATTCAATTTGATATTGAAAAAGCGTCTCATCTATTCGATCCCACTAATTCGCCATCTAATTGAAGGGAAAATATGCTTATTTATTGATTAGTAAAGTTAAATTCGTATTCGATTGAATAATTGTATTATTCTTATTACTTAAATTAATTGAATTTAATTGAACTTAAAAATGAACTTAAAAATGAACCAGGCTATTCTGAACTTGGGGTCACAGAATAATATTTCTAAAACGTGAAGGCGGCAGTTTACCGTTGGCAATTATAATGTGAAGGCGGCAGTTTACCGTTGGCATTTATTTAGAAATAGCACATTGTAAAACTATTTGATATTCACTTACACGCTTGAAAAGATGAACAGCAATTTCAGCATCCTCGGTCTGCAGTGGATAGTTGGGCGGCTTCCCCTCTGATGGTCAGTTGTGGCGGTTCGGACGGATAGGCAGCTGGCGGATCGGCAGGCGGGCAGCAGCAAAGGCCAACTAGTGTGGTCTCAGCCTAAAGCTCCTTGTAGAAGTTGTCGCTCACCTCCAATCTGCTCTGTAGTCGATCTGGCTAGGATAGACGGCTTTGCCTATCCCGGTCGGGCCCCCAGTTAAGTTTTTATAGTTTGGATTACTACAACGGTGCTCTCGAGTTCGATCATAGGTGCGCAGTACTGACTGGTAGAGAAAGAAGTCACACGTTTTGACAATGTTTTATTCTCAAGACGAATAAGCCCTGGTGGTCTACAGACTAAGACTTAAGCTACGGTTGTGAGCTCCAATACATTTGTGGAGCTTGCTTTTATACCATTTATTTATTTATTTATTTATTTATTTATTCACAAAGCACAAGATACAGCTACACTGAGCAAATTTCACTTGCACTGCCAACAGACTATTTAACCAACGTAAACTTTCATAATAAAATATAACAAACATAACAAAATATAACAAGATCAGGTACACAGCCTACTAATAACAACTGTCCAAATCGAAAACCATAAGAATGTCCATATTCATAGCCAAGTCGTCGTGGGTCAAGATGGCGGTATAATCCCTTCACATCAACTTATCTTTAAGAGGCTATTTACACACCTCTCGAATACACTTTTATTTGATGCTATATCGAGTTCTTGTCTCCTGTTAATATTGTTAAAGAGTGTCGGGAGGCGGATTAGGAAAGATCGTTGAAGTATTGAGTGCTGAGTGTGGGGAATGTGGAGAAGGTCTTTGGTTCGGGTGGAGCGGGAAGGAACGCGGAGAGAGAAGAGTGAGACAAGATGTTCCGAGCGGTAATGCCCATTTAAGATCCCGTGGAGGAAACTCAGGTCAGCTACCTTTCGCCTGATGTGCAGCGGTGACATATTAATTGCCATTAATACCTGCTGCGTAGACAGATTTCTGAGCTTGGGGTTTCTGTTCCTTACAATTGCAGCAAAGAAGGACACTGCTCTGTCTAACTGCTTAGTATTGGAGGGGGAGGCTGTTGTCCAAATAGGAGAGCAGTAGTTTAAGAGAGGTTGAATGATCGTGAGGAAGAAGTGACGAAGAGCAATGGGGTCAGAAATTTCTGTGAAGCGATAGAGAATGCCTAGTAATTTCATGGCCTTGGTTGTATATGTTTCTATGTGGGTCTTAAATTGTAATTTTGTATCAAATATTACACCTAGGTCACGCTGTTGCGTAACTACGGTGATGGGCTTGTCGAGTAGGTAATATGATGTCGGTAGAGGAGATTTACGTAATGTTATGGTCATGTGGCTGCATTTTTGTGGATTGGGGATAAGTTTCCAAGTACGGCACCAGTTCGAGAGGGCATTAAGTGAGGACTGTAGCAGAGCTGCATCTCCTGGATTCCTGATCTCCCTAAATATCTTGCAGTCGTCAGCAAAGAGTAGGGTATTGGCTGTTTCGTTGAGTTCGGACGGCAGATCGTCCATAAACAAAGAAAACAGCAAGGGGCCAAGAGTACTGCCTTGTGGGACACCGGACGTGACTGGTAACCATGAGGATGAAGTGCCTGATATTACCACTCTCTGCCAACGGTTATGTAGGAAGCCAGAAAGAAGGGTCAGAAGACTGCCATGTATATTAAATCGTTCGGAGAGTTTATGGAGCAACAGAGTATGGTCTACAGAATCGAAAGCTTTCGAAATGTCTACGTAGCAGATATCCAGCTGCGATTTAGCTGCAATGGCGTGTGATGCAAAGCTATGCAGAGTGGCTAGGTTTGTTAGACAAGAGCCACCTGGTAGAAAACCATGCTGCTTGGTTGAGATATACGGCAACGTGAATGCGAGGAGACGCTGGTGTATAATTTTTTCAAAGATAAAGGATAGTGTGGGGAGAATAGAAATTGGTCGGTAAGATGATATATTTTACATCATTAATGAGTGAACAACAAGTATCACATGAGTGGATGTTGGTCAGCAGTGCCGCTGCCGATAAGTGATAAACAGTCAATAAGAGAAAGTTGCCTCAAGCGATTAGTTGGCTGCAGCTTGCTTTGGAAACTTGATAACAATAAGTAACTATTTACAATATTAGACTTGGGACAAACACATTATCACATTAGTTGGCGACAGCCTTCTTTGGATCTTGGGACATGATAACATCAATCAGCTATTTACAGTCTTAAAGTCGGAACAAACACATTCCTTGTGTCTTATGACATGATAATGTTAATCATTTATTTCCGTTTAAAATTGATATCTGGTTTCCTCGAGTGGTCTTGGATGAATATGACTTCCCGTCTCGGAAACTGTAGGCAGGGAACATAACTCGAGCAGCTACTCCACCTGACCTGCGTCTTGGGACAACTCTGCGTTTCCGCACAGTATACACTTCGTCCACTCCCATCCCCGACTTCCGACTTCTGTGAACAATTTGCAATTCTCGACTGTACTGGGAGTGAATGGAGTCTAGTTTTTATCAGTGTACTCGCGGGAGCAATTGTAGATGATATCTAGTTCCTGAGATTTGTCTACCTTCTTCGCTTTATGTTGGTATTCCTTCGATGAGACATTCCACAAAGAAGATCATTAATTATGTCCAGAGTGATCTCTTTACTCCACTCCATTGATTATAAATTTTAGTATAGTGCAGAGAGAACGACACACTTGTGTGTATTGTATTTGCAGCTTGTAACTATAATCCTACTTTTTTCACGAGAAGCGCGTCGTTTAAGCTATCTGTTGGCACGGAAGTTGCCGAAGCTGTGCCGACATCTCACGAACAACGAATTGACTTGACAAATTTTCCACTCGGAGCGGAAAACACGCCAACATGTTAAAAGTGTTAACCTCAACATTCTGAATTAACATGCAAAGTCAATTGGAAGACACAATGACTACATCCATGTCAATTCTAACATGTTTTGTTTAATGTTAATTAGTGGATACCGGCCTTAACAGGTGCGATAATCTTGCACGTCATGTGAATACTAAGCATAGTCACTCACTTGCACGATGCTAAGTCTGTGATACCAATTACCCTAATGTTGAACAGCACCAGTCTCACAGCAGATTTACATCGAAAGAAGCAATATGTAAAATGTCGAAACCAGTAAGTGAAATTGATCGACAGGTGAAACGCTCAAAAACTGAGTCGGAATGCGATCCTAATAATGTGAAATGAACGAAATAAGCTTCATCAGAATACTAAGTCTTGACACAGCAATGGCGCTCTTCAAATCGAAAATCGTTCCAATACTCACGTATGGGATTGAAATTATATGGACACACCTGAATGAAAAGAACTTAGCAACACTAGAAAGAGTTAAAGCAACATACATCAAAAGAGCAATCGGAGTGGCAAAAACAACAAGATCCAGATTAGTCTACCTTCTCGCGCAGGAAACTTTCCTCATAGAGGATTTAAGGAAAATGTACCCCCTACCTAACACAACGGCATCGAAGAACCTACTAAGAACACTAATAAGGAAAAGAGAAGAAGTACCCACGGAATTCTATGGAACTGGGGCCATGATTGATCGTACATGGACAGCAGAAAATTTTGAGACGAGGCACGTGTTTACAAGACTTGCAGTACATGGATTCCACCATGTCATCTGCGAAAACCAACATACCACGAACCGTCAAACTCATGCAAGTGTACATTATGTGAACGATATCACTTAGAACTCTGCAACAAGAGGACTAGATCAATCAGAGACTATGCGTCCAATGGTGCAAGCGTTAAATTGTTATAACACCATTCACTAATGTATGGCTATCTTGCTGCAATAAATGTTTTATTTTTATAATGTGAGGAAGCGTAAGTGTTCTGATATGAACGACGAGAGCTTTACTCCAAAGAGGAATAAAAATGTTCAGGCTAAAGTTGTTGACGCGGTAATTATGTACTGTAACCTGTGTGATGTTGATGTACTTATCTCTAATGTTCATAGTCATGTAAATAATGCATGCAGTGAAATAGATTATCAAATCGTAGAGGAAATCGATAGTATTCCATCAGATACTGGTTTCTTTCTGAAAACGTTACTAGGTTTACCTCTACACTAGCTCCTTAATTCTACCTCATTGTCTAAGCCTAGGAAAAGTTCTATCCCAGTGCCAGCATTTCAAACAGCAGGATGAAGAAGAAGAAGTAGAGGATCTCAACATCTCTTTATCATGCATGTTGAGTTTTTACCAACAGATGACATTGCAGAAACATCTACTACGTTGTAACACGATCTACTTTCCTTGTCTGCGGTTATGATCACACCATGGTACTGTAATGAGTTAAAGCAGTCTATTGGAAGCACCTATGGTTCACTATTCGCTCCTTACGTGGAGAAATTATTTACAGGACAAACGGACACCAGCTATGAAGAAGATCGTATAGGTAATGCTGATATTAAGATTAATAGCAACAGCCTTGACGTCAAGGTTATGAACTGTAAACTTACCAATGCCTCGTAGACTCTTCTCTCGGATACCTGACCAGAAAATAATTTTGCAAGAGGACCTCAAGAAATATAGATCGATACATTTTTTTTATATTGACGCTAGTTACCGTGATAACAAGAGGTAATAAGGTGAGACTGCAAATAATAGTCGCAAGTATAGAAATTTCATTTCTAAGCTGTTACCTACACATCAAATATCTGCAAGTGGTTTCAGTGTTCTCTACAAGCCTCTGTTGCCGTATGTAGATGTGTCATACTGGAACGATCCCAACCTACTTGCAGAAAGTCTTTACTTGCTAAATGCCTCTCGACATGCTGGTCACGCAAGGTATGAAGCAAATAATTTGAAGTAATTTGTTTTACATCGCACAGACACAGATAGGTCTTACGGCTACGGTGGGATAGGAACGACCTAGAAATGAGAAGGAAGCGGCCGTGCCTTAATTAAACTACAACCCAAACGTTTGCCTGGTGTGAAAATGGGAAACCACGGAAATCCATTTTCAGGGCTGCCGACAGTGTGGTTCGAACCCATTATCTCCCGAATACAACACAATCTCTCTTGATATATAAGTCCACTGAAAAACAAATGTAGCGGCTTTATCAAGCCTATCCCCCTTTCCTGCCTACGTTTTCCTTCAAAAGCAACCGCATTATTTTTCGCAGCCTATTAATGTTTTTGTAATGAAGATCACAATCGTCTCTTGCCTACCTCCCTGATTATTAATTAAGTTTGCTACTATAACATAATTTCGTGTGGCTATTTCTAGCGCCGGCCCCGTGGTGTAGGGTTAGAGTGCCTGACTCTTACCCGGAGGTCCCAGGTTCGATTCCTGGCCAAGTCAGGGATTTTTACCTGGACCTGAGGGCTGGTTCCGAGGTCCACTCAGCCTACTTGATTAGAATTGAAGAGCTATCTGACGGTGAGATAGCGGCCCCTGTCTAGAAAGCCAAGAATAACGGCCGAGAGGATTCGTCGTGCTGACCACACGACACCTCGTAATCTGCAGGCCTTCGAGCTGAGCAGCGGTCGCTTGGTAGGCCAAGGACCTTCAAGGGCTGTAGTGCCATGCGGTTTGGGGGGGTGGCTATTTCTAGCCGAGTGCAGCCTTTGTAAGGCAGACCCTCCGATGATCGTGGGCGGCATCTGCCATATGTAGGTAAGTGCGTGTTATTGTGGTGGAGGATAGTGTTATGTGTGGTGTGTGAGTTGCAGGGATATTGGGGACAGCACAATCACCAACCCCGGGCCACTGGAGTTAACCAATGACGGTTAAAATCCCCGACCCGGCCGGGAATCGAAACCGGCACCCTCTGAACCGAAGGCCAGTACGCTGACAATTCGGCCAACGAGTCGGACAGTTTGCTACTTATCCTACCAGTAATCCCCTTTGTTTTTTGTATAATTCTTTAGCTACAGAGCTACCCATAGATTGAGCATGTACCTTTCCATTACCAGTCCATTCTTACTACAGTATAAGCACAAGTGAATGCCACACGAACTAGTACCAAGCAAGCTGGCTGTGCATATCATTCTGAGGTGCTGTTAAGACGTTAGATGATGCGTTCAAACCCATCAGCTCTGGAAAAAGTCTTCTATTCATTCTTATTTTCACAACCGGTGAGAGTTGCAGATGTCTTTGTATTTGCGTTCCAGCTGCATGTCACAAAAATGTCGTAAGTACAACATTATTCTCTTTAACCATACCGAGCCCCATGACGCAAGAGCACCGAAGGACCATGGCCTACCAAGCGACCGCTGGTCAGCCCGAAGGCTTACAGGTTACGAGGTGTCGTGTGGTCAGCACGACGAATACCGAATACTCGGCCGTTATTCTTGGATTTCTAGACCGGGGCCGTTATCTCTCCGTCAGATAACTCCTCAGTTGTAATCACGTAGGCTGAGTGGACTTCGAACCAGCACTCAGATGCAGGTAATATTCGTTGACCTGGCCGGGAATCGAACCCGGGGTCCTTTAACCATACCACACATACGTAATTTTTCAACATAACCTGTTTTCATCCCTTCACACCCCGCGCAACCCGTCTTCTAAAAGAGCTCCTCGAGAGTTAATCTATATATAAAAAAGCATGTCGCCGGACTGAGTGGCTCAGACGGTTGAGGCGCTGGCCTTCTGAATCCAACTTGGCAGGTTCGATCCTGACTCAGTCCGGTGGTATTTGAAGTTGTTCAAATACATCAGCCTCGTGTTGGTAGATTTACTGGCACGTAAAAGAACTCATGCGAGACAAAATTCCGGCACCTCGGCGTCTCCGAAAACCGTAAACGTAGTTAGTGGGACGTAAAGCAAATAGCATTATTATTATTATTATTATTATTTAAAAAGCATTCCTGACTGACTGACTGACTGACTGACTGACTGACTGACTGACTGACTGACTGACTGACTGACTGACTGACTGACTGACTGACTGATTCATCATCGCCGAGCCAAAACTACTGTACCAAAAGGAATAAAATTTTAGGAATACATTTATCTTAGAGTGCAGGTGATCACTAAGGGAGAATTTTGGAATATCCCGTCGCTAAGGGGGTGAAAAGAGGGTGAATTTTTAAATGAGTATATCTCAAAAACTTATCAGTTTACAGACGTAAAAATTAGTATTTGGAATCTCCTTTTAAAATGAAGAAACGCGTTTTTATTTCGGAAAATCCCCTTAAGGGAGGTGTAAAAATGTGAAAAGGGGGTTGAATTACTTTCATGGGGATATTTACTTCTCGAAAAATGAAGATGTTACAGGCATGAAAATTGGTATTTAAAATCTCCTTTAAAAATAATTAAACACGTATTTATTTGTTTCCGGAAAATTAACTTAAAGGGGGTGAACAGGAGTGACAAATTGGGTGTGTTTTAAAATGAAAACCTTCTATAATATATCTCAAAAACGTAACACAGGCGTAATAATGGTATTTGGAATTTCCTGTAGATGTAAAAAAAACACGGATAGCTTGTCTTCGGAAAATCCAATTAAGGGGAATGAAAGAATTGAAAAAAATAATTGAATTCTTAATATGACGATACTTTTTCTCAAAAACTAACGATGTTACAGATGTGAAAATTGGTATTTGGAAATTCCTTTAAAAATGATTAAACATAATATATTTTTCAAGATAATCAACTTAAGGGAGGTGAAGAAGGAGTTGAATTATTTTTATGAGTATACTTATCTCTCAAAAACTGAAGGTTACATACGAGAAAATTGGTATTTGGAATCTCCTTTTAAAATAAAGAAACACGTATTCCTTTGTTTCCGGAAAATCCACTTAAAGGGGTGAGCGAAAAGAAGTGAATATGAGTTGAATTATTTTATTTTATCTCAAAAACTGAAGATGTTACAGATGTGAAAATTATTTTTAATTTCGTTTAAAATTGAAGAAACACGTATTACATTGTTTTTGGAAAATCAACCTAAGGGGTGGGGTTGAAAGGACTGAAAAATGGGTGAATTCATTTTTATGGTGATACTTATATCTCTGAAGTGATAATTGGTATTTGGAATCTCCTTTAAAAATAAAGAAAGCGATTTTTGGAATATCCAATTAAGGGGGGGTGAAAGAAGTCGAATTTGTTTATGAATTTATATATATAAAACTGAAGATCTTACACGTGAAAATTATTGTTTGGAATCTCCTTTAAAAATAAGGAAACATGTATTTATTTGCTTTCGGAAAATCCGCTTAAATGGTGGAGCGGTGAAATGAAGTGAAGAAGAGTTGAATTATTTTTATGAGGATACTTATATCTCCAAAAAGAACTGTTTTCTGAAAATCCACTTAAGTGGGGGGAGTTGCGAAGGGCTAAAAGAGGGGTTGAGTTATTTTTATGGCGACACTTATATCTCAAAAACTGCAGGTGTTACAGATGTCCAAATTGGTACTTGGAATCTCTTTTAAAAAATAACATGATTTTGTTTTCGACTTGAGAGAAGGCTGTTTCTCACATGGACAGTTCTATTTCGCATGATCCAGAGTTAGCTCTGGCAGTAGCCTGGTCACAATAAAGGCAATACCACAAACGTGATTTGCAAAGAGGTAAACGACACTCACTTTTTCGGTGAGTTTTTATACCTTAGGAATTTTCAGAAAATGTCTTAGTGTAGCAGCGAGGAAGGATTTCTTTTATCAAATTACGAAATCCACGCGAGCAAAGCCACGGGTAACAGCTGGTTTTAGATAAAGGAATCATGATCTTATGTTTAACAGTTCAAGAGCAATGAATATTTTCGCATTAAGAGTTGAAAAGTGTACTATCACTAGAAATCATCAAATTTCGTTTCTATTAAACCTACCAATTCTTATGTATGTCGTAACTTTTCCCAGTTTAGCGGCTTTAACCTCCTCGCACCCAGTTTCACTTCCTCATCTGAAAGAGCTCCTCTAGACGTAATTTTAGATAAAAGAATTATGTTCGTACCTTCAACGGTTTAACCGCTATGAATATTTTCGTGTTAAGGGTTGGAAAATTTACTATCACTGCATGTCATCAACTTACGGTTCTAAATACGATTTTAATGCTTAAACCTACCAATTCTTAAGTTTTGACGTACTTTTGCAATTAAGCTCTTTTCACCCCCTCACACCCTTTCTTACAACTTCACCTGAAAGAGATCCTTTAGACTTAATTTTAGGTAAAAGAATTATGTTCGTACCTTCAACAATTTAAGAGTTATGAATATTTTATGTTAAGGGTTGAAAAATGTACCATCGCTAAAAATCATCAAATTTCTATTCTAAATACAATTTCTATGCATAAACCTACCTATTCCTATGTTTTGACGTATTTTTCAGATTAAGCGGTTTTCACCCCCTCACACCCCCACTCACCTCCTCATCAGAAAGAGTTCTTCGGGACTTTATTTTAGGTAAAAGACTCATGTTAGTTCGTTAAATGGTTTAAGAGTTACGAATATTTTTGTGTTAAGGGTTGAAAAATTTACTATCACTGCAGGTCATCAACTTACGGTTGTAAATACGGTTTTCATTCCTTAAACCTGACAATTGTTATGTTTTGACGTATTTTTGTCAACTAAGCTGTTTTCACCCCCTCACAACATTTCTTACCCCTTCACCTGAAAGAGCTCCTCTAGACTTAATTTTTGGTAAAAGAATTATGTTCGTACCTTCAACGGTTTATGAGTTATGAATATTTTTGCGTTAAGGGCTGAAAAATGTACTATCGCTAAAAATCATGAAAGTTCGGTTCTTTATACGAATTTTAAGCTTAAACATACCAGTACTTATGTTTTGACGGGTTTTTTATCAAATTAAGCGGTTTTCATCCCCTCGCACCCGCACTCACCTCCTCATCAGAAAAAGCTCCAAAGGACTTAATTTTGAGTAAAAGAATCATGTTA
This sequence comes from Anabrus simplex, assembly GCF_040414725.1. Taxonomy (NCBI): domain Eukaryota; kingdom Metazoa; phylum Arthropoda; class Insecta; order Orthoptera; family Tettigoniidae; genus Anabrus; species Anabrus simplex. The sequence continues at coordinate 221,218,191 of NC_090272.1, read as the reverse complement.
GTACGTTAAACAGTTTAAGAGTTACGAATATTTTTGTGTTGAGGGTTGAAAAATTTACTATCACTGCAGGTCATCAACTTACGGTTGTAAATACGATTTTCATTCCCTAAGCCTGCCAATTCTTATGTTTTGACGTATTTTTTTTCAGTTAAGCTTTTTTCACCCCCTCACAACCTTTCTCATCCCTTCATCTGAAAGAGTTCCTAGAGACTTAATTTTTGGTAAAAAGGAATCATGCTCGTACGTTGAACGGTTGAAAAGCTCTGCATATTTTTGTGTACAGGGTGGAAAATGTACCATCACTGAAAATAATCGCATTTCGATTCTAAATATGATTTTAATGCTTAAACATACCAATTCTTAAATTTTGACGTAATTTTTCTTAATTCAATGTTTTTAACCCCCCTCGCATCCCATTTCACCCCCTCACCTAAAATAGCTCCTCAAGACTTAATTTTAGGTAAAAGAAAAGTTCGTAAGGTAAACCGTTTACGAGCTATAAATGTTTTATTTTAAGGGTGGGAAAGGGTAAATATCTCGGAAACAGTGCGTCTTAGAGCTGTTTTCGCCCCCTTCTTACCGAATTATTTTTCAGGAAGACAAAAGAGAAAACGGCAGCCCACCACCAAACTATTCAACATCCATGAACCCCAAAAGCGAAGGGCAACAACTCTCAAATTATGCAGCATACACAAGTCGAAACAAGGAAAGAACATTCTACTGTAGAACTATAGTTACTTCATGAACTTAAACAGGGAAGGGCAGTCCACTGTAAATTGAACATCATGCTTGAACTCAAACAGGGACGGGTAACCCACTATACAACTTGGCGCCACTATTGTACCCAAACAGGGAAGAGAAATGAGCCGTAACAAATTATACAAACTGAAACAGAGAAGGCATCCAGGCGAAAAACTAGGTCTTATCTAAACTGCTCTTCATTCGCATTAGAATTATAGAACGTTTACCAGTAGAAGAGGGGGAGGGGAGGGATGCGACGGTCGCCATCTTGGCAGGGGAACTTTATTCCCATGCGAGGAAATTTTCGTCCCTTCAGGTTGGCAGCGAGATAACTTTTTTGCCGTCAGGTTGGGAGCACTGCGCTACCATATTGTGAAATAGAACATACACAAGGAGAGTTCCCAAGCTGCTTATGGTTAATGTGTCTGGGCGTCGTTGAAAACGCCCCAGCTGTGAGTTGAGCAATTATCATCGGCGTAAGTTAATAGTCTGAGGACCATATGTGAGTGACAGGTTAACTGGCTCCTATAATTTAAGAGCCCAAGGGCAAACTTGTATATGAGAAGGTTCCACCGAACAGGTAGACGAGAGAAGATGTGCAGTCCATCTGTGCATGGAGCAGAACCGCATCAAAGCAAGGCAATTTATTGATCTGAAAGAAATCGGTCAGTGAAAGGTCAACCGGTCGCTAGCTTATGCAAGATATAACTTGTTTCTATTCAAATGAATGTGTGTGGCAACGCCCAACAGGTAGGCGAGAGGAGAGGTTCAATGCTGTTCTGCCTGGGGCAGATCCACTACATAGCAAGGCAATGATTTGAATAAAACAGACTACCGAAAGGTCAACCGGTTGTTAGCTTATGCAAGATATAACTTGTTTTTATTCACATTAATGTGTATGGGCCTCTCCTAACTGGTAGGAGAGGTTCAATGCTGTTCTGCCTGGGGCAGATCCGCTACATAGCAAGGCAATGATATGAATAAAACAGACTAGCGAAAGGTCAACCAGTTGTTAGCTTATGCAAGATATAACATGTATTTTACTGAAGTGTAATGTGTGTTGGAGCCTTCATCCAACTGGCAGACAAGGACTAAGATTTGCCGCAGCTGTGAGTGTGCGAGTGTGGACAGCGAGTATTTAAGAAATGGAACACCGTCGTCTGTCTATCGGGAATTAACAATTAGAAAGAAGAGAATTTCTCCTTTATTGCGTATGACTAGTTTTTATTTGTCTTGAACCGGGAAGAAAGTGAAGTAAGAAAAAAGTTCAAAATATGAATATTTCACTAAAATTCAATAAGATTGCTAAGGCAGTATCACAACACGAAAATCAGTAACAGATGAAGGTACTCCGAGCTGCGGATACACGGTTTGGACGGAAGATAAGAGCTGACATAGAGTGTGAAGATGAAGAAACAGTCAGCGTATTCTTACCAGCTCAGTTCTCCAAGCTGTCAAGTGATGATTAGGAGGAGATAAAATCACGCACAGAAAAATTAAGAAAGTGTATAAAGGAATTGAGAAGGGCTATCATCAAGTGTTCTTTTATCATTCATTAACCTAAGTAAGTATGATAAGTTGTTATTCTTAGATACAGCTTTCTTTTGTTGCATTTTCCATTTTTGGAACTGTGTGTGTTTTTAACACAAAGAAATAAATGAACTGGATCATATGTATATCAATAATTATAAAAGGAAGTGTCTGTCTGTCTGTCTGTCTGTCTGTCTGTCTGTCTGTCTGTCTGTCTGTCTGTCTGTCTGTCTGTCTGTCTGTGCGCGATGGCCAGCAAAATCTACAGCGCGCAGAGATCTGAAATTTTGAACATAGGTACATGGAAAGGGGTCCGAATGTACCTCGAAGCAGGAATTTTCATTTTCGCTTTCGTTGGTGAGTAATGAACGAAAAAAAATCGGAAAACGTGCATTGGGATATGATAATCCAACGTACTGTCACCAAAATTATATGCATAGAGTCGCTGTCGCTAGGCAACGTACATAAGATAGGTAGAAAACACAATATTCAAGGAGCCATTTTACGTCCATGGCGTAGGAAGCCTTTTCTAGTGTGAGGGCATATGGCGCCGTTGATGGTGATTCGTCCGTCGGATCGGGACGTAAAGTCTCGAGCTATTCGAGAGGAGTAGGCTATGTGCCGGCGCCGGGTTTCATCCTCTTCATTCTTACTATCATATTATAATGTCATTCATTCCATCTCATTAACTCATCTAATTAGGTTGACGTCATGATAGTCATCTGGTCGTAAAAATTCGCTACGAAGATTCATCTCACTTCATATCCAAACCCCGTACAGAGAGGGGACAAGGGTTGGACACTTATACATTTATAGGAAACATATATGACACAAGATAGACGATAATAATAAACAAGGAATAATACATAAATCAGTCAGGATGCCATTGTAAGTCCGTGGAATAGGAAGCCATTTTCCTTCAATCCATGATGTCTGTCTGTCTGTCTGTCTGTCTGTCTGTCTGTCTGTCTGTCTGTCTGTCTGTCTGTCTGTCTGTCTGTCTGTCTGTCTGTCTGTCTGTCTGTCTGTCTGTCTGTCTGTCTGTCTGTCTGTCTGTCTGTCTGTCTGTCTGTCTGTCTGTCTGTCTGTCTGTCTGTCTGTCTGTCTGTCTGTCTGTCTGTCTGTCTGTCTGTCTGTCTGTCTGTGTGCATGTGTGCGATGCCAAGCCAAATCCACGGCAAACAAAGATCTAAAATGTTTGTCATAGGTGGACATAGGTTTTCACCTAAGACGCATGGCTGTGTGTAAGAGCAATTCTTGCATCAAGACATGAAGCTGTCAACGTCATCAACAAGCAACACTCACAAGAATTATCCGGTTTTCTATAAATTGAAAAGTCTATCGACACGACATGTCATACAGATGAGGCTGTCGACTACACGACAGAGATTTTGAACAATTTGGAGTCACCTGCGGTACCCTAGAACACCTTGGAGTGGACGATCGTGGCACCAATTATCCTTCTCAGGAATATGAATCTTTCCCTCTGCAATGAACAAGGCTCTGAAACTGATGACGAATATTATTGAAGCCACCATTATGACTGAGCATGCCGCGGGCATAGTAGTATTCCTCGGACTGTAATTTTTATATCCATTGAGTAGGAAGCCATTTTCGGCCCGCGACACGAGGAGCCATCAGCCCGTAATATTCGGAAGTGTTTGTGTGTATGTATGCGAAGCCCAGTCAAATCTACAACACACAGAGATCTGAAATTTTGATACAGGACAATCGCTGAAAGTTGTAGGACTCCATCTTCGAAAACGGTGCTTTTGCCATTGTCAACATACGTGGATTGTTCAAGAGTTCGAAAGGCAAACACAATACAGTATACATCTTACCTCCAAATGGAAGGACATTAATATAGTTTATTCCGAAGCTCTAAGGAAACAATATATTTTGTATTATACAACATGGTCTTTAACATGGTTTTAATATTATATGTACCATCCATCAACCCGATATCTTAAGCCTTGAAAGTAACAATATAATAAAATTAAAATAACGTATTTCATGCAGTTTACGTCAAAAAGATGTGAGTTAATAAATATAATGCTTTAATGTGCTTTTAAATAAAGAGTTTTGAAACATCTAACGGTTGAATTACTAAACGCGGGCAAAGCCGCGGGCACATGCTAGTATATATATTTAATAATATAGCCAAGCTTTCAGCCAAATTGCATTGGCCTTCATCAGGGCATGTGAAGTTTTGCCTCCGACAGTGAGCAAAGAAATTCTCCGAAGGAACATGGAAGTCATGCCCGTACTATTCACGGCCTACCCCACTAACTGGACTCAAGAATCGTGACGCTGTGCTGAGGTGGTTGGGAGGGAAGTTACTGATTCACCGTCCTCTGTCGACAGTTTGAGTGCGTCCCGCTGTGCCATGGTGGTGTTATGCATGTATTTCTGCAGTACAGGTCTCCATGTATTTGATAACTTAAAGCCGTCTTCCCTGTTGATGTTATTTGGGCGCAGCTCTATCTCTATGGCTTCCCTCACAAGACGAGCATAGAAGTCTTTTACAGGCGCGATGACCTTCGCCTGGTCAAAGAGGATTTCATGGTCTGTACTGTAGAAATGTTCTGCTATAGCAGACTGGCTTATAGCGTTCTCCGTGGAGGAGGAAAGAGCGACATTCTTTACCGACCTGATGTGCTCTTTCACCCTGGTACTAACAAGCATTTTTGTCATGCCAACATATGAACAACCACAACCACATGGAATTTCACATATGCCCGGTGTTTCAAGATGTGATTTTTCTTTGACTGGTCGAAACAGGGATTTGAGCTTCCGGTCTGCGGTGAAAACTGGAATTATATTGTACTTCTTCAGAATGCGCCCTATTCTGTCAGTTATACCTGCCACGTAAGGAAGGAATACTTTTTTTCTTTTTGGTGTAGTCCTGGTTGGTACTATCCAAGTTAGGCTCCTTGATCTTCACAGCTCGTGTTATGTCTCCAGATGTATAGCCGTTTTTCTTCATGGATGTTGTCAGTTCTCTCAATGCACTCGAGCGGTTATCATCGTCTGCAACATTATTCACCCTAGTATACAACGTTCGAAGGAGAGCTGCTTTTTGGGAGAGGTGGTGATGTGAAGACTTATGAAGGTATCTTTCAGAATGTGTAGGTTTCTTGCATGGCCTAGTGTACCATCGTGTATTTTTCTTCCTTTTCAGGTTTGTTCGAGGTTAGTTGATTCTTTCCTCTATTGTGGTGAAAGTGAACTGGAAGAAAGTTCAAATTAACGAAGGAATTGCAAAGCAAGCTTATCCTCTCCTAGAGATTCGTCGTTTATACCAACGTCGAGCTGAGGAGAAGATGAACATGAACCAGAGGACCTGAGCGAAGAATGTCGCCAAGAATTGAATGGTAACTGTCTAGCGTTGTGGAATAGAGGTATTGCTACCGTCAGTTTAAAGTGTATGTGCTTAACGGCAGTAGAGCTCATGAAAGCCAGCAGGCTGCCGTATTGAAATGTGTGTTAACTGAATCAGGGATCAAAGAACACTTTTTACTATTTGTTCGTCATAATACGCTGGTGACATCAAGTGGTCAGTAGTGAACATGGATCTTATTTCAAATTTTGTGCATTATAACAACGGACAATATTTGTCGAAATGAAATGTATATCGTCGTCGGCGCTACTCGTTTCGAGAATACGTTTATCTCCTGCAATTCTTCTTAAAGTTTGTTGGTTCTGTGGAGATGTCGCTGATGACTGATCAAGCCAATCTTCGCAAGAAACATGCGGCCACACAAGTCACATCTAAACATCGGTGGAGGTCGCGATTGGATCTGACGTAGTTTCCGCTTTTCATGGGTTTCAATTTCTTGTCTGCGACGTGCCTGGTCAAACACTGAGACACCTTCTGCAGTAGCTTTGCGCCAAAGAACACGGTTTTCTGCAGTTGTTGCCCGGGTGTTAGCATTTAGGTTAGTCATAGTCTTCTTAACCTGGTCTTTATAAAGTTTCAAAGGAACCCCTTGAGGCCTTTTACCATGACCAATCTCACCGTGGAGAAGTTGTTTAGGCAGTCTGCTATCATTCATACGCTGGATGTGACCAACCCATCTAAGCCGATGAGTGATGAAGACTTCTATGCTGTTTCTATGCCCCTTGTCAAGAACTGCCATATTTCTTACGTAATCATCCCACTTGATGTTCATGACGAATCTAAGTTTCTGCTGATGGAAGAGTTCCAGTTTCTTTATGTCACAGCGGTAAAATGTCCAGATTTCACATCCATATAGTAATGTTGTTATGACTACAGCTAGGTACACCATTAGTTTGGTATACATTTTAAGATCCTTATTCAAGAAAACTCTGTCCGAGTGGCGGCCGTAAGCTGCATGGGCAGAGCATATTCTATTTTCCACATCCTTTTCTGAGTCTCGGCTTGTAATTAGAATACTACCAAGGTAGGTGAATTGGTATACCTGTTCTAGAGATGCCACCTGGTACCGGCTATATAAGTACTTTAGTCTTATGGGAGGTAATGATCAGACCAAATCGTCCATAAGCTTGCTTAAAACAGTTGATAAATGTTCGAAGATCCTCAGCAGGGAGCCTGGATTGGTTGAACTGTCGGCCATCATATCGAAACTTAATTTCCACACCTACTTGGTCGTTAGTAGAAGTCTCGTGAAGCATCACGGCCAAGTACAGGGTGAAAATGGCGGGTGCAAGCACGCAACCTTGCTTAAGCCCATTTGTGATAGAAAATTCTTCTTCTGATAGCTCATTCAGGTGAAGAACTCGTCCAGCCATTCCATGATGAAGAGCCTGGATTAAGCCTACAAAACGGCCTCGACATCTAAAGCACCGTAATACCATCCACATAGCTTCTCTAGGAACAGAATCAAAGGCCTTTTTCAGATCGTAAAAGACTAAACGGAGATGGATTTCTTTTTGTTCTCTGCATTCCTCTTGGATTTTTCTAGCGCAAAATATCGTATCAATGGTACCCCATGAGGCACGAAACCTACATTGAGAATCAGGCAGTACCATTTCAGAGACAGTCTGAAGACAGTTCAACAAAATCCTTGACAGAACTTTTCCTGCTATCGATAGTAGGGAAATGCCACGATAATTTCCACCAATACCTCGATCACCTTTATTGAAAATCGTTACTATGGTGGCTTTTTTCATCTCGGGAGGTACCTTCTGTTTTTCTCAAATTACAAGAATTAGGAAGAAAATCCTGGTCTTCAAAGGTAGTCCCCACTTTGAATAAGTTCCAGAGGGATGTTGTCTGCTCCGGGAGATTTTCTTGGTTTCATACTTTTGAGACTTTGATGAATTCATATAGGGTTGGTAGGACTGTCATCCACAGTCGCAGAGGATGTTTGGCCCATTCCAGTTCAATATCCTTGGCATTAACTGGAATGGAAGTCAGTTGCTCTGTTATGGCATTTTGAAACTCCTTAGCAACAGTTTCATTTCGAAGTTTGGAAGTATTAAATTTCTTCCTTGAAGGGTTTATGAAACGAGTATGTGATTTCTGGTACACTAAAATTCTGATGAGTCGGCTGATAAGAAGTCTATGATCCGTGCATCAGTCATCGATGTTTCTACCTGTCTTTGTGATGAGGACGTCTTTCTTGTCACGTTTGGGCCGATGACCTTCGATGTTAGGCCCCTTTAAACAACAAGCATCATCATCATCTTGTCGCATTGTCGAGTTATGACATAATAAATGAGGTGCCAGTGTTTTGAACGTGGATGCATCCATGTAGTCTTGTATCTATTTGGTAAACGGAATTGTGTGTTGGTGATAAGGATGGGAAAAAAGAAGTAATCCATTTGCGTTACAGTTTCCTATGCCTTGATTGCCCATGACATTAACCCACAGCCGTTTATCTCTACCCACTCTAGCACTGAAGTCACCAAGTAATAGTAAATTATCCTTGGTGAGCACTTTGGAAATTATTGTATTCAGTTGATGGTAGAAATGATTCCTAGAAGTTTCAGAACTGTCCAAATTAGGGGCGTAAGCAGAGATGAGGGTGATGGATTTATCTCCAGGGAGTGGTATGCGGAGGGTCATGAGTCTTTCATTAACTGCAGTAGGACTTAACCTAAGCATGTTTACCAGTTTAGTTTTCACTGCAAATCCAACACCATGAATTCGATGTCCAACTTCATGTTTTCCCTTTCTAAAAGATGGTATAGCCTGAACTAGATTCAGTAAGTTTTTCCCGCATTCAGCAATCTAGTTTCACTCAATGCGGAAACGTCGATGATTAACCTTGCTAGCTCATGTGTGACAAGAGCCGTTCGTCTTTCAGGTCTGGTATTATTGTCTAGAAAATGTCTAATAGTCCACGATCCTACAAGCAAAGTGTTCTCATGTTTACGACCGCAAAATAGGGTGTCGCTGTGGGTGCGGTTTCCCAGCGGGGATGTGAGTGCGGCTCCCGATGTTTTGACCATATCTTCTAGGGCCTTGCCCATTCGGGGAGGCCTGCCAGACACAAATGCAAGACCGGATCTCAGGAAGGAATACCGTATACACCAACGTGCATGTCCAGACTAGAAGCTCCCGATTTAACCCTAAATATGCTCCCGCCATCCTTCTCCCATCACCGTTGGACATTGTAGGAGTAGCAGGGTGAAAATCCCACAAGCATGACTTTGTTTAAGATGGATCTCAACTTGCAGGTAGGAGGTCCACACACTATGATTTCAGAACCTTTCACCGCGGAACATGTAGTGTGAGAACGACAGTAGCAAGCTCCAAAACTGCAACGGACTGCCGCAGACTCCAAATTAGTTGAGTTGTACTTTTATAGCCTGTCTGTCTGGCTTTATCCTCTTCCGAATCCACAGCCGTTAGGATTTCATGACATTGAAAATAGATCCTCTTTTGCCTGTTTTGCCCCTGGGCACATTTTCCTGTCTTAGAGCCCTCTCCTGGAGAGAGGGTGTCCCAGTATTCTAAGGCCCCCAGGAATGGGTCTAACTGTTGGTCCACAGATCTGAAGATCATCCCTACAGTGAACCCCATAACCGCCACCCGGGGAATCACTCTGAAGGGGCAGGTTCCCCTGATTACTCATTGGGAGTTAATTCCAGCCACAATGGTTTATTTGCAAAGAAAATTTATGTGCGCCATACAATTTTGTACCTTATTCACTAGACAAACTATTATCTTCACTGAGTGAAAATTCAATGCTTATAACGAGAAGCTATTTTGACAAATATTCACATTTCAAACTTACTTCCCTGGAGGGTATAGTAGAACCCCGTTTATCCGAAATAAAGGGGGCGGAGCCATTTCATTGACGCATTTTTTCGGATGACATATGGTAAATATTTTCGGAAATTAAATGCCGAAATAAAATTGTATAAACTCTGTTAAGCAAAGGTGCATACTGTATATTAACATGAAAATGTTTACATAATGTCACTCATTGTATAAAATCAGAGATTTGCTTCTGAATTTTCTTGGCGCAGCGCTGTCGTGCAGGTATGTCGGCCACCATTTAATCAACAGTACATCAGCTGGTGTCCGCCTCTGTGGTGTAGTAGTTAGCGTGATTAGGTGCCACCCCCGGAGGTCCGGGTTCGATTCCTGGCTCTGCCACGAAATTTGAAAAGTGGTATGAGGGCTGGAACGGGGTCCACTCAGCCTCGGGAGGTCAACTGAGTAGAGGTGGGTTCGATTCCCACCTCAGCCATCCTGGAAGTGGTTTTCCGTGGTTTCCCACTTCTCCTCCAGGAGAATGCCGGGATGGTACCTAACTTAAGGCCACGGCCGCTTCCTTCCCTCTTCCTTGCCTATCCCTTCCAGTCATCCCATCCCTCCACAAGGCCCCTGTTCAGCATAGCAGGTGAAGCCGCCTGGGCGAGGTACTGGTCATTCTCCCCAGTTGTATCCCCGACCAAGTGTCTGAAACTCCAGGACACTGCCCTTGAGGCGGTAGAGGTGGGATCCCTCGCTGAGTCCGAGGGAGAAGCCGAACCTGGAGGGTAAACAGATGATGATGATGATGATGATGATGACATCAGCTGGTGCAGATTCATTGCTTTGTTCAAGAAAACGCAAAGCGCTCTGAAATAATGAAACAATTTATTTTCTTACAACTGAACTGAATACCGTATACAGTAATTTTATTACAGTACTGTAATGAAAGCGTGTGGTATTGTATTTTAATAAAAAATCGAAATCAATCTTACCACCTTTGTATTAAATCCATCATCTGCTGTAACTCGATTCTCACAACTGCTATTGTCAAAATAGGGTTTGCCTAGTAGCTCTCAGCACTTATAGCAGGAGAATTATTAATATTGACGGCTAAGAACGAGAGGGCAAAAACAAAATATTAAAATACAATTTTGCCAGACCATTTCAGTTAAGCGAAGTTCGGTTAAGCGGGGCTCTACTGTAGTTCAAAACGACTATATCACTAGTATGGATGTGGTAGATGAGACTAGTTTACTACGAAGGAGTTCATTTTTTAGTTCTTTAAATGCCTAGGCCGTATCAAAAGAAGAATATGCTTTTGCTAATCTTACGTGGAATATCTTTTATTGTACAAGTTTAGACGAATTTTTAGATATTTACTTACAAGTAGAAACATTACTCTACAGATGTGTTCGAAAATTTTAGATAGAGGCGAAAAGAGACAAATGGTATCGATACACCTCATTTTTTCACAGCTACTTCTATGGGTTGGTATGCTAAGAAGAAAATAATACACGCTCAGTTAGAATTATTTCAAAACGTTGACATGCTGCCGGCCCCGTGGTGTGCGAGTAGCCCGCCTGCCTCTTAACCAGAGGCCCCGGGTTCGATTCCCGGACAGATCAGATTTTTACCTGGATCTGAGGTCTGGTTCGAGGTCCACTCAGCCTTCGTGATTACAATTGAGGAACTATTTGATGATGGGATGATGGCCCCAGGTCTAGGAAGCCAAGAGAGGTGTCGTCATGCTGACCACACGGTAACTCATAATCTACAAGCCTTCGGGCTGAACAGCGGTCGCTTGGTAGTCCATGGCCCTTTGGGTTTGGTTTGGTTTGGTTTTGTTGCGGACATGCTGCAGTTTTTGAACGTTCTATCTGCAATGGTAATGTGCAGTATATCACACGCCAAGCAGTACCAAATAACAAGTTTACGACAAATTATGAGGAGTTAAAACCTGAAACATACGTAATGTGTTTCGATGTCAATAATTTATATGATTTCGCTATGCAAGAGTTTCTGTCAACGAGAGGGATACAATGAAGAAATAAAGCGGGGAATTATGATTCCATAAATATAAAACTAGAAGCAGATGTTGATTATCTGTTAGAGGTAGATTTAGTCTGCCTTAAAGAACTGCATGACGAACATTATGATTACCCTCTGTGCCCAGAAAAATCAACGAAACTGATGAGCATACTTCATAATGAGGGCTGTTATATTTTTCATTACAGACTGTTAAAAGAATGCGTGGAAGTGGGAAGAAAGTATTTCGTATCTACAGAACAATTCAATTTAATCAGAGCGCGTGGTATAAAGCTACATTGACCTTAACACTGAAAAACGAGAAAGTTGGCAAGACATGAATTTGAAAGAAGTGTTTATACGTTGATGAATAATGTAATATTCGTTCGTTCGTTCGTTCGTTCGTTCGTTAATGAATGTAAGGAAGTTACTGGACATAAAATGGGTCACTCGGTGGAAAGTTCGGTATGGTGCCTGTTCATTAATCGCAAAAGCAAATTTTAAACAACTTATTACAGTAGATGAACATTATATGATCATATAAATTAAGAAATTGCAAATTCAACATAGTCAACCAGTTTAACTTGGTGCTTCAATAGTTTTCACTACAGCTTCATTCTAGCAAACACAGAAACCAAATCACTACTATTGTAAACATACACAGATTGCTCAATCTATACATCTTCCTTCAATCTTTATGAGTTTATGAAAGAAAATTCAGCTTTTAACACCAGATACTATGATGAAAACAATATTTCTATATTGAAAGGAAAATATAGATGAAATAGGTTTAACGAAAGATGAGAATGCTGGAAGTGCAGTTCAAGGTTTTCTAGGATTATGACCCTAGATGTACGTAATTAAATTGTGTGACAAGGAACCTAGCTGTGAAGCTAAAATTATTAAAAATAAATGTCAGCAAACGTCTTAAAATTGAAGAATAGAGAAATTATCTTTATGTGGGAGATTAAATTAACAAATTACAATTGTGCATCACTTCTTCCTCTTATGCTGTGTTGTTAACAATTCGTCAAAATAAACATACTTTCTAATGTAATGACGATAAAAGGCGCATAACAAGTAACAACATTAAAGCTTTAGCATTCGGCCATTATAGAAAATTAAGAAAAATATTGTATCTATTGTTCATTGTAAAAATATATAACTACCTTTGCTTTAGTTGTAAGAGAGTTGTAATTACGTTTACATGTATACATAATTAATGTCAATTGCAATGATGGTTATATGCTTAAGAGATACATAATTTTTGTTGTCTTTAAAGAGAAATATATTTTTGTATAAATAATCATTTTAAAGTGAATTGTATTATTTTCTTGTATATTTCCTTTCCAAGACAAATGCAAACTAGACGTACTTTAAGCTTCATTTTTTCTTGTACTACAATTTTCACCTCAATATTTTTGTCCTTCATTTCTCAATGATGGGTGTCATGGGTTCAAATCATACACATAAAAGTTGTTTAAGTAAACAAAATATTTTTATTTTTTATTAATTATATTTTACAAATAAAAATATTTCTCGTTCATTATGCTGTAATCTTCACTTCATGCTCATCTGCAAAGAAAAAGGAAAATAAATTACTCGTACACAGTGGATTTCAAGAACAAAAAAGAAAACTTGTAAATAAAAATCAATATTTCTGTACCTTGACATTTACAGAAAAATGAAATAAATTAGGAGGTTATCCAAGTCTTTAAGCTTAGTCGTTAGATATCGCCACTGAGTGCATCTAACTGATGTTGTTCATATATAGTATATATGTTTTGAGGGAAGAATGTCCAGTGAAACTCACTGAAACTGCACAATTTTGCTATGAATTTGTTAATCACTGAACACATATTTCTCATTATACTATTCTCTTGCTTGTGAACTTGAATTGGAATTTCGTCGTTGTTTTCAAATGTAGTTCCTGCATATGCACGATAGATTCTTACTTCTCGCCTGACTTCTCTACTTTTTGTAATATCTGTAATTAGAACTGTCCAGTCTGTCGGACACACAACCATTTCAAATGCAAATTAAAACACTGTAAGCATACATGTAAAAATCACATATTATATACAAAGAATGGCATGTTTCGTTCTACAGGAATATCCTCAGATTCTATCAAATCACTTAAATTATATTATAATCATAGGTTATAAACTTTATGGTTCTGATCCGTATTGAATTGTAAGTTCAATATAATTATTAAATTAATGTAGTAATGGTCCACCTTTCAATACTATAATATGTAATATTCTAAATTACATTAATTAATTAGAGACTAGTTTCAGCCGGGGCTGGCCATCTTCGACCTTAATGTAAAAAATCTAATAACCAAACAAATGTACATGCACACAATTGAAATAAAAGAAATGAAACAAATATATACAAATTGACATTAAAACATTGGGATGAAATTATGATTAAGTTTGAAAATAAACTAGGTTCTAACTTCTTGAGTATGCTCACCATTGAGAATATTTCAAGTATTAATTTATATACACAGAACATCTAATCATTAATAATTCAATAGTAAATGAAATGGGAAGTGGTAAAAGTTGATCCCGTAGTTCATCACGGAATTGACCTCTGAAGTTATCACTTTCTCGCTCGTTACTTCTTGCGGAAGATAGGGCTTGTATTATATAACGTAATATTAAACTATAAAGATGATTTATTATTATTATTATTATTATTATTATTATTATTATTATTATTATTATTATTATTATTATTATTGTTTTCGAATGGGTCTACTATGGACCACGTTAAGCATCATTCATTTACGGTTCTTCCTCTTTCGATCGGCCCAGTAATTCTTCATCCTTTCGGAGTGGGCTTCTTTACGTTCTCGTGACCAGTTGTTGCCGGTCCGTTTTTTGCTACTTTGATCTTGGAATCCCTTAATTTTGTTGATGATTTTTCTGTATTCCTGTCTGTTGTATACTACCTGCTGTGATATATTATTTTCCTCCATATCCTCCTTGACCCCTTTAAGCCAGTTAGTTGTTCTCCATGTATTCCAGAATTCGCTCGGCTGTTCTCTCTGGTAGCATCCTTTTAATGTGTCCGTAGAAGCAGAGTCTTCTCTTCTTGAAGGATGTTGTGATTTTTTCGGTCCTTTTGTATAGTTCCTCTTTTGGTCGCAGTCTAAATTCTTGACCCACTTTCCTGGGCCCTAGTATCTTCCTCAAGATCTTCCTTTCTGTCTTTTCAATGTTTTCTAGTAAGCCCTTCCTGTTCAGTGGAATACATTCGATCGCATATAGACTTTCTGGTTTGATGACAGTGTTGTAATGCCTGATTTTTGCAGTGTATGAAACTGATTTTTATTGTAGACATTTCGACATAACTGGTATGCTGCTTCCATCTTTCTTGCCCTTTCCTGTAATGCTATTCCTGGTAGTCCTTTTGGGGTTATCCATTCCCGTAGATATTTAAACTTCTGTACTCTTTTAATTGTTCCATATTTGGTGACAATATTTTGTGTCGGATCCTTTTTGTCCTGAATCATTAGTTCCGTCTTTTCGAAGGATATCTGAAGTCCCGTCTTTACAGCAGTCTCTTGCAGTGTTTCAATTTGTACCTTGGCTGTTTCAGTGTCTTCTGCCAGTATT
Organism: Anabrus simplex; assembly: GCF_040414725.1. NCBI lineage: Eukaryota > Metazoa > Arthropoda > Insecta > Orthoptera > Tettigoniidae > Anabrus > Anabrus simplex. Next base: position 221,203,080 of record NC_090272.1, on the reverse strand, counting down.
GCCATATCATCTGCGAATGCTAGACAGTCAATTTTGACTCCAGATCTTCCCAGTGATATTCCATTTTCCACCCCTAATTCCGTCAGTCTCTTCCTCCACTCTCTGACCACTTTTTCAAGTATAACATTAAACAGGAGTGGTGACATCCCGTCCCCTTGTTCGACACCTGTTTCGATCTTGAATGGTTTTGACAACATACCCATAAACTTAACCTGTGATGTAGTGTCAGTGATGGTTTCTTTGATTAAATTTCTAGTTTTTTTATCTATCCCAAACTCTTCTAACGTGCTTATCAAGGTTGCTCTGTCGACTGAATCATAGGCTTTCTTAAAATCCACAAATACAATCACTAGATTTTTGGCTGTGAGTGCACGTAGTTGTAGTATGGAGATTAGGTTGAAAATTTGCTCGCTGCATGATCTCCCTTTCCGGAATCCTGCCTGGTATTCACCAAGTTCTTTTTCTATTATCCCTTCAGTCCTGTTTTGTAGTGCCTTGGATAGAATTTTAGAGGCAACTGATGGCAATGATATTCCTCTGTAATTGTTAACGTTTGTTCTGTCTCCTTTTTTGTGCAGCGGGTGTATTAATGATGTCTTCCATTCATTTGGGATGCTCTCTGTCTGCCAAATCTCCTCAAACAGTGCTTCTAGCTGAGTCACTAAGTGTTCTCCGGCATATTTCAATAACTCTGCAACTATTGAATCTTCACCTGACGTCTTATTGTTCTTCAGTCCTGTTATTATTCCCCTGATTTCTTCTTTATTAGGTGGTTCTGAGTCCGGTGTCTGGTTCTTGGGTTTCTCAAACATTAGAGTTTCCTCAGGTTTATTACAGTTCAGTAGTTTCTGGAAATAATTTGCAAGGTGTTGGCAATTCTGTTCATTTCCAATGATTAGATTTCCTTCGTCATCTTTGAAGCATAGGGTTGGCGGTTTGTATCTTGTTAAGTTCCTCCTGAATGTCTGGTAGAAATTACGTGTATTGTTTTTCACGAAATCTTCTTCTAGTTTTTTTAGTTGCTGTGTGTCATAATGTTTCCGTTAACCTCTTATGGTTTTAGCTGTTGTTTTCCTTTGTGCTTTGAATGCCTCCCAGTCTTCTGTTTTCTTAATTGAGTTCCATTTCTTCCATGTCTGAGCCCTTCTTTGTAGTGCTTCTTCGCAAACTTCATTCCACCACGGATGTTTCTTCTTTTTACTTCGTAGGATTGTTTGTTCCGCTGCTTGCTGTATTGATGTTGCCATCTCAGTCCAACTGTGACTTTGAATCTTATTTTTTATTATTAATATTATTATTATTATTATTATTATTATTATTATTATTATTATTATTATTATTATTATTATTATTACTTGAGTCATCAGTCCATAACACCCTATCCTGTGCTAACATTTTCGTTTCGACATAACCACTACATCCGACATCTACTTGTCATATTCGTACCTTGGTCAACCCTACCGTTCATACCACCTACACTTCCATCAAAAACTAGCTGTACAAGTCCTGGGTGTCTTAAGATGTGTCCTAACATTCTGTCTCTTCTTCTGGTCAAATTTAGCCAGATCGTTCTCCTCCCACCAATTCGATTCTATCGATCCATCTCACCTTCATCATTCTTTGGTAACTCCACATTCCAAAAGCTTATTTTCTCTTTCTTTCTGAGCTGGTTATCGTCCACGTTTCACTTCTATGCAATGCCACGCTCGAGACGAAAGTCTTCAAAAACATCTTTCTAATTTCTATACCAATGTTCGAAGGGAACAAATTTCTTTTGTTAAGAAAGGGCTTCTTTGCTTGTGCTAGTCTTCATTTTTATACCTCATTACGTGTGCCATCGTTAGTTATTTTACTACCCAAGTACCAATGTGCATCTACTGCCTTTGATATTAATTTCCTAATTTAATATTTCCTGCATCACCTGACTTTGTTCGTCCGCACTCCATTACTTTTGTTTTGGACTTATTCATTTTTCGTCTTCTATTCCTTCCCTATGACTGTCCATACCATTCAGGAATTTCTCCAGATCAGACTATATTATTATTGTTATTATATACAACAAGCTCCCTACCGAGTGAGGTGGCCGTGCTGTTCGGTCGTGTAGCTTTGAGCTTGCATTCGGGAGATGGTGGGTTCGAATCCTACCATCGGAAGGTCTGAAGATGGTTTTCCATTGTTTCCTATTTTCACACCAGGCTGTTGTAGTGTGTCGGCATCCCTATCCCAAGATTTAAGGTTCAAATCTGGCAGAGATAATCAATGGTCAGCGCAATATCTAGGGCGATCAGTGAAGTAGAAAAAAAGGGGGCAACTTTTTCAATGATTAGTAACCAGTGTATTATCTGTGATTATTATTATCTTTGCCAGCCTCTGTAGCGTAACGGTTCGCACTATTTGCTGCTGTCCTCGCGAGGCCCGAGTCGACTCCTGGTACTGCCAGAAATGCAGTGGCTTATGCTGAGATCAAAACGTGGGCTACCGGTAGCCTTAGGTTACCCCTTTTTCGATAGTTGGTTGAGTGAATGTCAAGCCCTAAACGTTTTGAGCGCAACCAATAGTCTGCTGTATTATCAGTGCTGTTCCACAAGCTACTGCCCTGGCCTCTGCTACTGCTGTAAATAATCAACACCTGATCTGTGGAGATGGTAGCCCACAGATTAGCAAATTAAAGTCCAGCTTTGTGGCGAAATTGATAGAATGCTTGTCTTTGGTCCAATGGACCCGGTTCAATTCTCAGAATCAACCCCCTCGTACTCTTAATTCCCCTGGCTTGAGGACTGGGTGTTTCTCGCGTCTTCACCATTCATTTTATCCTCATTAGGTCCTCACCAAGCCTATACAATGCCATGCACTGTTATTATTACTATTATTATTATTATTATTATTATTATTATTATTATTATTATTATTATTATTATTATTATTATTATTATTATTATTATTTTGCTAGTTGCTTCACGTCGCACCGACTCAGATAGCTCTTATGGCGACGATGGAACAGGGAAGGGCTAGGAGTGGGAAGGAAGTGGCCGTGGCCTTAATTAGGGTACAGTCCCAGCATTTTCCTGGTGTGAAAATGGGGAAACCACAGAAAACCATTTGCAGGGCTGCCGACAGTGGGGTTCGAACCTACTATCTCCCGAATACTGCACTTAAGCGACTGCAGCTATCGAACTCGGTATTATTATTATTATTATTATTATTATTATTATTATTATTATTATTATTAAATTAAAATGTTAAAATTAACACCAATACCAGCAGTCGTAGCCATCGTTCCTGGTTTATTAGCTTCCTCAGGAGATCAGTGCCCGACCCATGATCACAGGTTCTATTTCAACCAACCAAAGAGAACACTAAACCTGATGAGTGCATTTCATTTTAGCAGATCAGCCTATAAAAAGTAGACTATGGAACAATGTGTCAGATACTTACAATATAATGTGCTTTAGATTTACATATTTCTTATTTGAGGTTTGGCCTTCACCGAGAGCCTTGGTAGCCCTCAGTATGCGCCAGTCCAGAAGTGTAAGATTGTCAGGAGTGCGGGTACATTGGGGACTTTGGGGTTGTTCCTCAAAGGAGCTGCAGAACCTCAGGACGAGGGCACTAGTTTATTTTATCTCAACTTTTAATTTTATCTTGAAGAGCTTCTAATGCCATACAGTCGGTCTTTGTTCCTCAAACAATGCTCATAAAACTGGATACAATTTAGGTCTTTGAACTAAATGAACAGTAAGTTTTTTCACTCAATCCGCTGATAGCCTGTCTCTTTCTGGAACCCACCGTACTCTCATTAAACTAAAAATTCCTTCCACATTACAGAACATGAGGCATGATTTTTCCGCATTATATAAGCCGCTAATAGACACCGGGCTGCCGTTGGACAGTAGTGGTGTGAGGCGAGATCGTCATGTCTTATAGATTTGATGAGCGTCGTGTTCTCTTAATGAAGTCACTTAAGTGCGTTTTGTGGAGAAGAGGACGCAATTTTGTCACTGTTTCGTTAGCTCGCCGTAATTTGTGATCTATATTCTATCTGCAAGTTAGTCTTGTCAAGTTACAGAACAAAGAACTTGACTATACAGTATACTTGCATTAATTCTACAGACTTCTCAATATTGATATCAATACGATCAGTGGCCAATTAGCTGTATAAGAATGGATCGCTGTTGATAACAACGCTCACGTTACTAGCAGCGTTGAGATTGGCTAACGTTCCTACCTTGGCTCCGCCGCATAACCCTTAATTTGCTGGTGCTCCTGGCATTAATACGTTAGATGCTGCCTGCAAGGAGCATGACGTTGCTTATCGTCAAAACAAACCTGAACTAAGACATGTAGCTTATGAAAATCTGCTTCGTAAAGCTATGCAGCGTGGGACGTCGCCTAATGCTTCAGATGTTGAGAAGATAGCAGCACTTGTCGTTGCCGGTGCAGTAAAAAGAAAACTGTTACTAGGTAGTGGCATTAAATAGGGAAGGCAGTAAAATAAAGAAAGGAAAGAACAGGTTTACTTGAAGAAAGAAAAATGTATATATACTGAAATAAATATCATTTGTGAAACATAATGCTGGTGTTGCTTGATTTTTTATTGTTAATCCTACCCTACACCATGTCATAAATTAACTAATAATAATAACGTTGACTTGCAGAAGAAAAAAAGGAGAGGTAGAGGATCAAGAATACAAAAATAAGTTTTAATCCATGAATTGAAGTTGTTATTAAAGGCAAGCCAATTGACATGCAGCTTATTTCCATAATGACGAATAACACGTTTCATTAAATAATGATCTGGATATTTCCCTTTCTGCAGTTCTTCGATGTAAAATCCTCCTTCAATAGCCTGTCCTGGAAGATCGCGAAGTAAATACGTAACTGTATTAGTAAGCTTAACACTCCTGATTTGAAAAATGTATGTGCTGCAGTTAGGTGTATATCCTTTTGCAAAGATAGACTTGTGTTAGCTGATGCGAACGAAATTACCTTTTTTAAAGCGATGGCGGCGCAGATCAGCCGTTTTGACTACAAGATGAAAAGCATCTAAGAGTGGTGTATTCCTTATAACGAGACGTGGCTCTGTGCCGATAGTGCGATGAGGTGTATCGTTGTAGGCAGACACGAGCCTAGGTAGCAGTTCAGTCCAACGATAAGAACCTTGAGCTGAAAATTCTTGCCTCATCATTATTTTTAGTGTAGGATTAAAGCGTTCTACAAAACTTGCCTTCAGACTGCTGTACGTAGAGTAGTGATGAATGCCAAATAACCTGAGGTAAGAAGAAAAATACTTGTTGTAAAACTCTTTGCGTTGATCGGTTTAAAGAAGCCTTGGGCAGCGTTTTGATTGTTCAACAATTGGTTTAAATGCGTCCTTGACTTGAGCTGCTGTCTTAGAACGCACAGGTTGTGCAAAAGCAAACTTAGAGTACACACCGATGACAGTAAGTATATACTTATACCACTTATTGCTAGAGACATATGGAATAATTTCTACTAAGTCTGCTTGCCAGAGATAACCTTTTCCACGTGTAATAACGCGTCTGAAATAGTAAGTGCGATGAGCTGGTTTATGTAACTCCTGTGCGATGCTTATTTTCACGGGTGAGGTCTTATATTGACGAGCCATTACTGAATAATAACCGCATGACGTAATTCCCTCTCTATTTCTAGAATTTCTAATTCGTGACCTGTGTGACCAGAACCTTGCGAACCTCCTAGAAGTTGTAATCGCTCTACGAGTAAGTTAGGGTCATTCCAGTATTTTACGTCTACATACGGCAACAAAGGCTTGTAGATAACATTAAGACCACGTGCAGTCTGTTGATGTGATGAAAACAGGTTAGAAATAAACTCTCGATACTTGCGACTCATATTTGCATTTACAGCATCAGTCTTCTTGTAATTACGTCGTATTGCGTCGGTAGCAAAAAGCACTCCTTTATATTTTTTAAGATCATCGTGTGAAATTATATCCCTGTCAGTTATTCGTGAGAAAATAAGTTGTAAGAGACCTTTAGTAGGTTTATAGGTAACACCTTTAACGATGAGACGGTTGCCACTAATCTTAACATTTGCATCACCTATCCAGAAACAGTCGTTTCCATAGCGAATACCGTAGGTTGTGCCAGTTTGTCCTGTAAATAGTTTTTCTATATAAGGAGCAAATAGTGATACATACGTATTTTGAATAAAAGTCTTAAACTGATTACGATACTCTGGTGTGATCATAATCTGAGACAAAGAAGGTAGATCTTGTGTTGATGTAGTAGCTGTTTCAGCAAAAAAAACTATAGTTATAAACTGAACTCGCTTAGGTGGTGAAGTATCGTTAAGTTCTTCTACCTTATCCTGTTCTTTATCCCTATCCTGCTTCTCCTCTTCCTCAGCCTGCTTCTCTTCTTCTTGTTCTTCAGGCTTTTCTTGTTCTTGCTTCTCTTTATCGCGAGATGTTTGCATAGAAAAACTTGTAGTTGACTTGGTAAATGAAGTAGAATTAAAAATTTCTTTCAGTGGTGTACCTAGTTGCGTTTTCAAAAATAAATCAGTGTCCGCTTGAATACGTTTAAGCTCTTTAAATTTTCGTCGAATATTGTTTCGAGCACGCATTTTATGTTGTGTAATCTCTTTGCTGGATGTTGTCATCAGATTTAGCCACTAACTCTCTGTGGTTGCATATAAAATGATCAAACCCCATGAGATACTGTCCATAATGAACATCACTTTCTTTATCAATAACAAAAAAGCCGCAACGATGTGATGACCAGCATGTAGCACACAAACGTTTAAAAGTCTTTGAATGTCATATCAGTGTTAACATGATCATCATACACATGTCACATGTTACGCTCATCTTGCCCAAAATTCACAATAATATTTGCGTTGTCGTGTATCAACTGCTTAGGCACATGAGAATTGGTTTGACATAAATAGAAACAATCTACATATTTACATATTTATATCGTCCCATACTAAAGTGTGCGCGAATAACGTTTGGCTGTTCTGTAGTGACGTCGTCAAAGATTACGATAGAATATTGAAGCACATTATCCGGTGATGGTACTTGCTCATGTGCATTAAATTGAAAATATCTCAAACCATCTTTAACCAGATCGTGCATTATAATTTGTAGAATAGTATGTAGTGCTTGATATAATGACTTTGCGAAAACGTAAATATTCTCGAAGCGTATGTCATTTAAAGAGGTAATGAGTGTGAGTAAAAATTTGTCTTCCCGCATCCAAACGGGCCAGTTATAATACATCGAATAGTGAAAGGAAACAACGTTCCATGACGTCTTTTTGCAGTTGTACCAGAACTAGTTAAGAGATGTGGCACTATGTCACTAACAGGTAGTGTGTCTTGCTGCTTTATAATCTTCATGATAACTGAATAATAAAGTAGCCCATAGAAATATATATATATATCAAATGAAACAACAAGTAACTGTCAGTTCATAGATCGCTCTTGACGAGTAAAGTCGTGTACAGAATGATTATGACGAAGAAAACTAAAAGTGTTGGATGGAAGGAAGTTGCAAAGGCTGCACGAAAACCTACTCGAGGGGAATACAATTCCTGAGCAGTCATTACTAAGGCACTACGCGCAGCAAGAGCGAGAATTTCTCCAAACTGTTAGAGCAGTGTTTTGTAAACGTGCACATCATAACAAGACGATAGAGCCAATTGCATTACGAGGCAAAGGCGTACACATGAAGCTAGCGCCATACAAAAAAGGGCTTGGCATCTACATACCTCCAAAAAAGTCTACTGAATGCACTGCCACATCGAGCTCTAACCCATGAAGAAGTGTTTACGTTTGCTAAACAACTAGGAATCAATTATTTTCGAGGTGGGTTATGCGCGATCTCCTACCAGCGTGCCCACGTGAACGTGAGAGTGCTGTAATTAACTTAGACAACAGTCGCGGACCTGGAACTCATTACGTTGCCTACGTAAAACGTAAATCTAAAGTATGGTATTTCGATAGCTATGGAGATTTACCTCCTCCATTTGAGCTCATACGTTATTTCGGAAGCAGTGCAGACATTTTTACAATAAAAACCGTGTGCAAAAATTCAATACACGCATGTGCGGACGATTGTGTCTTATGTTTTTATATCAAACTCAGACAGTAGACAAAGAGCATCAGTGTGCAGGTGATGACCAACGGTGTAAGATCGTTCGCTATACGCGGAGAAGAACCTGAAACAACAGTCTACTTTAATCCACCGATCGAACTCGGTCATCAGCTACATAGTCTTGGACTTGTGTCGTTTGAAAGTTACAATAAAATATATAATGTGCGTGATGGCGTAAACAAGTTCTATTACAATGCGTATGTGCTAACGCTACCGTCAGGCAATTATTCAGTACATGATATTCACGATTACATTGAAAGTACGTTAATTGAACTGTATAGTGTTGAGAGCTTTAGTAATAATAATTACAGGTTCTCAATTACTGTGAGTAACATCACACATAAATGTGTTATTGAGTTTGCATTCAAGATTGACTTCAAATCATTACCTAATTCGATTGGACCATTGCTTGGATTTTCACCAAGAGAGCTCATACCGAACGTACGTTATGAGTTTGATCGACGCTCAACACTCTTCGATGATCAAAATGTAAACATCACTTGTGATATTATTAGAGACTTGTATAGTAATCAACAACATTCACACGTCCTTCACGACTTTATTATTATAGAAGAAATTGGTTATACTATTCGTGAGAAACCGTCAGTAGTTCTTTATCATCCTGTGTCTGTAAAACACATTAGTAGCATCACTCTTAAGCTTGTGAATAAACATAATCAGCTCATTAATTTTGATCGACCCACGTACGTAGCTTGCAAACTTCATCTTAAACCAGTATGAAAAATCTATAAAACACAGTGTACATTCAAGAGACATACTACATGTTTGCAAAGACTCAACGAGTTAACAGATGACCATAAGCAGATTCTCCTAGATTTCGGTTATACGCTACTACAACAAAATGGAAGAAATGCTAGACGTTATGAACACAGTAGAAACGTATGAAGGTATAGTACGAAGTGAGCTTCATTCTTATCAACCGTTTACATTTGAACTCAATAGCAATGATGAAATTCGCTTTATCATTAATCAGCAGGATGTATACATCCTACCACACGAAAGCTACCTATATATTGAAGGACACTTAGATAAGGCAGATAGAATTGGACAAAGCACATCTCAACTAAACAACCATGGTCTAGCTTTCCCCTTTCTGAAGCGCGTTATGAAGTAAATAATGTGGAAATAGATAGATCGAAGAATGTTGGTATTACAAGTGTAATGAAACTCTACCCTTCTCATAGTGATGAAGAAAGTAATCTTTTACGGATGGCAGGATGATGTCCGAAAGCTAATAACAACTGGATGATTAATCAGGACGGTACATTTTCTGATATGATACCATTAAAACATATTCTCGGCTTCGTTGATGATTGTATACGTATTATAATCAACACAAAACAAGAGCTAACTCTGATCCGTGATTGCAATTCTCTTAAAGCAGCAGAATCACCAGTAGACTCGAAAATTACTCTTCATGGTATATTGTGAAGGATTCCACATGTAACATTATCGGATCGAGAAAACATCGATTGCTCAAGATTGTAGAAAATGATACACCATTACCTATACGTTTTCGAAGTTGGGAGTTGCATGAGTATCCTGTGTTACCACCTACAAACAAGCACAGCTGGGTTCTTAAAACGTCACGTTTTACTGAAAAGCCTTTGTATATTATTTGTGGATTTCAAGCCCATCGTAAATTCAACCATGAAAAATTTAGCTCACAGTTTGATCACTGTAAATTAAGAAATATTAGACTATATCTCAACAGAATTACGTATCCCTACGAAAACATGGACATTAATTTTGTGAAAATTAAATTTGGGTTCTCTAAGACATGTTTTGTAAATTCCAATCATCGTATTATCAGAAAGAAGATCGACTGCTATTTTCACCTGAATTTAAAAATAAGGCACCGATTGTAGTTATAGACTGTTCTCATCAGGAAGAATCTATAAAAGAATCTCCTACCGATATTGGTTTAGAATTTGAAACATCTGAAAATATTCCTGCTATTCATATGAGTGATGTCACTTACCAACCACGAACGAATATTGTTACAAGGCCATAAATAAGGATAGCCCTTCATCATGATCATTAGTGTATGCTTCTATACCGTACTCTAGGAAACGAAAAGAAAAAAACTACACGGTTACAGACAATCGTCTTGATAACAAACAAAACTGTTAATGTGCATCCGGTTCGCCTACCAGCGAAACTAATACGCTGTATCTCATTTACCTCACTCAAGTAAGTGAGGCTATTAAGGTGTTCTATAAACATAGAACCTTATATCAGATGATAAAACATCTGATTCAGTGTTTACCACCAGGATTTTTATCTGCGTACGCTACTCCTTTCATAGATGTTTTGGGGCATCCTACCTCTCCACAGTAAGAGTCAATCGATGTAGCTTTATGGAGACACTGTGGAAATTGTTCGGATGATTAGGATGGACGTAATCCGAAGATTGTAAACTGTAGACAGTGTATGCATGAACTTTTCCCTTCTTTACAGTACCTGTTAATGATTCTGACAGGAACTAAACAAATGGATGACATGCATCAACTTATTTGCGAAGCATATCATGCATAGTATAAAATATTCTGAAAAATTCATTCCATACACAATACATATTTTCTTTTATTTCAATGTTGCAGGAGGCATTGCAGTTTTGGAAGCATGCTACCTCTTCACAGTAAGATGCTAAGGAGTACAGCAACCTTGTGGGCAGCATAACAAAGACCGTAGTATAACCTGTAGTAGTTTGTTTAATTTTATAAATAATTACACAATAAATATTTCATTTACATTAAAATGTTCTTTTCATTGCATACCCTTTGCCTTCTCACGCATATGAAATGTTTTCCTAGTCTTCGCCATTTTATTTTTATGAAAACGTAGTCTGAAGTACTTCTAGTTTTCCTTTTTTATCACAACCGTTGTTCGTCTCTTACCACGCTCCTTTCCAACCTCCCTTAGTCATCTCTTGTTCTTTTCGATGTCGATCGCACAGTTCCCCTTGCTTCTAAACACATACATACTGTACCGGGAGGTACACCTCAACTCCGCACATTCAAAAGAAGCGCCTTAAGGAACTCTATCTATTCAACAAACGTCAAACTGCTACTACATAAAGTTGGGAAATTAATCATAAGATGTCACTACTGCAAAATTGAGAAGTTTGTCATTTCTAAATTTCCTAAACTGATTGGATTTATTTTGGTCTTGTTTTGCTGTACATCAAGAAGTTTGGACATTTCTCCATAGATGTCATTACCATAAATTGTGGTCATGCACTCTGGTTCAAGGTTCAAGAAATGTTGTGTTTATGGGTTTTCTAAAGAAAATTTACTTTCATTTGTTTTTTACATATTTCAGAGTTTGCAACACTTCTTTCTCATTCCACCAGTTTTGAATTTGGCCAATAAGAATTTCCTGTAATTATTTTTTAGCTTATCACAGGCTTCTTGTTGCTTTTTGGGTGCAACTTTTGAATCTGCCAATAAAATTGAGAGGGTATGTCCTGATTAGTCCAGAGTCCTCTCGAACAATCCCCTCAGGTATTTAAGCTGAGGCTTTTCTGGCTACATTGTCTGATTGATCGTCGTCTTTCTGAGTGTGTGTGTTAAGGCAAGAGGCGAGGCGCGTCACTCTTCGGCAGGCAGAACAACAGCCAGATAATGGCCTCCAATATTCTATCTTTCTAGCTGTCTCCGCAAACTTATCCGAGGGGAAGGTTCGAATTTCTAACTATGTAACCAACCTTTTCTAAAATGTAAATTTTCGTTTTGCTAATGTAAAATTGTATAAAGTCTTTAACATTAAATCGGGGATAGAGAGTGCGTTACCCTCTCGAGTTCCCCTTCAACTTGTTTAGAGGTGACTACGATTTTGTAACTGTTTTTCTTCCCTGTAATGTATTAAATTAACCTTCATTCAAGTCACCTCAGTAGATTGGGATTAGCCCCTGTATCACTGGGCCGAGAGCCCCGTTAGGATTTTGTTCTTCATTATCTAGGAGTGAAAGTATACCCCTCCTTTCTTTTTTCGGGCCATTAATTTAACGTGTTATTCTTTTTCCACGAAGGCCCAGTATGTTGGGTACTACAGTAGATACCCTGTGTACTAACTTCTGTTAATTGTAGATTGCGCCTAGAGAGGCCAGATATTGGAAGGTTTTTGTAATGTTGCCTTAAGTGGTCTGTTAGAAATTGATTAATGTCGGAGAGCATGTAAGCTCTTTTCTGAAGTTTTTGTAATATTGAGGGTTGCCTTTTGGAAGGCCGTAAATTGTTACTGTTGGAGCCTAGTGCTCGTGAACACTGTGTATTGGGAGACATCTCTCCTTATCTGAAACTTGTAAATTTGGAGTCTGGAGCTCAATACTTGTAAATCTGGGGCTTGAAGCCCAAAATTGTTAAATTCTCTTTTCTGGGGTTCTCTATTTTACTATCCAAAGTTGTCATTGTTAGTTCACTAAGTGAAGATTTTTAAGTTTGTTTTTTGAAAAGAAATATAACCTTTTAAAGTTTTAATTCAATTTTGATCTCGTAGTTAGACCCATTCAACACCAGCATCTTCTTTCACCTGTTTTTGCTCCACAGATAAACCTCGTAACAATACAAAAATTGAAAATTAGCGCCTATGTCATTCGTCATGCGCGAAATGCGAAAAGTGGTACAAGGCCTGAAACGGAGGCAACTCTGGCACAGGTGCACAACTAAGTAGAGATGCGTTTTAGGAGGAGGAGGAGGAAGATAGGAGGAAGTCAAAGTCTATGATGACTAGGATGAAGAGGTAAATATAAGCTACTAGTTTTATATGGAGTTTAGAACTCTCTGTTAGGAGGAGGATATTCAGATAGATAAGGAAATAAAAGGAAATACATAGTATAAAGAGCGTCGAGTACAAAGGTTACTTGTAACATGCTGTATCTTATATAAGAAAGATAGATATTAAGGGAAATGCATTAAAACACGTATTCACGGACAATGAGTTCTGCTTTTTTTACAGAGATCAGTTGTTGTTATTCTACTATCTCAGTAAGTCGTCGTAAGAGCACACTGTTATATTTCTAGCGGAATATTTGTTTACAGTAACTCATGAAGACACCGCGAGAGTGCGGTAATATCTCCCCTTACCCCTCCCACACAGCTGAGCCAGGATCGAACCTGCAAAGCTTGCGACTGAATGCCAGCGTCTCAACCGTCTGAGCCATTCAGCCTGGCAAGGTAAGGTAGGTGGTGGTATAACATTTCTGATTACTAGATTACTTGCCCAAAAAAGTCTTGATTAAATTCCAATCCCCTCCGCAGTGCTCATATGGAGTGAGGGCATATAACGCGGTTGATGGTTATTTGTCCGTCAGATGGCGACGTAAAGCCTTGAGCAGACCTCTCGATGCTATTCGACAGGAGAAGGCTATGTGCTACTGCCTGGTTTTACCCTCTCGCTTCCTACTATCATATATCATGTAATTTATTCCATATTATTATCTTCCCTGATGAGGTTGAAATCAAGAAGGGCATCCGGTTAAAAAATCGAACTTGACAGATTCATCTCACCACAAACCCAACACCATAGAGAAACGGGACAAGGAATGGACACACGTTATATTATAACGTGATACACCCTTAGCCAGCAGTCCGTATTTCAAATCACCCACGCTGTGACTTCTTAGCTCTGTCAGGAGAAGGCCTGCGCGTTCGGTTATGTAAAGATAAGCATGCATTTTAAATCTCCCTCGCTTATTACGTCACAGCTCCGTCACTCCTCTAAGGGGAGACGGGCAAAGAGCCTGTGTGTAAGGTTAGGTTAATCTACGTGTTAACCACACCTACAAGTCACCTCACCAGTTCAGCCCCTCCAGGGGAAGCCCGTAAATAGCCTGTCTGAGTTTAGTGTGGCGTTCCTCGTTGCGAGGTTAGGTTAACACGTCATCACAACGTCATAACCTCGAATATCAGTCCCTTAACCGTTTGGACTCCTCATGGTGTGTGTGTGTGTGTGTGTGTGTGTGTGTGTGGTTAGCGTTCGTGCGCAAGGTTAGGTTAACACGTCGTACACGTCATAATGACGTTTTAACCTCACCTGTAGGTCACCTAACCGATTTGTGGCCCCTCCATGGGCGCCCGATCGATTCGGCTCCTCCTAAGGGGTCCGTGAGCTTTCTGATTCGGCTCCTCCAATGGGGGCCCGTCCGATTCGGCTCTTCCAATGGGGGCCCGTGAGGTTAGCATTTTCCTCGTACGTAAGGGTATGACGTCATAATTTCACCTAGTGGTCAAAAATACTCTAGGTTAGCCAATGAGGGTAGTACTGCTCTCTTACGTATGCGTATGACGTCATAACCTCACCTAGGGGTCAAAAGCACCATATATCATTCCTGAGCAAATAGGCCCGTCCAATTGTCTCTGTGAGGTTAGGCTTTCTCTCGGCAAAGTTATGACGTTATTCCACGTCTTAACCTCAATGGTCTGGAACCTATATAACCTTACTACTCAACTAGGGGTCAATGGCCTCGTTCTATCATCTACATAGCATTACTACTGTACCCATCCCGGGCATCTCAGGTCATCATTTAAATATTTCATCTTTACAAATAAATATATAAATGGAGTTCTTTGGATGAGAACCTTCGGAAATCACTTGCCGGGCTCGAAGTCCCATCCTCCCTACTTTCATTGCGTCAACGGCTAAAGCTCAGCAGCATACGGTAATGGAATGTTCGTAAAATAAAAATGGGCACTTCATTAAATATAACGAAAGTAGGGTTCTCTCTAATGTATGAGGAATACACTAATGCTATGAAATGAGAAGAGTTTTGCTCCCAACATTTACTAAGAACTTAATTAAACTGATAGAATCAAGCGATAAATTACACGAGATAATGTCATATTAATACACACAAAAACAAAACAAAAAATCATTTGTATACAGTATGCCTCAAAGTCTTTGCCAGTTCACACAATGTTTGGGCTATCGCTTGGGATACTTTAAATCACCTTATTAGTGCGCACTAATACTATATACATTTTACACAAAAGCAGGTTTTATTTAGCACTTAGCAATGATACTCGATGGTATCTATTCATCGAACGGATTGACCATAATGTATGAATGACATTATCGTTAGGCCATACTACTTTATTTGGTTTATTTCGCTATATTATCCTGCACTGATGTATATTTCTTCAACACAGCAATTCACACACTGTTATCCATTTTGCACAGTTCCACATTGACACGTAAGCACTACGGCCACACAAATTACAATGGGTTCCCGGTGCAATGTCTGGGTTTCATTTATGGTATTTTGGCTGAGTGGTCGGAGAGGTGGTAAACCACACCCCCAACCGAAATTGCACTCCGCTAATCATGATCTTCCAGCGATGTGAGGACAATCAAATTATAGCTCTTGACCCCTGTTTTGAACTGATCTAATTTCATGTATATGCGATCGTTGGGTCGTTCGCAATCTCGAAAGCGTCCTTCTCATAAATTCACGCATCATGGATTATCTCTTAGAGACTCCCACTCTTTTCTCACGTTGCCAGATCTTAACACTTGGCTTCAATCTACGCATTACTGTATGACATGCGTCATTGCCGATCCATTCTTAAAGTATTGCGTTTATATACATAATCAATTTGCATAAAATACGCCGGTTCAAATAAGTCCTGACTTATAAATTTCCATAGGTCATGTCAAAAAAATTGTTATGATTCTTATTGGTTAAATATGGTGGGTTGGCACCAATGAATGTGCGGTTAAATCTGTAAGGATTTTTAGTTCTTGGGTCTTTACACGCCTTGATCCAGGCCATTCTTTGACCAACTACTCGTTTACGCGTAGCGTCCTCTCTTCTTCTTTCTCGCTCTAAGTGAGAACGCAATTCCAAGGTTACGCGTTAATGCGTTTTCCTCCTCTCGGTACAAGCACAGAGTCCTGCACCTTTCGAGCTTGCGTACCGCAACTCGTATCCCGTTTGGGGCGTAAATTGCTCATTACGACACTATATGTCGCAGAATGTTGCAGAAAACGGCATATATTATTGACTGGGGCTCCTAACATGCCTATGGCGTGGTGATGAAAGGTTACACTACTCAATTAGGGATCAACGACCTCCTGGGAAATGCTGAATTAGCACCCATTCTTTTAGAACATACATAACCCATACTACTGGCGTCCTATCCTAAACAGTACTTCCTCCTGACAGTAAGTAATATTTGTATAAATTTCTGTTGATAGCTACGCTGGAACATACATAGGCTACGTCCTTTATCTCGGTCATTTTGGACAAATTCTTTTTCACCCTTTCTCAACTCCTTATGCCAAAGGGGGCTAAACTTGGAATTTAACACATACAAATGTCACCATTCAGCTCAGCGACCCCGAAAAATATGGATTCGACACTATTTTGGACTATTTGTACATCTCACTGCCCCCTTCGCCGCCCTATAAAGGGGGCTGAACTTGGACTTATAAAAAATCCGGAGTATCATAATTTTTTTTGCTAGTTGTTTAACGTCGCGCCGACACAGATAGGTCTTACGGCGACGATGGGACAGGAAAGGGCTAGGAGTGGGAAGGAAGCGGCCTTGGCCTTAATTAAGGTACAGTCCCAGCATTTGCCTGGTGTGAAAAGGGGAAACCACGGAAAACCATTTTCAGGGCTGCCGACAGTGGGGTTCGATCCTACTATCTCCCGAATACTGGATACTGGCCGCACTTAAGCGACTGCAGCTATCGAGCTCGGTAGAGTATCATTATTATCTCAGCGACCACTAAAACTACGGATTCGCCACTATTTTGAATTATTTTTGTTCCAACCCGCTCAACCCCTAGCCCTAAAGATACTAGATGTGTCTTGCCACCACGCGGTCAGTTTCCTGATAGTAAGTCATAAGGCTCATAAGTGTACCAAGTTCAGTTCAGATCGGTCCTGTGGTCCTAAAAACTATGGATTCGATGCTATTATTGTTCTTTCTTGTTTACATTTCACACCTTCCCATGGCGTTTCTAGCGTTGCCTTGCACCCACACCACTTTTCATAGATAGTAAGTACTATCTGCACAAAATTTAGTTGTGAACTATGATAGAAAATACATAGATACATCCATAATCTAGGTCATTTTATTTATTTTCACCGTTTCTTACACCTATACTAAAGGGGGATGAACTTGGACTTTAAAAGTCCAGAGTGTTAATAATCATCTCAGCGATCCCGAAAATTCTTGATTCGACACAATTTTCGATTATTATCATATCTCACTGCCCCCACCCCCAACACAGAGGGCACTGAACGTGGACTTATAGAAATCCGGAGTGTCCCTATTCACATCAGCGACCCCGAAATTGATGGATTCAGCACTATTTTCAAATATTTGTATGTATCACGACCCCCTCGCCCCCACCCGAAGGTGCTGAACTTGGCCTTACAAAAGATTCGGAGTTAAATTAATTATATCAGTATCTCCGAAACCTGCCGAATCGACACTATTTTCGATTATGTTTATATATCACTCGCCCCCCGTCCCAACCCCAAAGGCGAGTGAAATTGGACTTAACAAAAATCTGGAGAGTTACTATTCATCTCAGCGACCCCGAAAAGTATGGATTCGACATTATTTTCTAATTTTTATGTCATTTCCCCCTCGCCCCAACCCAAAAAGGGCTGAACTTGGACTTTTAAAAAATACGGTGAGCCACTATTCATCTCAGAGATCCAAAAAATATGGATTCGACACTATTTTCGATTGTTTTTATATATCGCTCCCCCCCCCCTTCGCCCCCACCCCAAAGGGGAGTGAACTTGGACTTAACAAAAATCTGGAGTGTCAATATTCATCACAGCGACACCGAAAAGTATGGATTCGACATTATTTTCGATTATTTTTATGTATCATTCCCTCTCTCTCCCACCTAATTATTGGGGCTGAACTTGGACTTTTTAAAAATCCGGAGTGTCACTATCCATCTCAGTGGCCCCAAAAAATATGGATTCGATACTATTTCCGATTATTTTTATATATCACTCCCCCTCGCCCCCCACCCCATAGGGGGCTAAGTTAGACTTTAAAACAATCCGGAGTTTCACTATTGATCTAAGCGACCACGATAAGTATGGATTCGACACTATTTTCGATTAATTTTATATATCACTCCCCCCCTCGCCCCCCCTCTAAAGGGGCTGAACATGGACTTTAAAAATATGTGGAGGGTAACTATCATCTCAACGACCCCGAAAAGTATGGATTCGACACTATTTTTGATTATTTTTATATGTCATACCTCTCGCCCCCCGCCAAAGAAAGGGGACTAAACTGGGACTAACCAAAAATCCGGAGTGTCAATATTCATCACAGCGACCCCGGAAAGTATGGATTCGACACTATTTTCGAATATTTTTATATATCACTACCCCTCTTTCTCCTACCCCAATGGGGGCTGAACCTGGACTTTAAAAAACCGAAGTGTCACTATTCATCTCAGCGACCCCGAAAAGTATGGATTCGACACTATTTTCGATTATTTTTATATATCACTACCCCTCTTTCTCCTACCCCAATGGGGGCTGAACCTGGACTTTAAAAAACCGAAGTGTCACTATTCATCTCAGCGACCCCGAAAAGTATGGATTCGACACTCTCCGCCCCTAAGGGTACTTGGAGTGTCTTACCCCCGCGCTGTTTGTCTCCTGGCGCCAAGTCATAAATGTACCCAGTTTGGTGTAAATCGCTCCAATAATTTAGGAGGAGATGTAATACATAACCACAAACAATGACATTTATTTTATATATATATATAGAGAGAGAGAGAGAGAGCGAGAGAGAGAGCGAGAGAGAGAGATTGGAGCGTTACCTTAGTTTAGTGTTGAAAACTTTACAACCATGTCGTTTTCACTCTCGTGTCGGTGCGACGTAAAGCAACTAGCAAAAAAAAAAAAAAAAGTTTTCACTCTCTCTGCCAACTAAATACCATTTCATATTCAGCATGTTATCCCTCGTCTAGGAAACAAAAAAAGTCTTATCATAGCATTAAACTTACTATTCAGAGCAATGTAGAAAAGATACTACTCAAAGTTAACACAGCAGGTAGTAGTCTAGGTATTGTTTGGTATTAGTAATTTGCATTTCCTGTACATGACAGTATGTGACAAGAAAATTGAGTTTGTCTCCATTATTGTTTCTCTGACATAAGCATAATGGCCAAGCAGTTACCAAACATTTTTATGACCAGGAAAAAACAGCTAAAAATGTCCATATTTTATGCTAATCTTTGCACGTCGCACTAACACAGTGATAATATGTGCCGAATAATATTTTCCAGCGCTCTCAACTACAACAGACAAAAAAATAGAATAATAGAATAATAAAATATCTAAAATAGAATCAAATAAAATAATCCACCGAAATAATTTCCGCACATCCAAACAGGAAAAAGCCATCCGTGTGTAAAACAAGGTTTCATCTAAATTGGGAAGGGCAGACAGACATAAAATTACTATTCATCTATCTCAAAATCCTAGCATGTCAACGAGGAAAATGTGCCATCTTGTGTTAGAAACCACCAACCCATCACAAGACTTTTCACCAAGCAACCATCTTAATAGCCTCGCATCCGCGCTTCCAGCTTCCAGCCCAGCCGTCATCTTGGTAGCTGCACAGCCAGGAGCCAACCGCCAACGCGCCACCGTAGCGCCTTGCAGGGTAACCATAGCAACCTCCAAGGCTTGTCGGGTAACCACAGCAACCGCCAACGCTTGTCGGGTAACCATAGCAACCGCCAAAGCTTGCCGGGTAATCATAGCAACCGCCAAGGATTGTCGGTTAACCATAGCAACCACCAAGGCTTGTCGGTTAACCATAGCAACCGCCAAGGATTGTCGGTTAACCATGGCAACCGCCAAGGATTGTCGGTTAACCATAGCAACCACCAGCGCCTGCCTGGTAACCATAGCAACCGCCAACACCCCACCACCACCATGGCACCTTGGCGAGAACCAAAAAAACCGCTAAAAGAGCAGGGCTTCCCGCCAAAAAATCCCTTATCACAGGCGCAATCTCAAATTTGGATTCGGACCCGTAAAGTATTGTGGCCGCCCCCTCCCCCGACCTGAGAGGCCACCGCCCGCCACTGCTTTCGACATTATTATTATTATTATTATTATTATTATTATTATTATTATTATTATTATTATTATTATTATTATTATTTTTATTATTATTATTATTATTATTATTATTATTATTATTATTTTAATTCGTTATGCCCAACTAAGGAATGCGTGTGAACTTATTTAGCACAACGTTCCTTCTTTTCCTCCCAAAATCTCTTCATCCTTTCGCTGTGCTTCTTTTTGCGTTCTTCTGTCCATCCTGTAGCTTGTCTTTCACGTTGATCAGCAAATTTGTGTTTGTTTATGTGATTTCTATTTTTTTTTCTGTTTTGCAAGGTTTCTTCATTTACATCAATTTCCTGAAGATCTTTGTTTATTTCTGTAACCCAGTTGTGATTTTTTAGAGATACTATTATATTTGGTATTTTCTTTGTTAGCCTTTTGCCATCCATCCAGATCAGATGACCATGGAGTTTTAATCTTCTCTTTCTAATGGTATCTGTGATATTTTCTGTTACTTGATAATATTTCCTGTGATTTCTTTTTCATCCAAATACCATTTTCGCATTTAGGTCCTAGAATTTTCCTGAGAATTTTTCTCTCTTGTTTTTCGATGTTTTTTTATTTCCGATCCGACACCAATTACCAGAGTTTCTGATGCATTAAATGGCTTCTGGTTTGACAACTGTGATGTAGTGTCGTAATTCTGCGTTTGGGGATATAGAATTTTGTTGTATCTGCTCCAGAAAATGTTCTTCGGTTGTTGTAATTTTGTAATTCTTTCTTTGTTTGTTTGCTGATTTATCCTATTTGGTTGTATTATTATTATTATTATTATTATTATTATTATTATTATTATTATTATTATTATTATTATTATTATACATTTTATTATTATCTATGGAAATAAAATAACCATTTTGTCTGTGCACTTCAAATTTTGTCCTCATTCTTCGTGTTTATTTCGAATTAGGTACACAAATATGAAAGCTAGCCCCGTTCAATTTTCGTAGTTGTATGTCTGGTTTCTGTTTGTTTGTGTGAACCTCACACGAAAATGGCTTAGCAGAATTTCTTGAAACTTGGTACTTAAGTGACCTAGTTCCTTTCTCCACCGATCGCTACCTTCCCAGTCCTAGCCCTTTACCATCCTTGGGTCGCTGCAAACCTTCAATGTGCGACGTTAAACCAGTAGAAAAAATATCCAAAAATGGTTACTTGGCGATAACACTAAATACAGATCAATGACGATTTACTTTCTTAGTGAGTTAGTGAGTTAGTGAGTTAGTTCGTTCGTTCGTTCGTTCGTTCGTTCGTTCGTTAGTTCGTTCGTTCGTTCGTTCGTTAGTTAGTTAGTTAGTTAGTTAGTTAGTTAGTTAGTTAGTTAGTTAGTTAGTTAGTTAGTTAGTTAGTTAGTTAGTTAGTTAGTTAGTTAGTTAGTTAGTTAGTTAGTTAGTTAGTTAGTTAGTTAGTTAGTTAGTTAGTTAGTTAGTTAGTTAGTTAGTTAGTTAGTTAGTTAGTTAGTTAGTTAGTTAGTTAGTTAGTTAGTTAGTTAGTTAGTTAGTTAGTTAGTTAGTTAGTTAGTTAGTTAGTTAGTTAGTGAAGTAGGTAATTGAAAAGTGTTAAGCGAGATATGGACAGCTATGTTTCTATTTCGTAAATCTAGAGAAAGCATATGACAGGGTACCGAGAGACAAGATGTTCACCATACTGGAGGGACTATGGGATTAAGGGTAGAATATTAATATCAATGAAAGGCATTTATGTTGGCAATTGGGCTGCAGTGATAATCGATGGTAGAATGTGGTTCAGGTTACTTACAGGTGTTAGACAAATCTGTAATCACCTTTGTTGTTCGTAGTTTACATGGATCATCTGCTGAAAGGTATAAAATGGCAGGGAGGGATTCAGTTAGGTGGGGTTACGTGAACGATGTTGATCCACGAAATATCACTGTAATATTTGTCACAAACGAAAGGTAATCATTGATTTACTCAAATATAGTCTCAAATCCCAGGTTGATTAAGAAATACCGTCGTTACTAGCAAGAAATATGTATACGTATTTACTGGCTGTAAATAGGAGTCCATGGTTTGCATTCCGCTGCTTGCGCCGTCTTTTGTTTCTTTCTAGAGCCACCAAACGAGCATTCTTTCTAGCGAATGGGAGTGCGGGTATTTTGTTGAAAAATAGCATGATCCCTGGACCAATGCATACATATATATATATATATTAAAAGGAAAATACCATGATCCCTGAACCAATAAATCGTTTAATGAATCAGTTAATGCACATGAAGTGACAGCCCATCATATTACATCGAATGAGAAAAATCAATAAAACGACACCAAAGAACATCAGTGATCAAAGACATCACAGACGACAGTGTTCAGAGTTGGACAAACAAAACACTTACGGAAGCGCTGCGACGTAGCAGAAATAGTTGTTGTAAGGCAGTAAAATATGTATTCTCTAAATAAAATATTTCGTATTATTTCTTAATCAACCTGGGATTTGAGACTTTATTTGAGTAAAAGCAATTACTATCTTCCTTTTGTGACAAATATTACTGATGTTTCATGGATCAACATCATTCACGTAACCAGTGGAAATGTAGTGCAGTCTGGCCTATGCTGACGACTTGGTCTTAAAGGCAGATTGTGCCGAAAGCCTGCAGTCTAATATCTTGGAAGTTGAAAATAGGTGCAATGAGTATAGTATGAAAATTAGCCTCTCGAAGACTAAATTGATGTCAGTAGGTAAGAAATTCAACAGAACTGAATGTCAGATTGGTGATACAAAGCTGTAACATGTAGATAATTGCAAGTATTTAGGTTGTGTGTTCTCCCAGGATGGTAATATAGTAAGTAAGATTGAATCAATGGGTAATGAAGCTAATGCGGTGAGCTCGCAGTTGCGATCAACAGTATTCTGTAAGAAGGAAGTCAGCTCCCGGAAGAAACTATCTTTACATGGATCTGTTTTTTTTTTGTTAGGGGCTTTACGTCGCGCCGACACAGATAGGTCTTATGGCGACGATGGGATAGGAAAGGCCTAGCAGTTGGAAGGAAGCGGCCGTGGCCTTAATTAAGGTACAGCCCCAGCATTTGCCTGGTGTGAAAATGGGAAACCACGGAAAACCATTTTCAGGGCTGCCGATAGTGGGATTCGAACCTACTATCTCCCGGATGCAAGCTCACAGCCGCGCGCCTCTACCCGCACGGCCAACTCGCCCGGTAGGATCTGTTTTCAGACCAACTTTGCTTTACGGAAGCGAAAGCTGGGTGGACTCTGGATATCTTATTCATAAGTTAGAAGTAACAAAGATGAAAGTAGCGAGAATGATTTTTGGTACAAGTAGGCGGGAACAATGGCAGGAGGATACTCGGAATGTGGAGATAAAGGCTAAGTTAGGAATAAACTGAATGGATGAAGCTGTACACATAAACCAGCTTCGGTGTTGGGGTCATGTGAGGCGAATGGAGGAGGGTAGGTTACGGAGGAGAATAATTGACTCTGTTATGGAGGGTAGGAGAAGTAGAGGGAGTCCAAGACGACGATGGTTAGACTCTGTTGCTAACGATTTAAAGATAAGAGTTATAGAACTAAATGAGGCCACAACACTAGTTGCAAACAGAGGACTGTGGCGATGTTTAGTAAATTCACAGAGGCTTGCAGACTGAACGCTGAAAGGCATAACAGTCTATAATGATAATGTATGTATGTATTATTGAAGTCTTCGCGCTGAAGTGTTGCTGCTGATATGGCACTAAAACTCAGACAGATTTACAAGGACGACGGGCTAGGAGAAGAAAGGAAGCAACACTGACCTTCTTCGGGGCTGCCAATGGCGGGGTATGGACATGTTATCTCCCATACACCCACGCAGCCATTTCGCTCTGGTACAGCGTTGCCAACCGTACGAACTAGATCGTACATGTACGATAATTCGATGCGGTGTACTGTACGCCTGTTGTACGTTCCTATGACGTATTGTAAATTTGGTCTTGTTTTCCCTTTAAAATACGTAGATATTTGTTCCTTCTTTCATTCGTGCAAGTTATGTTCTATCATAGACGACAAGTTCGAAAGAGAATTATTCGAATAATGAAATTCCCAAAGGGAATTTACCAAGAATGGGCTCTTTCCTTTCTGAGTTATTTCACGGTCTGTACTGTAATCAGTGGACCATAGCATTCCCCTTCAGCAGATTGACAATGGCTGGAGGAAATTACCGGTTGTCAACATCTGTAAAGAGACTAAAATATCGAATTGTTTAATGGTCATTTTAAGTCGTACGATACTCTCTTGAAAAAATACGATCCTGTTGCGGTTATTGTACGATCCAGACCATCTCAGAGGCTGGCCACGCTGGTCCGGTAGCATTTGAGCTTGCCACAAGTAACTCACAAGGTCATGCACAAGGTGCGCTGCAGAAAGTAGTCTCTATATCCTTGACATATTCTAAATTGCCAGCTGCGAATGCCTGACTTTTAAGCACTCGGTAGTCTGCGTGCCTGGCTGTAATTCTAGTGTAGGGATGGCTGAAGAATAACGTACACTTATTTTGTCACCTCCACTTTCCTGTTCGAACTGCCCGCGCTAGTCATGATGGACAGAGATATTCAGAATTCACAAGCATAGAACTCGTCGGTCCCGGGCTGAGTGGCTCAGACGGTTGGGGCGCTAACCTTCTGTGGCTAAATTGGCAGGTTCGATCCTGGCTCAGTCCGGTGGTATTTCAAGGTGCTTAAATACGTCAACCTCGCGTCGGTAGATTTACTGGCACGTAAAAAATACTCCAGCGGGACTAAATTGCGGAACATCGGTGTCTCCGAAAACCGTAAATGTAGTTAGTGGAACGTAAAGCCAATAGCATTATTATAATTATCGTTTAGACTTTCACGGCCCGTGCAACTATTCAAAACCAAACCCCATGGCACTACATCCCTTGAAGGGCCTTGGCCTACCAGGTGACCGCTGCTCAGCCCGAAGGCCTGCAGATTGCGAGGTGCCG
This sequence comes from Anabrus simplex, assembly GCF_040414725.1. NCBI lineage: Eukaryota > Metazoa > Arthropoda > Insecta > Orthoptera > Tettigoniidae > Anabrus > Anabrus simplex. The sequence continues at coordinate 221,177,838 of NC_090272.1, read as the reverse complement.
TGTGGTCAGCACGACGAATCCTCTCGGCCGTTATTCTTGGCTTTCTAGACCGGGGCCACCATCTCACCGTCAGATAGCTCCTCAATTCTAATCACGTAGGCTGAGTGTACCTCGAACCAGCCCTCAGGTCTAAGTAAAAATCCCTGACCTGGCCGGGAATCGAACCCGGGGCCTCCGGGTAAGAGGCAGGCACGCCACCACGGGGCCGGCCGTGTAACTATTCATGAAGTATATTTTGGGTTTATGCCGTGTAATTAATTATAAACACACTCTACGCGTTTCAAAAGGGACCTTGCCTTCCTTCATCAGGAGACAACAGAGAAATGAAACGACGCAGTAGAGGTTGATAGGAGAATGCAACAAGGAACTTAAAATGGTGCGCTAAAGTGTATAAGGAACGCCATTTTAGCCCCCATGCTAGAGACAACGAATGGTAACAGTAAAGCATCAATCCCTAATGGTTCAGTCGTTGAGAGGAAGTTAGATGAAAACCAATGTGGTTTCAGACAACAGAGGGGCTGTCAGGATCAGATATTCAGTATGAACCATGCTACGAGAGGAATAGACAATTGTGTCCGACGACGCTGAACATTCCTTTTTCTATGTTTAAGTGACCGGAGATATAACCTCACTGAAGAATGAAATGGCGTATGGCTTCTAGTGCCGGCAGTGTCCGAGGACATGTTCGGCTCGCCAGGTGCAGGTCTTTCGATTTGACGTCTTTAGGCGACCTGCGCGTCATGATGAGGATGAAATGATGATGAAGACGACACATACACCCAGCCACCGTGCCAGAGAAATTAACCAATGATGGTTAAAACTTTCGACCCTGCCTGGAATCAAACCCGGGACCCCTGTGACCAAAGGCCAGCACACTAACCATTCAGCCATGGAGCCGGACGTATTGAAATATTATCTGTTTTGACAGTTTTCTGTACATGTGGTTTTAATAACATTGTGTTCTGGGACTTGTTTTAGGCAGATTTTTGATACATGATAATATGAGTTAATTTTGTGTTCTTTTATATGATGTAAAGTTGGTTTCAGTGATGTTTTTATTGATGCAAGTGTGCAATGGTCGAGTATAACTTAGAAACAATTCTCCTAACCCACGAGTAGATAGTGAAAATATCGAGCTCGATTAGTAGGTGTTATTAGTATGACTTGTGAGATGTGGCCAGGAAGTTATTTAGGTCCATTATTATTATTATTATTATTATTATTATTTGTTACATAGTAATGTACGGACTTCATTTCGTATAATTCGTGGTCGTATCATTTATTATGTGTGTGTTGTATGATCTGTCTTGTGTAACAAAACATGTGAGATTATGTCACGATACATCTGCTGTATGTATATTAATAAGACTTTATTTAATGCAAAAACACGTAATTAATAGTATGTAATTTCTAATTACCTGAAAATATGACGTATAAATCGGACGATGTAACGTTGTGCAACACAGGGTAAGATTCCAGAACATTGCATCTTTTTCACTCGAGTTTTATAGAATACATAGGTTAATGGAGACTCGACAAGATACGAGAAAGTATGTTGTGTCATACTTTTCTAGAAGCCAGGTCAGGCAAGGTATACAAAGAGACGGTCTTGGGTAGTAAAGTTGAGTTATTAGCAAAAGTCGCTAGTCGAATTCAGTGTGTGAACTGATGTTATGATTTTGTTGTGTTGGTAGTTGGTTGACGTGCTAATGTGGCAGTCAGTGTTTGTTCAAGAAGGCGGTTCATTAATGTGTGTATAATTTGTAAGTAAAAAAGTGCACACAATTGACAGAATCTCATGTATGCGTCTTTGTGTGTACGATAATATGAATCCTTATATTTAAAATTTGCATTTTTTGTGTCTTCTTTGACTACATTAAGGCAACTTTTGCACCTTTTAAACCAAACTTTGTACCTAAAATTCCTAGCTCTAGTGATTAGGGTGAGAAGTTTACAATCAGGAGCTACTACAGTCGAAATCGGGTATAACGACTCGTAACGGACCGCCAGTTAACGGTCGTTATAGGCAATAGTCGTACAAACCGGTTATAACGACTCCTAGCGGACCGCAAATTAACTGTCGTTAAAGGCGATAGTCGTACAAACCGGTTATAAAGACTCCTAAGGGATCGGAAATAAACGCCCGTTATAACCGATAGTCGTACAAACCGGTTATAACGACTCTTTACGGACAGCAAATTAATGGTCGTTATAGGCGATAGTCGTACAAACTGGTTATAACGGATCACGAATTAACGGTCGTTATAGGCAATCGTCGTACAAACTGGTTATAATGACTCCTAACGGACCGCGAATTAACTGTCGTTATAGGCGACAGTCGTTCACATCTGTTATAATGACTCCTAAGGAACCGTCAATTAACGGTCATTATACCCGTTTAGTATTACAAACTGGTTATAATGACTCCCAGCGAACCGCGAATTAACGGTTGTTATAGGCGACTGTCGTACTAACTGCTTGTAATGACTCCTAACGGACCGCCAATTAACGTTCGTTATAGGCGATAGTCGTACAAACTAGTTATAGCGACTCCTAACGGACCGCGAATTAACTGTCGTTATAATCGATTGTCGTACAAACCGGTCATAACGATCCTAAGGAAACGTCTTTTAACGGTAGTTATAGGCGAAAGTCGAACAAACGGGTTATGACGACTCCTAAGGAACCACCAATTAACGCACGTTATAGGCGATAGTCGTACAAACCGGTTATAACGACTCCTAAGGAACCGCAAATTAACGTTAGTTACAGGCGATAGTCGTACAAACCGGTTATAACGATTGGTAAGGGGCCGCCAATTAAGGCACGTTATAGGCGATAGTCGTACAAACCGGTTATAACGATTGGTAAGGGGCCGCCAATTAAGGCACGTTATAGGCGATAGTCGTATTAACCGATCTTGTTTGTTGTTGCTAAAAATGTCATACCGATTTCGATAGCTGCAGTCGCTTAAGTGCGGCCAGTGTCCAGTATTCGGGAGATAGTAGGTTCGAACCCCACTGTCGGCAGCCCTGAAAATGGTTTTCCGTGGTTTCCCATTTTCACACCAGGCAAATGCTGGGGCTGTACCTTAATTAAGGCCACGGCCGCTTCCTTCCCACTCCTAGCCCCTCCCTGTCCCATCGTCGCCATAAGACCTATCTGTGTCGGTGCGACGTAAAGCAACTAGCAAAAAAAAAAAATGTCATACCTAGTGAATGGATTTTAAAGTGCAGCACCTTTCCAAAAATATACCTATTTTCATACAAAGAGGTCAATATATGTATTTGGAGGCATGAAATGAAGCGAAATAAAACCCAAATTGTTGCAGCTTTTTCACCTTTTTTTTTTTTTTTTTTTTTTTTTTGTGAGATTTCTATTTTTGTCACCTTTTCCCTTCTATTGCATGCTTCAATACTTTTATCTGCGTTTTTAAAGGATTACACAAAATATTTTTTTCACTGCTTGAACAGATTTTCTTGGGCGTAAAAATGTTGATAAACTCAAATGCTTCATATGTACTCTAGACTCAACGGACGCAGAAGTTACCAAGCAGGCCCAAAAATTACTCAACAAGAAAGACCTGGAATTTGATGAATATTAGGGAGAATCATAGGTAATAAATTTCATATGTTTCGATATTGAAGAGCAATACAATATAAAACAAAACCTAAAGGTTTCCACTTATTCAATACCATTGATTGTAACCTTAAGAAAGTTATATATATATTTGATGAAATTAATTTCGGTCTTGCCGGAGAGAATCATCAGTCAAAATCAAGTTAAGGCAAGACATGAATTATAGATACAATTTATGAAGCAAGCGTGCGTTGTTTGAAATTCAGTGCAGGAAAAGTAAAGATTTGAATGTTAAACACCTATCACAATCACACGTCTTGTTTAAGTTCTCAGTTTTTTTCCAATTTGAAAAATGCACTTCACGGAAGACAACACTTAAAATACTAGCACTTGAAGGAAGAACCTTGATTGATTTGCTAAAGACAAATTTGAGTTAAGTCTCAACAACAATCCAGATGTGGAAACTTTGACTGAACTCCCTTAACGAGTGCTGTAACGATATGCTTCATTGGATTCTGAAGTGGAGTTTCTCTCACTACACACAAGAATCTGTTGAGCTGAAAGCGCCAGCGACTTGGACTGCTGTCAAAAACATTGAAATGTTGTGTGCAATCCAATACAACAAGGACCCAGTAAATGGGATAAGGAAAGTTTAAATAACGTGAATTCATCAAAATCCATTTTGCACCTATTTGTATGTATGTATTCAGAACCTTGTTCCCCCTTTTCTGACCATACCTTTCACCTTAAAATCCTTCCCCTACTCATATCTGTAAGTTTTAGGCTGTAAACGTATATGGTTATTCAACAGAATAAAGTGAAAACTGCAAGAAAACAGGTGAATTAAGTCCTGCATTTTCAATTCAGTATTTGTGAACTGGGGCTGAGAGGGATTTTTCTTCCAATGTTTACACAAAACATACGATAACAAATGAGGAATTAAGTAGCAAATTGACCGCACGGTGCTGGCTATAAACGAGATGTTTTCTCCGTCCTTCCAAATCGTAGAAATCGTTGAGTGTGATACAGTCAGTTACTTGGCGATGCTGACATTTATTTCCTCATTTTGTAATTGCCATATTATGTGTCATTTTCTTCAATATTAAACAGTTTCCCTTTCTTTTGTAACATCTCCACAGCGATGCTTGCCTTGACTATTGGTTCAAGGGGCGCAGGGTTCGATTCCCGACCGGGTCGGGGATTATAACCTTAGTTGGTTATTTCCACTGGCTCGGGAACTGGATGCGTGTGCCGTACTTAAAAGTAAAATTAAAAAGGAAAACAAAGAAAATGAGAAAAATAAGAAAATATCAGTAAAGATCTAAAAAGAAAAAACAGAAAATATTTTTAAAAAGTTATAACTCGGGAGTGGTGGCGCTGGGTATTTTGTGACCTGGCGCAAATTTATTTTGTTCGACTGTGCTTATTTTTAAACTTAGACACCTTGGATACCACATACCTTTCCCCACATTCCTTGCCTTTTGTCTGAGATCAGTGGCATTGCAGTGAAGGGTGTTCATTCTTGGAAAGAGGGATTATTGTCAAGCGGTGCAATAAAGTGTCTCGTTAGACCCCACGCCACCAGTCTCATACACCAGCAGCAGTGTTGAGTGTACCCAGTGGCTTATTTTGTAACAATGTTGGGAATTCATTCAGTCAGTCCCTAATCGCTGAAATGATTGATCAAGAGTATGAGGCAGTCTGTGGCGGGGGAAGAAATTTTAGCGAGAGCGAGGATGAATTTATTAGACGTAGTAGACTCTAACGGATACGGGACAGAGCGGTAATGGAGTAGTAGTAAATATTAGTGACAATGTTTTACCTCTTTCTGAATTTTTTGTACCACGACTGGAAAGGATGATGCTGTAAACTGGACAAAAGCTCCTCGCGTACTTGAACCCACAAAATTGTCACTTATTTACCGTGAGTGAAACTCGCAGCAAGAAGTGCATCATTGCCTGAAGAAGCTTCAAGCATTGTTTTCACGAATGATAATATGTTGCAACTCACTGTAAACTGTACGAACCTGGAAATTGAAAAAGTCAGGGGAAATTATACTCGCGAAAGAATAACTTATCAAGATACGGATTTTCATGTCGAGGATAATTTCCAGTAGCGTAATTATTTTGGATGGATCCCTTCCCACATTGCCAGGGATATACTGCAGGAATATCATTACGTAGTTAGCAGAATCTAAGCCTGCCAGCTGAATTATGCAAGATAATGTGTTTAACAAAAATCATTCCTAAGCATGACAAGTTTTACTGTTATTATGCTGTGAAGCTAATTAGTATTGGATATATATGCATTTTATTTTCAATAACATATCATGCTATTGAGTTAATAAATCTAATACATCAATATATGATGAATAAAAATTAGTAATTTTGTTATTAAAGCTAGTTCAATCATAGTGGTCAGAAAGTCCTCTCACGTTGCATCAACGAACGCCACCTGTCCAGGGTTTAGACAGACTGATTTGAAATCTATAATGTACTGAAAACAATAGTTTGAAAATAAGCTTTACAGCAAATCCCAAGAACGTAAAAATCAACACTGAACGTTGCAGCCGATACATTTATTCGAAAATGTTATTAAAATACCTCGTTTTATGCGGCGTGTCGTTATAAGCGATGTCGTAATAAGCGCTGTCGTAAAAAGCGATGTCGCAATAAACTGTTTCGACTGTAGTTTAGTTGCACTAGGCACTTTTTGTGTTAGTCTGCAAGTACCCGCGGTCTCTGGTATTTAAGGCCGTGAGTCTCGTAGGAACAACACAATGTGGTCCTGCTGTAAAGTGTTTTAGAGAGATTAAATTTTCTCGCCCTATTTATTTATTTAGCGTATGGTGAATACAATATGTTCAACAACTATCTCAAGTTCATAACTAAAGTTCCATATCAAAAGGTGAGAGCCAAAAAAGAGCTTCGCTGAGACACAGTGTAAGTCCTCTATAGAGCCTATATAAGCACACAAAGGACACTCAAATGCAATATGATCCTCTGTCTGCTCCTCTTCTCTGCAGTCACATTTTGCGGTGATGTCTTCCATCCCCACTGAAGAGAGTGGCTCCACATCTACCTTGGCCGGTCCTTAATTCGGTTTAGCGTCCTCCACTGCCGTTTGGGAAGGGAAAGTCCATCTGGGCACTTGCAGGGGTTCTCAATGATGTGATGATGTGGTAATGACGATTGCTGTTGTCATTGTTCTTTCCAGACGTCCGGTACATTGAAGGAGGTGTGCTGTACATTCATTGCAGTACGCCAAGAAGGGTGTTTGGATTTCAGTCGTTTAGCTGGAGAAGCTGATATGTCAGGATGAATAGGGCCAATTTGACACAGATCATGGAGGTGAGTGATACGTGTGTACCGATGGCAACCCGTTACAAGTTGCAGGGCCCGGTTTTGAACCGACTGTACGACCTGGGAAGATGGGAATCGGCAGCAGCACCCCAGACAGGACAGGCATTTACCGAACGAGAGACTGCATGGTTTGGGTCATCTAGCTTTCACTGTCCGGAAGACTGAAAATGGTTTTCCGTAGTTCTCCATTTTCATACCAGTCAAATGCTGTACCTTAGTTAAAGCTACGGCTGTTCCTTCCCACTCCTAGCCCTTTCCTACCCTATTGACTTCATAAGACCTGTCTGCGTCGGTACGACGTAAAGCAAATTATATGTACTCTATGTTCACTACTCAGCCCGAAGGCTGGTTGGATCTTCAACAGCTGCACCATTAGCTGCCATAGATAGCCTAGACATCACCGAGGAGTTGTACTAGGGAAATGAGGAGAGAGGTAGTTTCCCGTTTCTTTCCTCACTGAGCCAGAAGTTGCTATTACATATCAGACTGCCAAACCCACTGAAATGCCCGCACCAACCGACCCTATGAGCTATATTTTCACATCATTCATAGCAGGGACTGGCTGCATAAGGAATGGTATTATTAGCATCGCTTATACTTCGGTCGCTTTCATATCGTCAAAGCCAGACTGAGAAAGATCATAAAGAATGATAGGCGTACTCAAGTAGCGGCTTAATCATCGTCGTATACAGGAAGAGTATCTTTTCTAGAATGAGGGTATTGTCAGGGTAAATCATAGGGTATAACTTATAGATACCCTAGCGCGGGCGGTGCCTGAAATATTAATTATATTCTGACGGTAGGTCAGTCCTCAATGTGGGGTGATACCCAGGTACTTGACACTGTTAGACCATCTGGTTGCTTCTCCCAAGTTCATACCTCCTAACAGTCTACCACGATAATGGACATATTCAGAAATTTAGAGTTTAATTTATACCTCTTCAGTGGAACAACACTGACTTCAGGTCCAACATTCATGACCTGTTTACACAGATTATGAAAGGCTGTGACAAACAATCCGTTATGGAGAGCCTCTAGCAAGAGAAGGTGCCTAGCAGTCGTGTTAACTTTAGATAGTGAAAATGAGTTAATGACAAACACAATAATAGATGTCACACTTAGCCTGGCGCAACAAGATGAACCCGTATGTAGGCCACACCCAGCTACTTCCTGACCATTGCGAGTTTCTGGCTGTTTCGTGTTCATGTGCTGTGTGAATATGAAGACATGTGTATTGGAAAAAACGCAAATAGCAGTGCCCGATCGGAGGAGTTATTCAGGATTGTTTAAAATCCCCTACCCCACCGGAATCGGACTAGTGACCCTCTGAACCAGAGGCAGTGGAGGTGGTGATAATTATCACAGTTTTTTTTTTTTTGCTAGGGGCTTTACGTCGCGCCGACACAGATAGGTCTTATGGCGACGATGGGATAGGAAAGGCCTAGGAGTTGGAAGGAAGCGGCCGTAGCCTTAATTAAGGTACAGCCCCAGCATTTGCCTGGTGTGAAAATGGGAAACCACGGAAAACCATTTTCAGGGCTGCCGATAGTGGGATTCGAACCTACTATCTCCCGGATGCAAGCTCACAGCCGCGCGCCTCTACGCGCACGGTCAACTCGCCCGGTGATCACAGTTTTAAGAGAAAGTACAACCGGCTAACCACCCTCTCTTAACCCACTAACCACCATGATGCCCGTTTGGAGATTCGTTTTACTACACAAACTTATAGTATCGACGATTGGGAATCAGAAGTGGGCGAGAATAAAAAAATTATAGACCTACAGACAACAGAAAGTACCCGAGTTTGGGGGGGGGGGGATATGGGCAGTGGAGGGGGTACACCAAAAATGAGGGGAAGGTACGAAATGGTAGGTTTTGCAATTCTCTCTGAGCGAATTTCGACAGAGAGGTCGGCTGTGTGTTGATTGCGGATACAAAATATTTGGGAAGAGTGCCACCTCGTTCAAGAGCTTTTCTTTCCACCGCTCTACCATCTGTTTACCAACCCAGTTCTGCTTTAGTGGTCATAACCGAGCGAGTTGGCCGTGCGGTTAAGGTTTTCTCAACTGTGAGCTTGCAATCGGGAGATAGAGGATTCGAACCACACTGTCAGTAGCCCTGAAGATAGTTTTCCATCGCTTCGTATTTTTACACCAGGGAAATGCTGCGTCTGTACCTTAATTAAGGCCACGGCCGCTTCCGTCCCATTCGTGGCCCTTTCCTGACCCAGACGTAACTGTGTCGGTGCGACATAAACCAGCTTGTAAAATAAATAAGGATTTCGGAAGTAATGTCATTTGTCCTCAGAATGGAGTAAGCGTAAGTGCCGTTCGTTCAAAAATCGTGTGTTGTAAATAAAAGTGTATTTAAAATGATGACGAATCGTATAGATGAGAAATAATTATAAGCGTAAATTAACGCGTAAATAATTAGTAGTAAAGAAATTCTTAAAAAGTGCAAACAGTTATTCTGACAAAGCAAAAAAAAAAAAGCTAATTATGAGACTAGGTCTTCATTATTTTAAAGGTCAAGCTCGGTTGACCGTGCGGATTCATAGCATCCGTGGGTCTTCCGAACCCCTGCCCGTAACTTCATGTGCTGAGCCACACGGCAGGCCTACTTCGAAAATAAGCGAGGTGCTTTAGAAACAAAACAGAAAAGCCATCCAGTTCCGCTTGCCGCTAACAATGAACCTTTACGCATTTTGTACTAATTCTAAAAGTACAACATATATGCTTTATTTCACGAAGGTTATCTGTAGGAAATAGTGTCTGCAATCGAGACTGTTCACAATCGAGACGGCATCTCACAGTTTACACAGTCTACCAACGTAACTGCGGTAATAATAGTTTTTTTATAACACCTTGATCCAATACCATACAGTAAAACTTTCACCAAAGGAACAATAATTACACGTGTATTAAAATTACATAGAAATACAGCGTGAATATACACTGAATGACAGAGCAAATGCAACACCAAGAAGGAGTGGTTCGAAAGGGATGAAAGTTGGGGAAAAAACAGAGACGGCACGGACGAATAATTGATGTTTATTTCAAACCGATATGCAGGTTACACAATGCGCACGGCATCGACTCAGTAGGATGTAGGACCACCGCGAGCGGCGATGCACGCAGAAACACGTCGAGGTACAGAGTCAATAAGAGTGCGGATGGTGTCCTGAGGGATGGTTCTCCATTCTCTGTCAACCATTTGCCACAGTTGGTCGTCCGTACGAGGCTGGGGCAGAGTTTGCAAACGGCGTCCAATGAGATCCCACACGTGTTCGATTGGTGAGAGATCCGGAGAGTACGCTGGCCACGGAAGCATCTGTACACCTCGTAGAGCCTGTTGGGAGATGCGAGCAGTGTGTGGGCGGGCATTATCCTGCTGAAACAGAGCATTGGGCAGCCCCTGAAGGTACGGGAGTGCCACCGGCCGCAGCACATGCTGCACGTTGCGGTGGGCATTTAACGTGCCTTGAATACGCACTAGAGGTGACGTGGAATCATACGCAATAGCGCCCCAAACCATGATGCCGCGTTGTCTAGCGGTAGGGCGCTCCACAGTTACTGCCGGATTTGACCTTTCTCCACGCCGACGCCACACTCGTCTGCGGTGACTATCACTGACAGAACAGAAGCATGACTCATCGGAGAACACGACGTTCCGCCATTCCCTCATCCAAGTCGCTCTAGCCCGGCACCATGCCAGGCGTGCACGTCTATGCTGTGGAGTCAATGGTAGTCTTCTGAGCGGACGCCAGGAGTGCAGGCCTCCTTCAACCAATCGACGGGAAATTGTTCTGGTCGATATTGGAACAGCCAGGGTGTCTTGCACATGCTGAAGAATGGCGGTCGACGTGGCGTGCGGGGCTGCCACCGCTTGACGGCGGATACGCCGATCATCGCGTGCTGACGTCACTCGGGCTGCGCCTGGACCCCTCGCACGTGCCGCATGTCCCTGCGCCAACCATCTTCGCCACAGGCGCTGCACCGTGGACACATCCCTATGGGTATCGGCTGCGATTTGACGAAGCGACCAACCTGCCCTTCTCAGCCCGATCACCATACCCCTCGTAAAGTCGTCTGTCTGCTGGAAATGCCTCCGTTGACGGCGGCCTGGCATTCTTAGCTATACACGTGTCCTGTGGCACAGGACAACACGTTCTACAATGACTGTCGGCTGAGAAAGCACGGTACGAAGTGGGCCATTCGCCAACGCCGTGTCCCATTTATCGTTCGCTACGTGCGCAGCACAGCGGCGGATTTCACATCATGAGCATACCTCAGTGACGTCAGTCTACCCTGCAATTGGCATAAAGTTCTGACCACTCCTTCTTGGTGTTGCATTTGCTCAGTCAGTCAGTGTACAATTAAAAAGTAATTCATTATTTGACTACGCACTAACAAAGTAACAGATGCTAGACAGAACTACACAAACACATTGAATGAGTGAGACTGGCAGGCTGAGGCATGCGCGGGACAAGCCGGTGAATCGCATCTGCAGCCCGGGTGTTTAGCCTGTAATAGGTTACAGTGCAAACATACGAAAGCATATAACAAGTATTCTCTACCCGGACAACAGTTGTGTTATGAGAGTTGCATAAACATTAGGGTCCCGCTTATTAAAACCCCTAAACGTTAAATTACTTTCGCTACACTACGGAGGAGCGGGTAGACATTGCATTCTACCCTCTTACAGCCTAAACATGTCGCACGCTGTATCAGAGGTTTCCAGTTAGTAAGAGCTCGAGGGCCACATTGGAAACCTTAGGCACGACCGCCGGCCGCACTTTAATAATAGACTAATTTCCGTAAAATTCCTCAAATACAACAGAGGTTCCATTACGTAATAATATGCATAGTTCAATTGAAGTAAAGGTTTAATCATTTTAATTAGTTAAAACACTCTCTTTAGAATATTGTATAAAAGAGTGAAATTAAAAATAAACAAACACTATTATACCCAGAACAATTGAATTTGTAAGAAGAGCACCCAACAAAGTCAGTTCACTTCACGATAATAATGCCATTGCTTCTTACGTCCCACTAACTACTTTTACGGTTTTCGGAGACGCAAAGGTGCCAGAATTTAGTCCCTGAGGAGGCCTTTTACGTGCCAGTAAATCTGCCGACACGAGGCTGACGTATTTGTGCACCTTCAAATACCACTGAACTCGAACCTGCCAAGTTGGGATCAGAAGACCAGAGCCTCAGCCGCCTGAGCCACTCAGCCCGCTGGTAATATCACGATTGAAAACGCCTGAAGACTTAAGGGGACCAGGTGGTGTAAACGTTTTTCCCAATACTCTTGAATATCTCTGAAACTGCTTGAGGTATATTTATGAGATTTTGAAGAATTGTTACAATAACTTGAAAGTATACATCAGTTTAATTTCATGATGGTTGAAAATACTATGAACAGTGGCGTAAGGTTAAATTTTAAAAAGGGGCTGCTTTGCTTCTGTACCATTTTCTTCTGATCTAGAAGACTCAGAACCTTGAATAATGTAGCACGTACTTGCAAATGTGTGGTTAATAGCCTGTAGCAGATTTATGTTGATGAGCTTGATGGTTGATTTTTTAAATGAAAATCTAATCGAGCAAACTTTTTTTGGTTATACTTCATAAGTTATCTCAACAAATACTAATGGTTTCAAAGCGATTCTGCTACAGGCTATGTACTGGTACTTCCACAGTATGTGGTAGAAATTTCAGGATTGTACAGTTTTTAGTTCCCGATTTGGCTGTTACCAAATACAATAACAATTTATTTTCTCGTTTCGTCATACAAGGCTTCTTTCTTCGTTTCTGGTCAATACTGGGCACAATTTATGATATATAATTTGCAAACACTGAATATAATCAAAACTTGATCAGATTGTTTTTATAATGATGGCAGCATTTAATTTTCTTTCCGTGCGTCAGTATGAAAAATGTAAGGTTCAAATTCAGTTTTGGTAAACCGATATAATAAATGCTGTGGAGAATACAGAAGTGACCGTTATCCGAGATAATGACATTATCCGAATTTTGGAAATCTAAGTTCATAGCAAAAGTACAACTGACGTTGGTGTACATACACCTTTGTATAGTGCCTGAGTTTGTTATTATAAAGAAAACGGAATCTTAATTCACGCAGTAAAATTGAAAAGGGAACTCTTTAAGCACCTAGTGGAAGGCCTGGCCATTTATTTCCCTTGCTGGAGCCAGAAAGGACCCTTGTGTAACGTGTTCTGGTCAGTATTAGAGAGCATTGGAATGACCCCAGAGAGAACCCTTGTTGGTGGTCTTCTGGCAAGTGTCAGAGGGTGTGAGAATGTTCCACCCTCATCTAAGAAGATGCAAATGCCGCTCTGTCGAATTGTGCACGTGATTGGACGATTGGTTCCCTTGTTTTGGAAGAAAGGGTGACACGTGCAAACTGAGGGCGGGGGTTCATCGCCTTAGATCCATTCAGCTAATTCAGTTTGAATTTCCGATCCACTTTCCCAGATTTTGTAGCATTGCTGTAATGTTTTCGTCACTCGGCTCCACGGGAACATCGGGAATATGGCTACAGACCATAGCCGACTACAGTTACAAGCCGGAGTCATGAAAGTTTGGCAACGTCCAGAGGAGGGCAAGGTGAATGCGCGGGATCTGTCCGTGTATGTTGATGTCTAGTGAACTTCGTCTCGTGTTCCGTTTAATTTTTCACGGATAGGTTCGAGTATATATAACAAGAAAAGTGATAGAATAACCATAAGTAGATCCTATTATCGAAATAACATGAAGGCTAAGCAGGGCTGAGTAGCCCAGCTCAGTCCGGTGATATTTGAAGGTGCTCAAATACGTCAACCTCGTGTCGGTAGATTTACTGGCACGTTAAAGAACTCCTCCGGCCTCCGGGACATAATTCCGGCATCTCGGCGCCTCCCAAAAACAGTAAAATTTTTTAGTGGGACGTTAAATCAATAACGTTAATATTTTTGAAGGCGCGGACTGAATTTGGCTTATTGAAAATGTTTCGTGCACTTGAACATGCCCGAAAAAATATTGTGTTTCAATGTATCGTAACAATTATAGCATTTAAAAAAAGGTTTTGTTACCTCGTTTAGTTTTTCTTCAGACGAGGAATTAAAACTAAAATGGATCTGCCATTTTAAACGGTGTAATTGACAACCTGGGAAGGATTCAATCGTATGCATAAAACACGTCACACACGAAAGATTTTCAACAGGGGACAACATTTGTGATAGTAAAGTCAACGTACCGAGCTCGATAGCTGCAGTCGCTTAAGTGCGGCCAGTATCCAGTATTCGGGAGATAATAGGTTCGAATCCCACTGTCGGCAGCCCTGAAAATGGCTTTCCGTGGTTTCCCATTTTCACACCAGGCAGATGCTGAGGCTGTACCTTAATTAAGGCCACGGCCGCTTCCTTCCCACTCCTAGCCCTTTCCTGTCCCATCGTCGCCATAAGACCTATCTGTGCCGGTGCGACGTAAAGCAACTAGCAAAAAAAAAAAAAAAAAAAAAAAAAGGTCAACGTAACCTTACTACCACCTAAACCTAATGACCTTCTTCCTGATGCATGTCCAATTATTTTCCCAAATTTTCCAAAATATTTGTCATCGAAAAGTGTTAAAAGAAAAGATCCTGATGGTAAGAGCCTGGAAATGTAGAGTAGGGTAAGCAAGAAGATGGATGATATGCCAAATGCAACCCATTTACTCAAAATTCACCAACATATGAATGTCACCGTATGTGTTATCAGGTGCTGGTAAAAGAAATGACATGTTTAGCAGACGGTAAAATATCAAAGTGGTCTCAACTAAATGCAAATTTATTAAATTATATGAGACCCACTTCTTGTAGTGCCAGTGTTAAATCTGTACAAATAAATCTATTAAAATGCTTCACGTCCACCTCTGTGGTGTAGTGGTTAGTGTGATTAGCTACCACCTCCGGAAGCCCGGGTTCGATTCCAGGCTCTGCCACGAAATTTGGAAAGTGGCACGAGGGCTGGAACGGGGTCCACTCAGCCTCGGGAGATCAACTGAGTAGAGGTGAGTTCGATTTACACCTCAGTCATCCTGAAAGTGGTTTTCCGTGGTTTCCCACTTTTCCTCCAGGCAAATGCCGGGATGGTACCTAACTTAAGGCCACGGCCGCTTCCTTCCCTCTTCCTTGTCTATCCCTTCCAATCTTCCCATCCCTCCCACAAGGCCCCTGTTTAGCATAGCAGGTGAGGCCGCCTGGGCAAGGTACTGGTCATCCTACCCAGTTGTATCCCCGACCCAGAGTCTGAAGCTCCAGGACACTGCCCTTGAGGCGGTAGAGGTGGGATCCCTGGCTGAGTCCGAGCAAAAAACCGACCCCTGAGTGGTAAACAGATAAAACTAATTTTTTTGCTAGTTGCTTCACGTCGCACCGACACAGACAGGTCTTATGGCGACGATGGGAGAGGAAAGGCCTAGGAATGGGAAGGAAGCAGCCGTGGCCTTAATTAAGGCACAGTCCCAGCATTTGCCTGGTGTAAAAATGGGAAACCAGGGAAAACCATCTTCAGGACTGCCGACGGTGGGATTCGAACCCACTATCTCCCGGATGCGAGCTCACAGCTGCACGCTCCTAACCGCACTGCCAACTCGCACGGTAAACAGATAAATAAGAAGGAGAAGAAGAAGAAGAAGAAGAAGAAGAAGAAGAAAATGCTTCACAATCTTATAGAGTGTCGTGAGGTAAGCAGTGACAGCACACTCTTTGTCTCGCCTCATATTTTTAAGGGAACAATTCGAACTCTGCACTAAAAGGGCAGTTCTGAGTAGCACAGACAGTTGAGGCGCTGGCCTTCTGACCCCAACTTGGCAGGATCGATCCTGGCTCAGTTTGGTAGTAATCAAGGCGCTCAAACATGTCAGCCTCGTGTGGGTAGATTTACTGGCATGTTAAAGAACTCCTGAGGGACTAAATTCCGGCATCTCGGCGTCTCCAGAAACCGTAAATTTAGTTAGTGGGACTTAAAACAATTATTAATAATAATAATGTTATTTGCTTTACGTCCCACTAACTACTTTTTAAGGTCTTCGGAGACGCTGAGGTGCCGGAATTTAGTCCCGCAGGAGTTCTTTTACTTGCCAGTAAATCTACCGACACGGGGCTGTCGTATTTGAGCACCTTCAAATACCACCGGACTGAGCCAGGATCGAACCTGCCAAGTTGGGGTTAGAAGGCCAGCGCCTTAACCGTCTGAGCCACTCAGCCCAGCTAAAACAATTATTATTATTATTATTATTATTATTATTATTATTATTATTATTATTATTATTATTATTATTACATCCCTCCATATAGGGTTGGCGTCAGGAAGGGCATCCGGCCATAAAACAGGGCCAAATCCACATGTGGGACACAGTTCGCACCCGCTGTAGAAAATAAAAAGAAGAAATTGTTTATTGTTTATTGTCAACATTTTCCAATGTCGTGTTAAATAAGTGCTGAAAGCAGATGAAGAATACGAGTTATGTCAGCAGTGAGGATCAAAACACTACGCGGAGGAAGCTGTTAACGCTCCACAATAATTGAGCTTGTGAGGACTGTTCTTTTAAAATGTTTTGTTTTTATTCATGTACGAGTAGTATTTCTAACTTCAGTGAATGCACTTACTGATGTCTGTGTTTCTTAGTACCATTTTACCGAAGAGTGTGCATTTATCATAAGTATCGTGTTGGTCTAAATGTAGTGAATATGAGTGAAGTCATTCAAAATCGGACACGCGCTCTTTTCTCTCGGCCTCCGCTTGACAGATAGATACAGCGTTGCCAAGCGTACCTCCCGACTTTAAGTGTAGATCGCTCTGCTACAGGCACCTTCCCACGTTTTGTTTAGCAGAAAGCGCAAACCGCCGTAATGTCCTCCCGTGCCGCAGCTCTCTCGTATATCACGTGCTTCACTGTGGATATGATGTCCTTATGTTTACGGCTGTTTGTGTTGTGTTATCTGCAGCAATTTTTAAATTAGAAGTATTAGAATAGGTGAAAGGCTTATGTCAGTCAATGCGGAATTCTTGGTCGACAGATTTAGCTTTGCCTAGCAAGTCTCTCTAATTAATCACGTGATTAGTTAATTATTCGCTCCAAATTCATATGATCCTATGTACCGTACCCAGGCGTAAATACCCTCTAGGACGATGCCTCCATTCCTGTATGAACATCCGACTAACTCAGGGTTGGGCAGAGTGTGGGTTGGTTGTCGATTGGGTCAGGATAAAAGTCGAAGTTCATACACTAAAATAGCAATCAATAACAGGAAATGGAGGTATAACACGAATGAGAAACAATCATAGGGGGTAAGATGGATTTATTAATAAATATCCCCGATCGTATCACAAGAAAATAATTGAATCAAGAAAAATAATAATAATTTGTAGAAAAATGAACTCAAAGTATAGAAATAAGTTGAAATTAAAAACGTTAATTGAATGATTATACAAATTTGACATTTAAAAACAAGTTCAACAAAGAACATTTATATAAATCAAGACTGAATTTCTTCTTATAGTCCAATGTTTATGTTGTATGGCAACAAGTGTACGCAAACACTGCCATGTGGTATTTCCATATGGAGTTTCACACTATCGCATCCCAACGATACGGTTTCAAAATTAAGTTACTCCCGAGAGTCGTCAAACTATTTCCGTAAAATAAAAGTTACATTATAAGAAAAATTACGACGGAAAGAAAAATAATTAAGACGCACCGGACGCTATGTAAGTTAGGCAAAATACTAGGGGCAAATCCTACACTATATTTACAGCAATTCAAATAAACAAACTAAACATATATATACATCGGATATCGAGTAAAGTCTTAAATGCTACACTGCTTCTAATGTGAATCCCGGTTCACTACAAAAGATCTAGACAGAACTAGATAAACCAACGATACTTCAGCACTCGGGCTGTTCCCTTTAAAACAACGAGACAAGGTATACAATCATAAATAATAATGTAAAACCATCCTGTAAGGGAAAAACATATAAATAATCCTTGATATCATGAAGAATGCAATGGGCA
This sequence comes from Anabrus simplex, assembly GCF_040414725.1. Taxonomy (NCBI): domain Eukaryota; kingdom Metazoa; phylum Arthropoda; class Insecta; order Orthoptera; family Tettigoniidae; genus Anabrus; species Anabrus simplex. Next base: position 221,159,838 of record NC_090272.1, on the reverse strand, counting down.
ACATTGCCTCCTTCTGCTGCGTTTAAGCGCTCAACAGCGCGGTCATCCGTCATGTACTCCCGGGCAGATTACGAGCTGTAAAGAAATGTTGAACTCCACTATGCTAAAGATTGGATTTTGTCTCCCGAGGCTGCCACAAGGAAATACTGTCTCTTTCACACATTCCGATAACACAGGCCAGGAATCAGCTTGCCATGAGATAACGCCCATCATCAACTACACGGAAACTCACGTATATTCATTGCTTCTTGGCATGCTTGGGCCATTTAACAACATCAGACTCAATAGTCTGGAATTAACACTGTCCATTCTGATCATAATAAACACTCAGAAGACACTAGGCAGGCACACACATCTGCACAATACTCTATATCTTGTCAGGCATACCATCAGCCTGCACCAATACATTATAATTCAGCATGCAATTATTATCTCATTATTCCTCATGAATTCCACTGGCCTTTCCACATAATGAGACGCAGTTCGAGTCCTTGGCAGACCATCAGGCAAACAGAATCCAACTTAACTTCAAAGATCTTAATTTAACAACGACGTTCTGCAGCTCCTTCTGGCAGCTTCTGTAAAACCATGCATCATGCAAAATAGCTATACCTGTCTCTCTGAATAACCGAAATAAAATGAATTGATACGTGTTTGACGTAATATAAAAATGAACCTATCGATCTAGCCCTTTTAGCATATATTTAAGGAAAACTCGGAATATCCTACGCTAAATACTATATTTACAACAATAACTGATCCTATCAATCCCTCATTTCCCCAAACATCTACTCATAAAGCAAAATAAAAATAAAATAAACATGCATTATTCTCGTATCCGAATCTATCATAGAAACAAAGTTAAACAAACACATGCCGTCAGGCTTACTTTAAATGAAAATTAAAATTCTATCTACACTGCCCTAGTACCTTAACATAACTTACATATCATGCCGTAAATAATACATGCGTCTTACTTTACATGACTCTCGGGAAACCAGGATAGCAGCTTACATCCCCACTACTTTATGGGTCTACTCCATGTTAATCACAGCATTAACATGTGGGAATGCACTTCCTTCCTCTACAGGCGTATCCATCATCTTGCTGGAAAATAATTCACTGGAACACAGAAGACTATTATTGATGATCTCTTCGCTGCTTAATGCTGCGAGCCGCAATACCCTTTCTTTTACCAGATCAGCTATCACACTGATTCACATATATAACACACTTCACTAAAAGGGTAAAAATACAGTTTTTAAAGCAGCCCACGGTTCGGTACGGAAGTTCCACGCGAATACGCGCCCGTCGCGAAATAGTGAAACAATAGCACGTTTCCACTACACTTGTTACTCAGCGGTCACTGAACACCGTCTTTATCAATTGAAAGCAAACTCTGCCAAAATTGTACTATTTCATTTGCTCAAGTACAGTAAATATTGCGACTGCACAATTTACAGTATCAATGATATCCAGTTACTATTACTAGAATAACACCAGTCACAGAGTTAATACATCCGCACTGTGCAAATCTTTACCACGGAGTTACAGAGTTGGTACATCCGTACTGCTCAAATTTTTACTACCGAATACAGAGTTGGTGCATCCTCACTGTTCAAATTTCAACTACGGAATGACGCTCTCCAGAGCTAGGGTTACTGAGGAGGCTTCGGTGACGCCATTAATGCTGGGGTTCCCGGGTGTCTGAACCAACCACCAATCAGAGAGTTCGTCATGTATGATGACATAATACTTATTGTGATATAATTACCAAACACAGCTCAAACACTAGCAAATCTCTTCCATCAATTTTTATAATACATTTCCAAATATATCTGATTTCAGAAACTGTGAAAAACCGATCTCTTACAAAAACTGACTTTATCCACAGAGCACGTTGGTCATCCTGGAACTAATATTTGGCGCGGTGTAGTCTCCAGGTTTTCCAAATCCCTAAGTTCCCATTGGCTGAAATATCTTGCTTGGTCAGCATCTAATACACGTGTCGAACCTTGCCAGCGCTTGGGTACGCTATCTTTCTCACGATCATACGGAAATATGAAGCAATATCCAGCGAATCACTGTCTTGCTCAACATCCGGTATCAACTATCTTAGGATACGATGCTTTAACATGTTAGACTGTAACTTTTATGAATAAATTTCACATATTTGGTCAAATAATATTCCAATTATTATTATGGGCCGGTAGGATACGGCTCACCTACTCATATCATATTACTCCTGGTACCCTTTAGATCAGTGGTATTTAACGTTTTGGTTGATGTTCCCCGAAAATTCAGTTGTTTTACCTTCGTACCTCCGAAGTACTGTAACGGTTCAAATCCCGTTACAAGATGATATCTGTATTATTATTAATATTATTACTAGCAGAAGTACCGTTCTTCGTACTGGTTATCAGAAACTGGCTTTAGTTACTCATACTATCGGTGTGACTGACTTCATTAGATATTTATATCACTAGTGTATTTACTTAAGTACGTAAAAATTATTTGTCATGTTTGGAATTATAGTGTATCTTCTTCTTATTTTCTTCATGGGGGCCCCTAAATATTAGTTCCTAATTAGCATCGACCTCTAAGATCTTTTGCTACCATGTTTTTCCTTCATTCTCACCTAGATATACCTGCTCCCTTCACAAAGCTGCAGGTTTAGTGTAAGTATACTTCTGCTAGATAGTATCACAGATAAGTATAAATATTATTGAATGTATTTGTTTGATCCGACATTTCGTAACTATTACAAATGATCAAATAATACGCGATGCATAAAAGAAACTACTATAATTATCGAGGATTATAATTCTCAGGGCTTGTCACTCATGTCGCACATCATATAATGAATCTGAGTATAAAAGTTGAGACATTTTTTTCAAGTCATGGGCGCACCATCTTGACAATTGTGTTGTTTTCATGATCACAATGATCATAAAAGTGGGCCAAAATATCGGCACTAAAAACATTAGTGATCCTACTACTCCATGATTTGATACAAAATAGTTTAAACTATAGGTAACAGACTCCGCAAAATGCTGAAACCTAAGCCAGTACGTAAAAACGGAGGCCCGTCGGCAACCGCTGCGCTGGTCGCTGTACTTCGGATATCTCCGAGGCTATTATTTTTATACTTCACTCCCTTTCCATCCCCGCTCAAAGGAGTGCTATGAGCGTCTTACACAAGAGTTTATTTTTTCCAGATAGTAAGTCATATGTGTATCAATTTTGGTTGGCAGCTATGCTCAAACGTACATGCATAATCTGGCTGCTGTATAATCCTGGGACCGGGCGAGTTAGCTGTGCGCGTAGAGGCGCGCGGCTGTGAGCTTGCATCCGGGAGATAGTAGGTTCGAATCCCACTATCGGCAGCCCTGAAAATGGTTTTCCGTGGTTTCCCATTTTCACACCAGGCAAATGCTGGGGCTGTACCTTAATTAAGGCCACGGCCGCTTCCTTCCAACTCCTAGGCCTTTCCTATCCCATCGTCGCCATAAGACCTATCTGTGTCGGTGCGACGTAAAGCCCATAGCAAAAAAAAAAAATCCTGGAGCTGACGTTGCCATGGTTACGGCCGTTCGTTTCTTATCCGATTCCTAGAGCAGGAGTAGTGTGGTTCCAATATCTCCATAACGGTTGGTTTTAGGGCCTTAAAACATGGTCTTCGGGCCCGTAGGGCTTACCGAGTTTTGTTCTTTGCGTCAAGATGATTAAATTGAGCTTTGTCTCGTCCTTGTAGAACAAGTTCTATTTCGCCCCTATTAGCCTAATATTTTAATATTTTTATATCTCCCCCCCGTCACCCTCCCCTCGAATTGTTTTGAAAATAAAATACAGCCCTTGTTACTCACCGGCAATGTAGCTTTCTATAGGTGAAGTAATTTTTAAAATCGGTTCAGTATTTTTGAGTCTATCCGTTACAAACAAAAATACAAATTTTTCCTCTTTATAATATTAGTATAGAAGCATAGATACATCCCTACACATACGGTTGCCATCAGGAAGGACATCCAGACGTAAAACAGGGTCAATTCCACATGTGCGACACAGTTCACACCCGCAACCCCACAGGTGTGGGTAAAGCGATAGAAGAAGATTCTCATTTTAAAAATTCACCTGCGGTTTTATTCTTTTCACCCCCTTAAGTGGATTTTCCAAAAAGAGTGTGTTAATTTTTAAAGAAGATTCCAAGTACCAATTTTATAGTCTGTAGCATCTTCATTTTTTGAGATATATGTTTCCTCATATAAATAATTCAACTCCTTCCTCACTTCTTTTCAACCCCCCTCCCCCCTTAAGTGGATTTTCTGAAAACGAATATTTGTGTTATTTTATTTTTAAAGGGGATTCCAAATATCAATTTTCATGTCTGTAACATGTTAGGTTTTTGCGATTTATTGTAGATAATTTGGCTGCCGTAGAATCCTGGAGCTGACATTTCCATGGTTACGGCAGTTCATTACTTTATCTGGCTCCTAGAGCAGGGGCAGTGTGGTGCCAATATCTACGTAACGGTTGGTTTTAGGGCCTTAAACCATGGTTTTCGGGCCCGTAGGCTTACCGAGTTTTGTTCTTTGCGTCAAGAGGATTAAATTGAGCTTTGTCTCGTCCTTATACGACAAATTCGATATTTTGCCTATATTAGCCTATTATTTTTATATCCTCCCCCCCCCGTTCCCTCCACCCCGAATTGTTTTGAAAATAAAATACAGCCCATGTTACTCACTGGCAATGTAGCTTTCTATAGGTGAAGTAATTTATAAAATCGGTTCAGTAGTTTTTGAGTCTATTCGTTACAAACAAACAAATTTTTCCTTTTAGAATATTAGTATAGATTATTATTATTATTATTGTGACTATTATTATTGTTCAATTCAAATCTGTAATGATTAAATGATTATCGCTTTGCGTGATTGTAGTTAATTTTTTACGTGTATATGTGTGTGTAGATTAACATTTAAGACATGTACAGTGAGAGTTGCTGTGTGATATCAGATGTGGATGTATTGTGTGAAATAACTTTTGATACTGCAACATTGTGCAGCGTAACTGCTGAGTCATCGCTCTCTCATTGTTTGCATTTAGCGATGAGCTCATTTTTTGGGAACACCTACAGCCGCCCCAGGCAATTTCACCATAGTATGTAACATTTGTCCGAATCCCAAAGAAGGTATTCTTAGGAGACTTTGGAGGAGGAAGGCCTGTGGGAAGGCCACGTAACAGATGGAAAGTTGGTGTACATCAGGACGCAGCACATATCCTCAAGATCCGGAGAGTAGCTGCACGAGATCGACAAGTTTGGCGGAGAGCAACTGGGGAGGCCATGACCCGAAAACGGGCCGTCGCGCCATAGGTAAGGTAAGGTATGTAACATTTGTAGCCGGGTGGGAGTAATATCATAGTTATTTTTGAAGATTGCGTAGGTGTGTCAGCTAAAAGCTATATATACTTTGACCAGCGTCTTGTAGCGTCAGTCAGTTGGAGGGTGAGGCCTCAGTCGGTCAGTCATATGGATGGAGTGACTCGCCAAGGAGTGTTGTAGTGGGGTGGTAGTGAGGAGTAATTTGGATGAAGGAATTGAACGCAGAGACTTGCCATTAAGTCATATGAACGGAGAGACTTGCCATGAAGTCAGTGGGATACCAAGCTACGGAGTGCTACTGAGATGATAGTAGTCAGTCATCTGGATGGAGAAGCAGCAGTCACATGGACACTTAGTCACCAGTCACCATACGGATTAAATGTTCGGAGTGTGAATCTAATTTCAAGTCATGCTATATCTCGTCTGTGAAACAAAAAGGATACATCACCAAATTAGGCTTGAGACACCTACAGCAGATACCAACTCAAAGGAATACGTCGTAATTACACTCAAAGTGTTGAAGGTACAGTCAAGTGAACAGTGAGGGATAAACTTCTTGTACAAATTTTAAATGTCCGGTCAAAAGGAATTCAAATTAAATGCCTAGTTTCTTTCAGTTGTAATGTCATAATTTCATATTCTCATCTGTTTTATCGCAGCAAATCTTACTATTTTTCTGTACAATTTAAAGAATATATCTTGTTCTATCTTAAATTAATTCATCGTTTTATTTCAATGGTAGAATTAGATAACCTTTAACAAATGCAGGTGGAGGAGAGCTTACAATCCAGACCTCATATTTGGCAGCAGCAAATATTAGCCAACAATGTGCAGAATCTGTCTGTTCCCCAATACACAAATCACAGCATAGACTAATAATGTGCCAAGTATTTGCTACTATAAGACCCCAGAATATATCCTTTCGGAGGAGGTTTAATTTTAAGAAGGCAGACTGTTCAAGATTTGCGGAATTGCTGGACGCCGCGGTATCTGCTGTAGAACCAGTACCCATTTGTTATGACACCTTCACCACAGCTGTAAAGGGATGCTCAAGGATGTCTATCCGCCGTGGCGGTCGAACATCTTATATCCCCGGGCTTAGTTCAGATCAAGCCACCCTACTAGCAGAATACAGCAACTTATTTGAAGAAAACCCTTTCAGTGAAGCAACCGTGGAAGCAGGTAACAAGCTTATTTCCTCTATTAGAGAGACCAAAAAGGATCAGTGAATACAAACTATTGAAAACTTGGATCTGAAAAGAGACAGTCATGAAGCTTGGAGGCTTCTGAGACGTCTAAGCAATGATCCGACCAAGACCACCGCACATCATAATATCACTGCTAACCAAATAGCACACCAGTTACTGCTCAACGGGAAGACAACCCACAAATCACAACAACCGAAATTGCAAAGAGAGGAGCATTAGGAGAGCGACGACCTCACATCATCATTCAGCATGGAAGAATTAGAGAAGGCTATCAAACAGAGTAAAAATGGAAAATCAGCTGGCTTGGATGATATACGCACTGAGCAAATTAAACACTTCGGCTTAATGACAAAGAAATGGATTCTCCAACTCTCCAGTAACTGTATGAGCAGAAACCAAATTCCAAAGATATGGCGGAAGAGCCGAGTGATTGCCTTGGTGAAACCTGGCAAAGAAGGGAATGATCCAAAGAATTTTAGACCAAGTGCACCACTATGTCACCGTTACAAACTGCTAGAAAGATTGATCTTAAATAGCCTGTTACCTGTAATTGATCCATTACTTATACCTCAGCAACCTGGATTTCGTAATGGTTAAAGCTGTACCGGACAGTTGTTTAACCTCACACAGTTTATATAAGATGCGTTTGAGGCTCATAAGGTGACAAGAGTGGTATTTGTCGACTTATTAGCAGCGCACGACACCGTCAACCACCAGCTACTACTCGTCAAGGTCTACAATCTAAGCAAGGACTTTAACCTAACGAAACTCGTCGCCACTCTTTTCCAGAATCGCAGGTTCTTTGTTGATTTCCAAGAACAGCGTAGTCGATGGAGAGTACAGAAAAAAAGTTCTCCGCAAGGGAGTGTGCTGGCTCAAATTCTGTTCAATATATACACGAACGACCAGCCCATAGTCCCCAATTGCAGTAGCTCCTTGTATGCTGGTAACCTCGCTCTAACCACCCCGAGCACAGATTTTGAATTAGTGAAAAAACCGTCGCGGATGCCCTTAATGATCTTTCTAGATATTACAGCACAAACTAGCTTAAACTAAACCCCTCAAAGACACAAGTATGTGCTTTTCATCTGAGAAACAGGGAAGCTACTCGCAAGTTAAAGAGAGTATGTTGAGGGGACGAACTGGAACACTGCGAGTCCCCAAAATATCTAGGAGTGACACTTGATAGATCTCTTACCTTCAAGAAGAACTGCATGAACTCTCCGCGAGGAACAATCTTTTACGGAAACTAGCCGGATCACAGTGGGGTAGCCAACCTGAAACCATCCGAATTTCTGCAATGGCACTATGCTATTCTGTGGCAGAGTATGCGTGTCCTTTTTAGTATAATATAGCTCTCAACGACACTTGCAGAATTATAACAGGTTGCTTGAAATCCACTCCAGTCGAATGGCTCTACCACCTTGCAGAAATAGCACCTCCTTCTGTTCGAAGAGAAATAGCTGCGAACAAGGGAGGAAAGACGGATCAGTAAAGGACCCATCCTCTATATAGGCATGAACCGCATCTGCAAAAGCCAGGTTGCAGTTATGGAGGGCTACATCCTACCTTCCCCCTGGCTGGATAAGACTTTCTGAAACTGTACCTCCTGGCCGCGACGAAGAATGGATGATCTGCAAGTCCCTGAATAGACTGAGATCTGAAATTGGCAGATCTAAGGTTAATTTGGCAAGATGGAGCTACATACTGCACCCATAAGCGAATTTGCGTAATTAATGTATGAATTAAAAGTTGAATAATTCGCATATTGGAATACAACAGTAGGCTGTGAAAGCTTGCAGTCACAAAGCAACATTCTGGCGCCAGTCAGACGGCAAGGAGATCCGCAAAACTTTTCTCATGGCACGAACAGCTTATAGACTGGCCTAAGTGCTACATCCAATAAAGTTTATGGCACCGACAAGGAGTGGCAACTTTCTACTTGGTTCTCACGAGAAAATCACGCGTTGAGGCCTGGCCTAGTTAGAAGTGCAAGAGAGACAACGATAATACCCGTCAACCCTTGGCAGAAAATGGAAGCATCCAAGCTGCAGAGAGCGCGAACATCTCAGCCAATCACAAAACTGCAAATTTGAATGTTTTGTCATAGCGGGAATCTACAGCCAGTATTTCGCTATTTGGAGCCCGGAGTAGATGTGAAAAACAGAGTCCTGACTTCCTAATAATATTTGAAAATTTATCGGTGCAAATGTGTGATTAATTATTGGTTAATTAAGAAAATTTTAACTTTACACGGAAGAGTAGTATCGCCCAGGAACTGGACCGTCATGGCGGGAAGAAACCATTCGCTGACAGAAAATAACGCCGGTGACGCGCGCCGTCGTGTGGATTACCCTGTGATCGTTTACCACGGCGCAATATAACAAGTAAGTCAGACCGACATTAGGAAGATTTTGTAAATATTTCTTAAAGCTTTAACCTACGGATGTATGATAAAGCGCTCCCAAGTGCTAGATTACTACGCCACATCCCTTCCACAGAACTACTTTCGAAGTGGGGGGAGAACTGTTTACAAAACCGACGAGCAGCGTGGTGAATCTTCAGTGTGTTAGTTAATTCAGTTAGTGTGTGTAGCAGTTTTCAAGTCAGTTGGTTAGTTGGTGTTTAATCCAGACGTGTTGATGTTGAGTTCAGTCTTGTGTGAACGTTTTCTTTGTGAATTCTGAGTCTGGTAGGAACGCGATCAGAGACACTTGTTGGCATCCGAGTGAGCCATGTATTCACTTGGGAGAGTAATACTTCAGGAGAGATGAACACTGTAACAAACTTTTATTTTTATTTGAACTTATGCAGAGATAACAGGCAATAGCTACCCTTTTCAACACTTGCCTTAAAGGAGCGTACACAACCAACCGAGAGGGACAATGGAACATGTCGCAACACGTAACTGCATAAAGTTTCCAATCCACGTGTAGTTTGGATATTTGTTGAAAGGCCATTTTATTCTTTTATTTTGGAGGACGATTACCGGTAGTACATAAATTTCTCCACACATCATTGGAAACAGTACTTTTAGCTTGTTCTCATCACTTTCAGTGAACTGTTATGGCAAGCGAGATGTTACGGGGAGAAATTAGTTAAAGCAGACAGGGAGGAGAATGACTTTGTTTCATTGATGGAAGGCCGCGATGTTAAGACCTTGAGTACACTGTTATGTTCAGAAGAGGTGAACAACCGGTAAGCCTTAAACAAACAAACTGAGAGGGGTGTGTGACCAGCAGGGGACGACAGCAGGTAGCGGAGAGAAAACTTTCGACTTCACGTCAGGTGTTATGCAGTGCTATTGTATAATCTTCATTGAAGTGCTAGAAAATGCGAGTGTTTATGTAAATGTGAACGTGTGTAACGCCTTTATAAAGATGTATCAAGCATGCGTGTGTGATAATTCGGAATACCACATCAGCTTCAAGATGGAATTCTAATTCATTATGACAGGGCCCGGAGGATGATCCAGCCTATCTCCATCACCAAGGTAATGAGCATCAAAAATGTATACATAAATATGTAGGACTATGAACCAATCGATGATCAAATGTAGCTTAGACTGTTAGATAGGATTGTAAATAATTCACATAATAATAATAATAATAATAATAATAATAATAATAATAATAATAATAATAATAATAATAATAATAATAATAATAAGTGTGAGCTAGGGTATTTGCACTCTCTTTACGTAAATGTGTTTGCATATTATTTTTGGATCATTTTGTAGTAAGTCACTTTGACAGATTAGAATGCCATCTTATGAGATTTTAATGAGAGTAATGCAGATTAATATATTAATCATCATGTTGTTATAACGTTAGTTATGAGCGATATTTCTGTTGAAGTTATGATTTTGTAGATGCCGCCTTTTTGATTTTTAATGTTTACTTTGCTACTAGCGCATTCAGTTTGTTCATGTTGTGTAATCATTATTCAGATGACCGTTTCCGGTAGCTCTTATACCGTGTATTTTTTGCGACGATTTTGTGGACACGCGAATATTTATTTCTGTGTGTAATTGCGGTTACTCATTTTTTTTTCAATAGCTGTGTTTTTGAGAGGCAATCTCGTCATTTTTAGTAAACAGTTAGTGACAGGAAGCCATTGATAAGTCAGCTCTGATATTTTGTAATATGTGAAGCAGAGAATGATCTAAAGATCGAGCTAAGTGAATAATATCCCTGATGATCTGCGTTGATAATGGAAATGTGATATTTGGACCATGTCATGAACTGTCGTAAGAAATAGAGATGTGTACGACAGATATTTCGCCCGCCGGATACGAGCGAGGCCGTATTATGAGTTACTACGTCGAGAATAATGATGAGTAAATAGAATTGAGAGATGAATAATTTAACCAAGAGTGTTAAATATGTAACGACATGGATTATGATTGTAGGCAGAAGCCTGTATTTGTTCAGATAATTTCCAGGGAAAGTAGATGCTCGGCAAATATGCGAGTTATAGCACGAGGTAATATGTGAGCGGAGCGACGAATCAATGTGTATTTTGACAGTCAGGTAGAATCATCGATGACATGTAATAGCAGTAATTATTGTCCATAAAGGCTGAATAGTGTCATGGCCAGACATTTTGTCTGAGATTAGAAGATTGCCGTCAAATTCACAATATTTTGCTACTTGTAGCGGGGTAAAATTTTCTTTAGGCTCTGATATTTGCGCATTTTATTTATTTTTATTAATTTTCAGCAGGCAGCGATGTTTGGGATCTAGATTTGTTTATTATTATTCTTTCTTTGTGTATCTTTTATCACCGTGTTTTTTTTATCTGATCATACGTGAATTATTTGTATTTGATTTGGTGTAAATAGATAGGTGTAGTTAGGCTATTTTTGATTTCAGTTTTTTTTTGTTGGAGCAGTGTTTCTCCATTAACAAGTTTAATTATGTAAATAAGATTTCATGTATTAGGATAAGAGATCATCGATTAGGTCATAGTCAAAACCATAGTAGTGGTATGCTCATACCAGACATTCAGTAATTACCAAGCCTTAGAAATCCACTACATTTTAATTAGGAAATGAAGCGATCTTTAATAAACCAGTTGTATCATCAGTGCCGCAATGAATTAGGTAAATAAGATGGGATCTGCCTCCATCTAGTGGTGGTACCACAAATAATGAGTTCGTAATGAAAATGCAGGCAGCGGCAAATTGAGTAAAATTTTAATGTAAAAGGATCGCTTTCATTTAAGATGTAAACATGAGGCACTTGGCCTAATCATTTGAATATTTTAAGAAGTCCAGGCTATCACAGTCATGCAAGTGAAGTTTAAATAATTAAATGAGTGATTGTAACACTCAGGTTCATGTTTCAATAATTTCTTGTTTCAACCACGAGTAGTTTAAAATGTGGCAATGGTTATGTGGTAAATGAAGTACAATGTTCATGGTGGTTTCTTTAAATTCTTGCTCTTATTTGTTACACATGGTTAGTGCAGTCCATGATTACTTAGGGTTGGGTGCTTCCCAACTGAATCACATGTGTTAAATATTTGATAAACACCTCTGAGTCAGTGTTGATTTGATGACTTAACCAATTAATTAATTAATTAACTACACTAGTTTATTTTGATAGACATTTTTCAATGTATTACAAGTCTATATTTCAAATGAGGTGGTATTTCCTGACCAGAGTTTTGAATTTATTCACGTCATCATCTTGGAGACAGTGTCGACGTAATCTGGAATAATTTAAATTTGATTGACCTTCAGTCAATTTTATTAGGCAGATAGTTGAGTTATTGTAAGGTAGTTCTTTAATTCTTTTAATTTCATCTCATTTCACTTTGTTGATATTTTTCACTAGTTTATTTTCAATTTTTGGCACTTTGCACTTTGTTCAATAAATCAGTTTGTTATTTAAATTTTAATTCAGTCTTTGGGTACCGTCATTTATAGTTTAGTTCACCCCATCTTTTCATCTCCTCATTCCCCGATCGACGTGTGGCCTATAACCCGTGGGATATATCGGACGCACCGCGACTGAGGAAGAAGAGTCTACATGCAGCGGTGAGTATCATTTAAATGTCATTTATTACAGGAGCAGCCGGCGCACAGAGGAAGAAAGAAGATCACTGCATTTAGTGCCTTTGGAAGGGCACAATACATTTTAAAAAATCCAATGTGACTGCGAAGAAGACCAGACCGTCAACATATGCTCCAATGTCGACTATTTCCAGCCTCCTGCACAGAAGATGAACTATATCAAGCATCAAAAAACGCATTGGATGTGGCCACGTTATGGGCAAATGTAATATAGTAATTATAACTGTGTACAATATGTACGTTTCTGATACGAGAACAATAATAATAATAATAATAATAATAATAATAATAATAATAATAATAATAATAATAATAATAATAATAATAATAATAATAATAATAATAATAATAATAAAAGCCTCCGTGGCTCAGACGGCAGCGCGTCGGCCTCTCACCGCTGGATATCGTGGTTCAAATCCCGGTCACTCCATGTGAGATTTGTGCTGGACAAAGCGGAGGCGAGAAAGGTTTTTCTCCGGGTACTCTGGTTTTCCCTGTCATCTTTCATTCCAGCAACACTCTCCATTCTCATTTCATGGCATCTATCAGTCATTAATATATCACTTTGGGAGTGGCGACCCCATCGTACTAATAGCCTATATCTGCTTCATTCATTACATCCCTGACCCAGTCAATGACTGGAAAACAGGTTGTAGGTTTTCAATAATAATAATAATAATAATAATAATAATAATAATAATAATAATAATAATAATAATAATAATAATAATATAATTTCGTGTGGCTATTTCTAGCCGGGTGCAGCCCTTGTAAGGCAGACCCTCCGATGAGGGTGGGCGGCATCTGCCATGTGTAGGTAACTGCGTGTTATTGTGATGGAGGATGGTGTTATGTGTGGTATGTGAGTTGCAGGGATGTTGGGGACAGCACAAACACCCAGCCCCCAGGCCACTGGAATTAACCAATTAAGGTTAAAACCCCCGACCCGGCCGGGAATCGAACCCGGGACCCTCTGAACCGAAGGCCAGTGCGCTGACCATTCAGCCAACAAGTCGGAAATAATAATAATAATAATAATAATAATAATAATAATAATAATAATAATAATAATAATAATAATAAATCCCGTTTATATTTGATCCACTCTCGTGTATTGCACCCGATAGCCTATTTAAAAAGGGTGCATTATATAGGTTACGAGTGTAATATTTTTAATGCAACGGTTACCACTGTACTATAGGCCTACAGTGCTACTGAAGAAAAATTGCACCGAATGTGTGGATTTCGAAACGAAAATTTAAATAAAGAGTAATGCAGTCCGCCTCTGTGGTGTAGTAGTTAGCGTGATTAGCTGCCACCCCCGGAGGTCCGGGTTCGATTCCTGGCTCTGCCACGAAATTTGAAAAGTGGTACGAGGGCTGGAACGGGGTCCACTCAGCCTCGGGAGATCAACTGAGTATAGGTGGGTTCGATTCCCAACTCGGCCATCCTCGAAGTGGTTTTCCGTGGTTTCCCACTTCTCCTCCAGGCAAATGCCGGGATGGTTCCTAACTTAAGGCCACGGCGCTTCCTTCCCTCTTCCTTGCCTGTCCCATCCAATCTTCCCATCCCTCCACAAGGCCCCTGTTCAGCATAGCAGGTGAGGCCGCCTGGGTGAAGTACTGGTCATTCTCCCCAGTTGTATCCCCCGACGCAAAAGTCTGAAGTTCCAGGACACTGCCCTTGAGGCTTTAGAGGTGGGATCCCTCGCTGAGTCCAAGAGAGAAAACCGACCCTGGAGGGTAAACAGATTTAGAAGAAGAAGAAGAAGAAGAAGAGTAATGCAGCATTAGCAAGCACTTTTACATACCTCGTCAAACCAACACATATTTTAGAATGAATAGTTCGGGAAAGGGACTCTGTGTAGTGGGAGAGAAAAACACTAAATCAAAACAAGCATTTATTGAAAACTAGCAAATGTACCCGTGCTTCGCTACGGTATTCTACATTGTATACGGACATCGACGTAAATACTGTGCGTGCAGCAAATGAGATTGTTTTAAAATTGCATGTCTCTTGGCCTTATCCGAGAAATAGCATGGGGAGGTCCACATACGTTGTTTCCAATGTAAAGTGAGGGTTGCGGAGTTGTGATGATAACGCCAGGCTCACTTGCCTACTGCCATTCACAATCGAGTTGGCAAGTTTACATTATAATTGCAGGCCCCAATGCCTACTGCGCGGTCACAATCGATTTGGGGAGTTTTAGTTACAATGGCAGACCCATTTCCTACTTTCAGACAGGTTACAGTTGAGGAGTTTTTATTATAATACCAGGCAACTTCCCTACCACCAGTCAAAATTGAGTTGTGCAGTTATCATTATAATGACAGTCCCTTCTTACTGCTGCTAGCCAGCTTACTGCCAGTCACACAGAATTAGTGAGTTTCCATAAAAATAGCAGGCCACTATGCCTAATGCTAGTCAAATTTTAGATTGGAACATTTGTTTAAATGGCGGGCACCCTGGCCTAGAGCCAAACACAATAGAGTAGGGGACTTTCGAACAAAACTGCATGATCCCTTGCCTTCTGCAAGACAAATCGAAAAGTGAATTATTCATTAAAATGGTAGGCCCTCCTTACTAATGCCAGTTACACAGGAGTTGGAGAAGGACCCCATTCCTACTGCCAGCAGTCAAAGTCGGTGTAGGGAGTACTGCTTACAATAGCAGACACACCCTTTCTCGATCGCTACAAATCGACATCAATGAATATATACAGATGGACATACGAAAGTATATGAATGTTTACAATATTGCAGACCTTCATTTACAGATTAACTGCTGCTAAACGGTACGTCATATCGACAAAGGATTGGACCGTAAGGCGCAGTATTTAGCGATCTAAATGGCTGGTCCTATGATATTTTCTCGCATCTAATCTATTCATGGGTCAGATTGAATCAGAAACGTTCAATAGGTTGAAATTTGTGTAAGATTATCTTACATTGCATTACTTTTCGGATAATTATGTGACATAGCATTTGGCTCACATATGGGTACTGGGTGGGCCAATGATCGTATAGAGTTTGATCACACTATCTTTCCTGTAAGTGATTGAAATGATGCACATGAGAAGAAAAGGTTTAGAAATTAATTTCCATTAAGGCAGGTAGATTTCCATTAAGTTTGGTTGTGTGTATTTTGAGGGAGTGCAAAATCACGGTTTCGGTTTCGTATAAACCCCCAATTAGTTCAGGGATTTAGAAACAATATTTGCCCTAAAACCTCCCCAAAGGATAGGTGGATTCTAAATATGAAGTTTGGTGGAAATATATCCAGTAGTTTTCAAGTTAGAGAAAGACAAACAGACCAAACAAACAAACAAACAAACTAACTAACAGACACCAAGGAAACCTACCCTTGGACAGATGGATGCTATATATATAAAATTTGGTTCAAATATCTTGTTAGTTTTCAAGTTGTAAGAAGTACGCTTTACACGTACCCGCTCTTGCGTTAAGTCCGCTGGGATTTGTACCGAAAAACGGCCCGTTAATGATATCTCCCTTACTAAATCCTGTTATCGGAATGATGCACATGAGAAAAAAAGGTTTAGAAATTAATTTTCATTAAGGCAGGTTGATTTCCATTAAGTTCGATTGTGTATACTTTGAGGGAGTGCAAAATCACGGTTTCGGTTTCGTAAAAATCCCCACTCAGTTCAGGGATTTAGAAACGATATTTGCGCTAAAACCTATCCAAGGAGAGGTGGATTCTAAATATGAAGTTTGGTGGAAATATATATTTAGTAGTTTTCAAGTTATAGAAGGACAGACAAACAGACAAACAGACACCAAAGCTAAAAATTATGCAGATGGTCATTATTACACCTGAAACGGATAACTGTACGGAAATTTCGCCAAAATAATCAATGTACGGACACACAGTCGTTACGATTTTATTTTTTGCGCTAAAACCTACCCAAGGACAGGTGGATTCTAAATATGAAGTTTGGTGGAAATATATCCAGTAGTTTTCAAGTTATAGAAGGACAGACAAACAGACAAACAGACAAACAAACAGACAAAGAGACACCAAAGCTAAAAATGATGCAGGTGGTCCTTATTACACCTGAAACGGATACCTGTACGGAAATTTCGCCAAAATAATCAATGTACAGACACACGGTCGTTACGATTTTATTTATATAGATGACGGATAAGCATGAGCACGTTGAAAAGTGCAGACTTCCACTTCGAGATTCATATCTCCTAAACGGTTTATGATATTAAGAAACGGTTTGCACCATCAGACGTCTCATTTATCGCTCTACATGTTTGTTTCTAAACCATATCCTCGTATCTCCCATATTAAGGGGGTAAATTGAGTTCAAATTTTGAATAGGGTGAAATTTGGGTGCATTTTTAACATTTTACATTACATTTTGCCTACTTATGTATAAGCTAGAATCATGAAATTTGGTACACATATGTCCCTTAATCGTGCCAATGTGCGCACCTAACGCGATGATCCTATCATTCTCATAAGTGTGTCAAACAATGAAATATACTTGTAAAAATCACCAAATTTACGAACAATCCAGAAATACGGCCAAATTTAACGTATAAGGGAGAGAGATACGACAAAATGTCACAGGACCAAAGTTGTAGATCACTCTGAATTGAAGCGACACTGTGCCATCCGTTTTGTGATACGACTTATCGTTTAGCCAAAAAATAGCTCAAAAGGAATGTCTGCACAGTCATTAAAATTGCCTTTATATTTCGATATCTTTGGGGGTAAAAAGTGAAAAATTTGAACATCTTGGAATTTTCCCGTCGTTTAGGGACCAAAAGCTATAATTTCACCAAATTTCAATTGTCTACCTCGTCTGGCAGGTTGTGCTGCCATCTTGATTTGGGGGGATAGGGGAAAAAAAGGAGGAAATTCCCGAAAATTTTTAAGCCCACGAAACCTATAGGTTATCGTTTTGGATATACTATATGACTGTGTTCTTATGCTGAGCCCAAAATTTGAGCCCCCCCAGCGTGCCCCCTTCAGGGAATTTTGAGAATTTCTGATTTTTCTAGGGATCCTCGGGTCATCAGTTTCCCTCGTACCAAGTTTCAAATTTCTGAGATTTCTGGAAGTGCCTCATTAATTCACGTCTTTTTTCATTTTTAAATATTTATATATACATCGCTCCAGCCCGACTTGCTTTTATATATATAGATACGCAGACTCAACTCTTTTCTCAACTGTTCACCGAAAACAGCTAGGAGCTACGATAATTTGTAACTGTTATTTGGAATATAGTATTTTTCTGGAACAGGAATAACTGGAACTGTTTCACAAGAGGAACAGCTTCGCTCATCTCTATTCCCAATGCAACTTTTGGTTTAAACTCAATGGGTCCGGAAACAGGCATATCACACTCTCGTTCCTTCTCAAACCACATAGAAAGAGACTCATCTAAGGATATATTTTAAGGTTTTCGAGAAAGACAAGTTAAAACTGAGTTAGGAGAAAATCAAATTGGCTTCAGAAGAAATGTAGGAAAACGTGAAGCAATCATGAATTTACGTTTGATATTAGAATATCAAATTAAGAAGGACAATCCCACATACATGGCGTTCGTAGATCTTGAAAAGGCACTTGATAACGTTTATTTGACCAAGCCATTTTCTTTCTTTCTTTCTTTCTTTCTTTCTTTCTTTCTTTCTTTTTTCTTTCTTTCTTTCTTTCTTTCTTTCTTTCCTTCTTTCTTTCTTTCTTAATCTGTTTACCATCCAGGGTTTTTTCCCCTCGGATTCAGCGAGGGATGCCACCTCTACCGTCTCAAGGGCAGTGTCATTGAGCGTGAGGCTTTGGGTCGGGAGATACAACTGGGGAGGTTGACCAGTACCTCGCCCAAGTGGGCTCACCAGCTATGCTGAACAGGGGCCTTGGTGGGGGATGGGAAGATTGGAAGGGATAGACAAGGAAGAGGAAAGGAAGCGGCCGTGGCCTTCAGTTAGGTACCATCCCACCATTTGCCTGGAGGAGAAGTGAGAAACCACGGAAAACCACTTCCAGGATGACTGAGGTGGGAATCGAACCCACCTCTACGCAGAAGAGGGTGAATGGACCCCGTTCCAGCCCTATTACCACTTTTCAAATTTCGTGGCAGAGACGGGAATCGAGCCTCCGGGGGTGGCAGCTAATCACACTAACCACTACACTAGAGAGGCGGACAATTAACGCTGTTTATGAGTTTAAAATGTTTAAACAGAATGCCTCCTTGGCCTTGCTTACACCAGGCCTGTATTCTACTCACAGTGTCTGTTGCTCAAGCAGCAGCGCGCCGGCCACTTACCACTGGGTTCCGTGGTTCAAATCCCAGTCGCCCCATGTGAGATTTGTGTTGGTCAAAGCGAAGGCGGGGCAAGTTTTTATCCGGGTACTCCGAATTCCCCTGTCATCTTTCATTCCAGGAACACTCTCCAATAACATTTCGTCTGTCAGTTATTAATTATTCCCCCAGAGCAGTGCGAGAGGTCTCGGCAGCCGGCACAGTTGCTATCCTCACCGCTGGATGGGTGCTTCATTCATTCCATTCCTGACCCGGTCGAGTGACAGGGTCAGGCTGTGGATTATCATTACTCCTTGAGCTGCCGTTGCCATGGTTACGGCTGGTCCTTCCTTCATCCGTTTCCTACAGCAGGGGCAGTGGAGTGCCAATATCTCGAAAACGATTTGTTTTAGGGCCTTCAAACGTGGTTTTCTGCGTCCCGTAAAGGCATACAAGTTTTTCTCCGTATTGGGAGGCTTATAATGAGCTTTGTCTCGTCCTTTACGACAAATTCGATATTTCGTTATATTAGCCTGTGTCAATGAGCCAAAGGGCTTGAATATAGGAAAAGGAGAGGGCTGTTAACATTTTTTGTATGCGAGGTTACCCGCGGGATCCTAAAAGATAAGTAAACAAAATTTAGTTCGGATTGGCGGAGCGGTATAGATTTGTGTAAGAACGAGAGAGCCAGACATTCTGCTTTATATATTTTCTTCCTTTCTTTCTTAATCTGCTTACCCTCCAGGGTTGGTTGTTCCCTCGGACTCAGCGAGGGATCGCATCTCTACCGCCTCAAGGGCAGTGTCTTGGAGTGTGACTCTTTGCGTCGGGGGTATACAACCGGGAAGGAGGACTCAGTACCTCGCCCAGGCGGCCTCACCTGCTATGCTGAACAGGGCCTTGAGTGGGGATGGGAAGATTAGAAGGACCTCCCGAGGCTGAGTGGATCCCGTTCCAACCCTCGTACCACTTTTCAAATTTTGCGGCAGAGCGAGGAATCGAAACGTGGCCTCCGGGGGGTAGCAGATAATTACGCTAACCACACTACACCACAGAGGCGGACTAACTATATTTATTTATTTATTTATTTATTTATTTATTTATTTATTTATTTATTTATTTATTTATTTATTTATTTATTTATTTATAGCTGCAATCGCTTAAGTGCGGCCAGTATACAGTGTTCGGGAGATAATAGGTTCGAACCCCACTGTCGGCAGCCCGGAAAATGGTTTTCCGTGGTTTCCCATTTTCACACCAGGCAAATGTTGGGACTGTACCTAATTAAGGCCACGGCCGCTTCCTTTCCACTCCTAGCCCTTGCCTGTTCCATCGTCGCCATAAGACCTGTCTGTGTCGGTGCGGCGTAAAGCAACTAGCAAAACAAATATTTTAATTTATTGCATTGTCCACCATTTTTCCCGTCATACTGTAGTGTAATGACTGCCGAACACCAAACACAACACCTCAAAACTAAGGCTCGCTATCAAAGACATATCACCCGTTCCGAACTGCATACAAATCTCAACTGACAGGTGTCTCTTGGCCCTGACACGGCGCAATACGATATGCGTGCTTGGTGTGCACATTGCACAGCGCGGGCCGGATGTGAGGCCATTAACACTCTGGGGGAATTTTGCAGCATCGGAGTATTTACTGTCACCACGGCAAGAAACTGGCGTGCTTACACAGCCAGCAGCTTGTCAGCTGAGTACAAGCTGTTCGAGATTTTTTTTAAAATGCGATTTCAACATTCTTTATGACTACTGAAGCTTCAGTGTGTCCAGTGTGCAATAAAGGTGAATTTGCTTTATGAATAGTTTTTAATGAAAGCAATAACATTTCTGTCCTCTGTGGTATAGTGGTTAGTACGATTAGCTGCCCCCCCCCCCACCGGGTTCCTTCCCGGTCCTGTCACGAAGTTTGGAAAGTAGTACGAGGACTGATACGGGATCCACTCAGCCTCGAGAGGTCAACGAAGGGGGTTCGTTTACTACCTCAGCCATCCTCGGAGTAGTTTTTCGTGGTTTCCCACTTCTCCTCGAGGAAAATGCCCGGATGGTACCTAACATAAGGCCACGGCCGTTTCCATCTCTCTTCCTTGCCTGTCTCTTCCAATCTTTTCAACCCCCCCCCCCCTACCGCCCACAAGGCCCCTGTTCAACATAGCAGGTGAGGCCGCGTGGAAGAGGTACTGGTGCTTCTCCCAGTTGTATCCACGATACGCTCCAGGACACTACCCTTGAGGCGGTAGAGGTAGGATTCCTCGCTGAGTCCGAGGGAAAACCAACCCTCCAAGATAAACATAAATGAATAAAAAAGAAATGAAATGGCGTGCCGGGAGTGTCCGAGGACAAGTTCGGCTCGCCAAGTGCAGGTTTTTTACTTGACTCCCGTAGGTGACCTGCGCGTCGTGATGACGATGAAATGATGATTAAGACGACACATACACCCAGCCCCCGTGTCAGCGAAATTAACAATTTTGGTTAAAATTCCCGATCCCGCTGGGAATCGAACCCGGGATCCCTATGTCCAAAGGCGAGCACGCTAATCATTTAACCATGGAGCCGGACAACGGATAACGAAATAACATTTCTATAACACAAAATGGGCAGAAAAAATGTTCTTGCATTGTGGTTATTCAGTCGCCGAAGCAATAGGAAGAGTGCTATATAAAAATCATAAAGCCATAAATCTGACCTAAGCCTAACTGGCTCCTGCCCGCAATTAATGGAAGGAAGGAACAAAGGTCAATACGTCAGGGTAGTTGTCGCAAGAGAAAATTCCTCATGAACCTGTGACTGTAGGGGTTCTGGTGCCATGTGTCAGGCCTATTGTATTATGTTAACAGATCCATCCATTTCAATACCTTGGATGTAATATACTGTAGTTAAATATTTAAATAATCCGTGGATAACCGTTCGCGGATGCGGGTGCGGATGAAGGAAGTGCGGATGCGAAGCGAATATTTTGGATGTTGGTATATTTGACATTAATAGACTCAAAAACTACTGGACCGATTTCGCTGAAATTTTCACAGTTTGTTCTTATTACATCTGAGAGGGATTATGAAGTGGTTTGAACGAAATCTGAATGATAGTTCGGCATTGGGGATGAGAAGGGGTGAAAAAGAAAATAGGGGCAGATAAGCAAGCCGCAGGAGAAGTCTGATCAGCGGGTTGCCTCCCAACAGTATCTGAAGATTATGATGTGTTTCTTAAAACTTACAGTATTTCTGCTTTTCTCTTCCAGATAATTATATAAAAACGAAAAGTCTAAGTTCCTTCCCCATGGCACAGGGGGTGAGAAGGTGAGAAAATGCCGCAAATTACAGAGATTACGGGTGAATGTGTGTATGTTCCAGCACAGTTCTCAAGTAAATTTGATACTCATATAACTTACTATCTGGAAAAATTACTGTAGGGGCAAGAAACCCCTAGCACACCTAAAGGAAGGGGGTGAAATATAAAAATCCGAAAATGACGATATTAGTGACGAATTCATAGTCTTTGGGGTAGCTGAGATGAACTGTGACACTCTGAAAGCCGTTTAAGTAAAAGTTCGTACCTAATCGGTATGATAAACTGTAGGGTAAGACACCCATACGGGCGGGAACGTACAGTATATAAAATGATTGTCATGACTGACTAACTGACTGATTCATCTTCTCCGAGCTTAAACTACTGGACATAAAGAAATGAAATTTTGGATGTTAAATTTATATTACACTGACTAACAGAGCAAATGCAACACCAAGAAGGAGTGGTTCGAAAGGGATGAAAGTTGGGGAAAAAACAGAGACGGCACGGACGAATAATTGATGTTTATTTCAAACCGATATGCAGGTTACACAATGCGCACGGCATCGACTCAGTAGGATGTAGGACCACCGCGAGCGGCGATGCACGCAGAAACACGTCGAGGTACAGAGTCAATAAGAGTGCGGATGGTGTCCTGAGGGATGGTTCTCCATTCTCTGTCAACCATTTGCCACAGTTGGTCGTCCGTACGAGGCTGGGGCAGAGTTTGCAAACGGCGTCCAATGAGATCCCACACGTGTTCGATTGGTGAGAGATCCGGAGAGTACGCTGGCCACGGAAGCATCTGTACACCTCGTAGAGCCTGTTGGGAGATGCGAGCAGTGTGTGGGCGGGCATTATCCTGCTGAAACAGAGCATTGGGCAGCCCCTGAAGGTACGGGAGTGCCACCGGCCGCAGCACATGCTGCACGTAGCGGTGGGCATTTAACGTGCCTTGAATACGCACTAGAGGTGACGTGGAATCATACGCAATAGCGCCCCAAACCATGATGCCGAGTTGTCTAGCGGTAGGGCGCTCCACAGTTACTGCCGGATTTGACCTTTCTCCACGCCGACGCCACACTCGTCTGCGGTGACTATCACTGACAGAACAGAAGCGTGACTCATCGGATAACACGACGTTCCGCCATTCCCTCATCCAAGTCGCTCTAGCCCGGCACCATGCCAGGCGTGCACGTCTATGCTGTGGAGTCAATGGTAGTCTTCTGAGCGCACGCCGGGAGTGCAGGCCTCCTTCAACCAATCGACGGGAAATTGTTCTGGTCGATATTGGAACAGCCAGGGTGTCTTGCACATGCTGAAGAATGGCGGTTGACGTGGCGTGCGGGGCTGCCACCGCTTGGCGGCGGATGCGCCTATCCTCGCGTGCTGACGTCACTCGGGCTGCGCCTGGACCCCTCGCACGTGCCACATGTCCCTGCGCCAACCATCTTCGCCACAGGCGCTGCACCGTGGACACATCCCTATGGGTATCGGCTGCGATTTGACGAAGCGACCAACCTGCCCTTCTCAGCCCGATCACCATACCCCTCGTAAAGTCGTCTGTCTGCTGGAAATGCCTCCGTTGACGGCGGCCTGGCATTCTTAGCTATACACGTGTCCTGTGGCACACGACAACACGTTCTACAATGACTGTCGGCTGAGAAATCACGGTACGAAGTGGGCCATTCGCCAACGCCGTGTCCCATTTATCGTTCGCTACGTGCGCAGCACAGCGGCGCATTTCACATCATGAGCATACCTCAGTGACGTCAGTCTACCCTGCAATTGGCATAAAGTTCTGACCACTCCTTCTTGGTGTTGCATTTGCTCTGTCAGTCAGTGTACAATGTAGGTGCATGTTAAGGGAGGATTTTTGGATATTTCACCGCTAAGGGGGTGAACAGGGGAGCGAATTTTTAGAATGAGTATCTATATCTCAAAACCTTAACAGTTTAAAGACGTGAACATTAGTATCTGGAATCTCCTTTAAAAGTAAGGAAACACGTATATTTTTTTTCCGGAAATTCCTGTTAAGGGGAGTGCGGTGAAAAGGGGTTAAAAAGAGGTTAAAAAGAGGTTGAATACTTTTTACGAGGATACGTAAACTAAATATGTTACAGACGTGAAAATTGGCATTTGGAATCTTCTTTAAATAAACACTTTTTTATTTTTGGAAAATCCAGTTTAATAAGGGTGAACGGCATTGGCTTGAAAGACTATATATATCTACAGTATTTCTCAGAAAAGTAACAATTTACACACGTGAAAACTGGTATTTGGAATGTCCTGTGAAAGAAAATAAACAAAGGTAATTTGTTTTCGGAAAATCCGCTTAAGGGGAACTGAAAAAGGGGATGCATTTTTAAAATGAGCGTATCGACAGCACATCTCAAAAACTTAACATGTTACAGACGTGAAAATTGGTATTTTTAATC
This sequence comes from Anabrus simplex, assembly GCF_040414725.1. Classification (NCBI taxonomy): domain Eukaryota; kingdom Metazoa; phylum Arthropoda; class Insecta; order Orthoptera; family Tettigoniidae; genus Anabrus; species Anabrus simplex. The sequence continues at coordinate 221,135,163 of NC_090272.1, read as the reverse complement.
TTTTAAAAATAAAGAACCACTTATTTTTTGTTTCTGGAAAAAAACACTTAAGAGAGGGGGGTAAAAAGGACTGAAAAGGGAGTGGAATTCGGTTTATTAGGATGCTGATATCTCAAAAAGATTTTACTGACGTGGAAGTAGGTATTTGGAATCTCCTTTAAAAATAAACATGTTTTTTCGAGTTGAGAGAAGGCTATTTTTCACACCTACAGTTCTAAGTCTCATCTTAGCCACAAAAGGCAATAGAACAAACGTGGTGTACAAAGACTTTCTGGGGTAAATGAAACTCAGTTCTTCGGTGAGTGTTTACACTTTAGGGATTTTCAGATAATGTCTTAGTACAGCACCGAGGAACGATTACTTTTATCAGATGACGAAATCCACGCGAGCGAAACCACGGGTAACTGCATCCGCGCAGGGCTCTACGCATGGGCGCGGCAGCTACCGCCCAGTGTTTAACCTCCCTTGTCTTTCCACAACCAGAATCTCGTCATCCTCTCGCAGTGATTTTTCTTTCGTCCATGCAGTGTTGGTTCTAATCTTGGTTTTTTCGGGAAAACGTTCATATTATCTCGTCTGTTACGTAGATTTCTTGAAGGTCTTTTTCAATTTCTATTATCCAATTATTCTCGACTTCTAGTAAGGAGGCATAATCAAATATATGTTTAGTAAGTCTTTCTTTGTGCGTTCTTTCAACATGCCCATAAAATTTCTACCGTCTTGATCAAATGTCTGATACATACATAGGTACATACAATAGTACATACATACATCCATACTGCATCCATATCCCGATTATACATACATCATTATAGACCGTTATGACTTTCGGCGTTCAGTATGCAAGCCTCTGTGTATTTACTATACATCGCCATAATCCTATCTTTGCAACTAGTTCTGTGGCCTCATTCAGTTCTTATCTTTAAATCGTTACAAACTGAGTCTAAACATCGTCGTTTTGGTCTCCCTCTACTTCTTTTACCCTCCATAAAAGAGTCCATTATTCTCCTAGGTAAGCTATACTCCTCCATTCGCCTCACATGACCCCACCACCGAAGCCGGTTTATGCGACAGCTTCATTCATCGAGTTCATTTCTAACCTCCTCATTCTGAGTACCCTCCTGCCATTGTTCACCGTTACAGCAGCCCGACAATGGAATCTCTTACAAGTGGATGTCAGAAGCGTGTCCAGCAACTCAGCTTTTAAACAAGCCTGTGTCCAAATACTACATAAACATGTACGAATCACCAAATTTTGAACTTAAAAACACCTCCTCCTACCTCCTTTTCATCATTACTTCCCTCTTCCTTTCACAGATCTTCTTCTTCTTCCACCGGGCGAGTTGGCCGTGCGTGTAGAGGCACGCGGCTGTGAGCTTGCATCCGGGAGATAGTAGGTTCGAATCCCACTATCGGCAGCCCTGAAAATGGTTTTCCGTGGTTTCTCGTTTTCACACCAGGCAAATGCTGGGGCTGTACCTTAATTAAGGCCACGGCCGCTTCCTTCCAACTCCTAGGCTTTTCCTATCCCATCGTCGCCATAAGACCTATCTGTGTCGCTGCGACGTAAAGTCGCTGCGACGTAAAGACCCTAGCAAAAAAAAATCTTCTTCTTCCTTTTTTTCTTAATCCTTCTCTTCCCCTGTCAACTGAGGGCGATATCTCGGTATATTGTAGAAATGTATATATTCCTGAAACATTATCGTAAGTAGTGTACATATTACTCATTATTCATATATTTTTAATATACTCTACGTACGATGTGTATATTTGTTTTTTTTTTAAGTGTGATTATTTTTATTAATACTATTACTGTTATTATTGTTAATATTATTTCCATATTATTGCCATCAGTGTTTATTATTAACAGTGTTCTAGGTTGAGACGCCACGAGCCTACTACGCTGGCGTACCACGGGGAGAGGTGATACTCCCACGTGACGCGTCCCAGGTGGCGGATAGGGGTTCCTAA